>NC_141060.1:46901717-47501717 GCF_041138505.1 Cibotium barometz
GGTGAGTTCATGTTTGTTTTTTTTAACATTTGGATAAGCAAATGCTTAGCTTTTGAATTGCTTCCATTTACAGTGGCTTTATTTATTTTTCTTGCTTTACTTGAAATATAGAACATCCCATAGAGAGATAGAGAGAGAGAGAGAGAGGTATTAACATCGGTAGAATGCAACACGAGGGAATATACGACCAACGGTGGGACTTAAACTCGGGTGGATCATGGCCTTTATAAGGGCCCTTGCACTAGCCAATCTGCCCCACTTGTGTGAGAGAGAGAGAGACCGAGACTAACCTCAAAATCTTGATTTGATATCACAGGTACATTGCTTAGCATGGATATGGAAATGAGATCATTTACATTTATTTATGGTGATGGACAAGATATTGAAGGTATCCTTCTTGACGTTCGCTATAATATAGTCATCATTGTTTACCATAATCTATTTAATTTTCATGGTTTAATTGTAGGCCTGCCGTTTTGGGAAGGACAAGCAACATGATCTCTAATAATCGAACTATTAGAGAGCACAGGTGTATTACGGTATGAAAACTAGCTTTTTACGTAGCTTTTGTGTTTTATGTCAATAAAAAATACTTTTTTTTTTGCTTGTAGGGAATCTCTTTATTTCTCAAACCTAGATTATTGCTTGGTTTATATAGTCTCGAGACACTTACGAAACGTAGTTTTGGGCTCTTTGGAATTTACCAGCTAACATTGCAAAAGATTGCGGATCAGCTTCATGTACATGTAATGTTTGTAGACTACAGAAAGTCTAATAGGTTAGATTTTCGGTGCATAGGCACTGGACATTACAGAATATTCCGCTTTGCTGTCTATAAGCCTATTGAAACGCCATTAGCCTCAAATGTTCATCCACTGAATGAGTTTTGTAAGGTTTTTTCTTTTTGCTTCTTCTCGGCATAAATTAAATCTTGCAAAAGCTAATGTTATTATCTTTTTTGAACAGATGGAGGCGAGGAGTTTAGGCTTCCAAGGAGAGATAATCCAGTCGTTCGAAGATTGTTTTAATGCTTGCTCAAGTGTGTTAAGATTGTCAACACTATTTTGGTTGGAATTCTAGATCTATATCTTTATGCCAACTTTGGTACTTTATTAAGAAATGATCAATGATCCCACCTTCTTGCAGAGCATGGAACTTTTAATCCAACAAAGGTGCCTTGAGGCTACTAACAACAATGAGCTAGGTGATGAGGAATTACCCGGACCCAACCATAGACCCAAATTGAATCAAAGAACCAATGCGAGAAGAGGACAAGGTCTAGGTAGGGGGTTAGATCCTCGAAGGCCAATTGTGGGCCCTAACACAGATCTAAATGCGGTCACAAGGGCGGATCTATTGAATATGGCTATAGAAATGGGCAGAGGCATGGTTAGGAAACTAGGCACTGCCCTTGAATCCATACCATCTTAGATGAAGCCACACATCATTTTGAAGCTGGTGCAAAAATTCTCAGGTGATGGGAACTTGATCCAACCCATAGAGGAACTTGATCCAACCCATAGAGGACTTTGAGTCAACTTGTTAAAACATGTGGGCTAGTGAGCGATGTAACCATGATACATTCTTTTTCTCTGACCCTGTAAGGGAAAGCCCACCAATGGTATTGAACACTAAAGTCTGAGGATAAAGTCAATTTCACTCGGCTTAAGAATGTGTTCATACCGAGCTTTGCTCGAAGTGGTGATAGATGGAGTCTTGTGTGCAGCGCAGCTCCATAACATCAATTTCACTCGGCTTAAGAATGTGTTCATACCGAGCTTTGCTCGAAGTGGTGATAGATGGAGTCCTGTGTGCGGCGCAGCTCCATAACATCAAACAAAAAGACAATGAGTCCTGCGAGATTATGTTTCTCTACATGCTTGGACAGTTTGGTCACCATCGAAGCATGCTTGGGTTAGTAATTTAGCACCCAATGTGGAATTTTCAAGTCTCTATGTAAAGTGAGGGAAAGGCTAACTGATGATTAGTTATTGCCTTATTTTTGGAGAGGAGTCCGAGATCATAAGATGCATGATTATCTAGTGTTAGCCTGACCGAACACTCTAGATACGTGTTGTAAGTTGATTGAATATGAGGATAACATGCTTGAGTTGCCGCAAATAGAGATGCCAAGGCAGCTTCGGTAGTGGCAGCATATCACGAGTATCTAGTCATGAGGACACATGATCCAAGAACAAGTAAGTTGGCAACATAACAGTCGAGGAACTTATTAATTCCATCTTAGAGAAGTTAAAAGCCAAGGATGGGAGAGAAGCATCAGGTAATGCTCATCTCTACTCCCAAAGAGAGTTGATTTGGTGCTCTATTTGTAGGCACAATCACACGAGCACTGAATGCCCTCTCCTAAGACCAAGGCAATTACATTACTGTGATCACTGTCAGAGACTAGGGAACCATGACACTGCCACCATCAAGACTATAAGTGTGTAGCATGGAAACATCACGCCATTGAATGTCCTGGCACAAGTGAAACCCAGGAGGTGTTACAAGCTCTAAGACTAGAAGAAGGAGAAGAGTGAGAAAGGTAGGCAAGGGTGATACCATGTTCATAATTTAGGATGGATCCAAGGAAGATACCATTGACACTAGATCCACCCAATCAAAGGAAGGAGATGACCACAAGTGCCAAAACCACATGAGTAGCCAAAAGAGAGACCAAAAACCACCAAGGGTCTTAGAAAATATCCAAATGCTGAAGAAGTAATAAGGAAGCTTGAGGAAGCTAAGGCCCTTGTTGAGGAATGTTAATGTAGCCATGAAGCCAAATTGAGGGCTAACAAGGCTAACGATTCAATGTATCCCCCCACAAAATGAGCTATTTAAAGAAAGGAAGTTGGATGTGCCTACTCCAATTCTCGAAGAGTCTGAAGAAAGGACTCATAGGTGACCTCATGGAAAGAATGTTTGAGGAGGTAGATCAAGATTTGTTGATCCATTCATTCCCTAGGGTTGAATATATGACAAACACGTGGAAGAATTCCTCACTTGCTAGAGAACATAGAGACATAGGCAGTCTCGTAGCCATATTGTCCACAACTTGCTACGCAACACGCTGGCATTGTGGGCAAATGTCACAGACTGGGTAGAAGGAAGAATGAACCCAATTTCTAATACAGAAGAGAGTCAATCACCTCTAGCAGAAAAGAACCTAGTGCTAGAGGAAGAGGGACCACCCAGATTCATCAAAATACTTGTCAACCAATTGGGTCAGTATTATGAGAGTGATGACACGAATGCCACATTCCCAATCCACCATAATGGGTACCAAGAACTTGCTATCCTGGATAGAGGTATGGGTGTAAGCATCATCACCAAAAGAGGGGGGAAAACCAGAATTAGAAAGGGTGGATCTAATCATCGTCAAGATGGCGGATGGAACATCCTCAAGATCTATGGAGCTATTGAAAGACGCTCGGCTTAAGGTCTTTTTTCTCCGTTACCATGATACATTTGTTGTGATGGACTTTCTGCACCAGCTAGATTCTTACGATATTATCTTAGGTAGACCCTTCATGAGGGAAGCCAAGGTGGTGCACGATTGGGCATTAGACCAAGTGTATATTCTAAAAGATTCACAAATTCTGAAAATCGATCTCCATACGTGGAAGGCACACCCCATGGAAGGGCAATTTTTGGAGATGATTTGGTCACACCACAGAACGAACCACATCCGTACAAGCATGCCAACCAGTTGGGGTGACTTCACAAGAAGAGGAAGAGGCCGAAATGTATGCGTTGCTTCCACCTCCTAACTTTAGTGAAAAATGGATGCATGTACTTACCACCATAGATGTGTTGGCCCCCTGAGAGGAACCAAATACATTGAATTGGGAACCATTCCCACCACCTTAGTGCACATGGTATATGTGTAATCAAGAGAAGAGGAGACATAGGAAGAAACCTCTAGCACAGAAGGGTCTGGACCACAAGGTTGCAAAAGCACCCAATGCCTCAGGAAGTGGCAAAAACAAAAGAGGTATATCACTCGAAAAAATGCCATATTATGCAGTAAACCCACGGACGCCCAGTGGCTAAGATATCTCGAAGTCACCAAGGTGCACGAGGAGTTTTCTAAGAACTAGGGTGAAGAATTGAGTAAGATAACCTTGGCAAGAAAATAAGAGGAGAAAACCACGCCTCAAGAGCCTCATACGCCTAAACTCACAAAGGCAGGAAAAAGAAAATGAAATAAGGCTTTGGTTGAAGCCAAACGAGAGGAAAAAAGGCAATAGCTAGGAGACAGAAGATAACGAGGATGACAATCCAAGCCTGCTCTTAGTGCCGGACCAGACCATTTCAAAACCTACATGATTGATGAACAAAAAGTGGTCCAATTGACGGCCAAAAGAGTTAAGGAAAATGAAAAAGCCACGTCCTACGATGGTCTAGTGGATGTTAAGTAGGTAGACATTGCAAAGCCAAGGGAGGATACCAAACTTGTGTACATTGCTAAAGACTTACTATTGCTGAAGAAGAAGAACTTGTTACTCTCCTCAAAGAATTTAAGGATTGTTTTGCTTGGAAATACATGGAAATGAAGGATGTACCACCCAAGGTGGTTCAACACACCATCCCGATCATGGAAGGATTGAGACCATCCAAGAAAAAACCATATCAGCTGAATCTGAAATATGCGGTGATTATAAAGGAGGAAATTGATAAGCTCATAGCTACGGATTTCATCTATGAGATTGAGCACATAGATTGGCTTTCACCAATCATGATTATTCCAAAGAAGAATGGAAAGCTGAGAGTCTGTGTTGATCTCAAAAAGGTCAATGCAACCACTAGGAAAGACCACTACCCCACTGCCATATACAGAACATGTGTTAACACAGGTAGCAGGCGAGGAAGCCTAAAGCTTCTTAGATGGGTTTTCAGGCTACAATCAGGTTTCCATAGCACCAGAAGACCAACACAAGATGGCCTTCAACACGATGTCAGAGACCTATGCTTGATGTGCACGGCCTTCAAGGACTACTTACAAAAGTGGTTGGAGGTATTCATTGACGATCTGTGTGCACACTCATGCTAGACTGACTACTTGGCTTGTTTAAGGAAGATGTTTGAGAGATGTCGATTATATTGTATATCCTTAAACCCTTTAAAGTGTTAATTTTGGGTCAAGCACAGTGTAATCTTAGGGCACATTATGTCTAAAAATGGTATTTCCACTGACAATAGTAAAGTGAAGTTGATCTTAGAATTAGCCCCACCAATAAACTACAAGGGTGTACAACGGTTTATGAGACATGTTTGGTATTATCAAACGATTCATCATATTCTATGCTGAAATCACCAAACCATTGTATAGACTACTCATCCTCTTTGAATGGACTAAGGAATGATATGATAAGTTGAAGAAGGCACTGGCTCGTGCACCAATTCTGAGACCACCCAACTGGGATCTTGTATTCCATGTGCACATCGATGCATTGAATTTTGTTATTAGATGCATATTGGCGCAACCTAGGGAATTCAAATTGGATTACCCAGTTTGTTTTGTCAGTCGTCGTCAAACTAAATGATGCAGAGATAAACTACACAACAACTGAGCATGAAGGGTTGGCCATGGTTTATGTTGTAAAGAAATACTGACATTATTTGTTGGCCCCAACAAGTTTATATTCTTTGTTGATCACTTGGCCTTATTATATCTAGTGAATAAGCCATGCACCAATGGGAGAATCACATGCTGGTTGCTTTTACTCCTAGAATTCGACTTTATGGTCACGGGTGAGAAAAAGGACACAACATGTGTTGGCAGACCATATGTCTAGAATTCCAAACGGAGAACCTACAAATGGGCATTGACGATGACCTCCTAGATGCGCCTTTTCAAAATTGATATGGTTCCTAAGTGGAGTGAGGAAATATTAGAATACCTAGCTCAGGGTTTCCCACAAGATCGTCGACCTTTGACCAAAGATAAGATGCATTGGCTTATTGAGCTGGCCGCACAATATCAATTGATTGTTGCAGGAGAACTATATAAGCTGGGTAAGGATGATATCCTTAGGAGATGTGTGCGAGAAGATGAGTTTGTCACAATATTAGAAGAAGCACACTTGAGAATAGCCGGAGGACATTGAGAGAAGTTACAGCTTACAAAGTACTTCAAGCAGTACTATGGTGGCCTATGTTATTCAGAGACACCATAGAATTTGTGAAAAGATACGAGGAATGTTAGTAGTTTGCTATTTTGCAAAAAAAGGACAAGATGCCACTCACCCGTGTAATTGTGAGAAACAACCCTTTGAGAAATGGGGTATTGATTTTTTTGACCTATTAGTCTAACAGCGCATCCATCACAAGCTTGTTATGTGATCATGGCCATAGATTATTTCACTAAGTGGGCAAAGGTGAGAGCTTCTAAAAGAGCTAATTCAAGAACTATGGCCAAGTTCTTATATAAACAGATCATTTCCAGATTTGGCTGCCCACTGGAATTAGTTACTGGGGATCACATTTCATCAATGAGGTGATTGAACAGCTACTCATCACAACATTCCTTGTATTCTATTAAAAATCATCACCTTATTACCCACAGGCAAATGGCTAAGTAGAGAGCACAAACAAGATTTTGTGCACTATCCTAACTAAGACTTTAGAAGCAAATTGCATGAATTGGGAACACGCAACACTATGGGCCTATCGTACATCGTATAAGGTAGCAACGAGATACACTCCCTTTTGTTTAGCTTATGGAATTGATGTGGTAATGCCTATGGAATTTTTAGTTCCACCTGCATATCGTAGTACATGAAAGTCTTACAGAGAATGCGCTAGTCAAAAGGTTGGTTGACTTAGAAAAACTCGATGAAACTTTGCTAATTGCATCGCATGGGCTTATGGTCGAAAAACTACGGAGAAAATATTGGTTTGACCATAACCTAAAACACAAAGAACTGAAAATAGGGGATCTCGTCCTCATGTATGGTTTTGGAAGCACTAAGAAAATGAAACTGAAATACAGAGGGTTATGACCTTTTAGAGTGTCCAAAATCACCCCTCAAGGGTCAGTCCAAATGAAACCATCGATGGGGTAGAAATGAAAGGATATATCAAATAAAGTAAACTCAAAAAGTATTATGGACCCCTGACCCAGGAAATGCTCGCACAAGAGCATCTTCTAAAACAAAATAAAGAGCTAGTCAAGGAAAAAATCAGACAAGCTCAAGAGGAAGCCAAGGCAAGGGAAGACAAAGCAAAACAGAGACTCCTGGGGAAAGTGCTACATATGTGAACATGGCTTCACTTACCTTGCTTGAGGAGGATGACTTGGATATTGAGCCTGCATGCCTCAATGTAAAAGTCTCTACAAAGGGTAGTCACATGAAGAACATTGCATTGATTGATATGGGATCAAGTCATAACTTGATCTCCTATAAAACATGGGTAGCTCTAGCCAAACCCCACCTAGAGGCAACTAATGCACAGGTTTGCATTGTGCATTTATCAACTACGTAAACCATTAGATTTTTGAATCTTAATATCTCTATCAGAAATAATCCCTTGGTTGGAAAGGTATTTGTTATGCTTGCATGAACTATGGAAGAAGAGATGATTCTTGGAAGATCCTGGATTTACGTCAACTATCACATCCAATGGAAATAATGGGCAGTACAACTCAATGATGATAGGGACACCATCATCATCTCATGAGTCCATTGAATAAGGGAAAATAGGTAGTGGCATGCAACATGGAGCCTCCAATGCTAAGAAAAGTAGAGGACTTAACAAAACAAGGGTCCACATCAAAACAAGCGTCCACATCAAAACAAGGGTCCACATCAAAACAAGCATCCACATCAAAACATCATCCCCATTTCAGAGAACCATAGAAAAGGCAAAAAATGTATCCAATCAGACAACAGTGGGTTCCCAAAGCCCAAATTCAAGCCCACTGATAATATGATACTGAAAAACTCGTGGGTATCAAGGCAGGAAGGCTATGCTACACGATGCAAGAGACAAGGGAATCAAACCAAGGAGAGAAAGCAGCACTCCAAAGCAAGCCCGCACACAACTCAACATTCAAAAGCGGTGGGTCAGAAAAGACTTACTAGTAGCACATGGCTACTATAAAGGAAATGCAATAGTATGGGTACCAAAAACCAATCCACAACCCAAGGTCATGTGTACCTTGAGAAGAACTATAGAGAGCCAGAGACACAATCAGGTCCCCGCTTAATCAAGTGTTAAGGCAGCACCAAAATTATTCTGGAAGAAGAAACTAGTTCAACCAAGTAAACAAGGGAGTATGACACCGCCAATGTCATCCACCAAGGAGATAAAGCTGAGCCAAGTTGTGGACAGGGGTAATGAAGACGTGCACCCCCATGCACAGGAAATGAAACCGGTTCACCACCAGGATTTGGTGGATGTACTTCTCCACCACTGGATGGAAGGAAAACTTAAAAATTCTCAATCCAAACTAAAGGGATTACAACAACACATACCCACAAGCTCCCAAGTACAACATTGGTTCATGTGGTGGCAATAAAAGGAAGGAGGATGATAAGGGGTACCTAGCTCCAAGCAAGTGGGTACAAGGTAAAGGGGTATGCTTTTCATGCCGTGAAACATGTTCATTCATTTCACGTGTACACTTCTACTCCTCTGAATGCATAATGTGTGGCCTTGGAATGTTTGAGCATATAGGAATCCATAGGGTATCAATATTTACGTACATAAGGGAATAGGCTAGTTCACGTCGTGAACTGCTCCGAGCTGTTTCACGTCATGAAACACTTCAAGCTAGTTCACGTCGTGAACCTGACTCGTGCCACTTCACGTCGTGAAATGGTCAAGAAGCCCAAACAAATCGTAGTTGGACACATGTCATACCCAATTAAGATGGTCGTCGGTGGTGCTGATGGCTTGATTAATAAATACGTTGTTTTTCCCTTTTTGTGCATTCTCTTCATTATTCTCCAAGGTTCTTCTTCTCTCAAGATACTCGATATTGCGATCACCGTTGGCGCTCTATTCATCTAGCACTGCACCGTCATCATCATCTGCCTTGTTTCTCAGGTAGGAGCTCAAAGCACCCTTTCAATTGCTTCAATTGTTGGTTATAATGCATTCCTTGGAGGTATTGATGAGACATTAGCACACATCTCTGTGTTTTTACAAAACCCCAAACAATTGCATCTGTTCTTTTTCTTTCTTGTTTTTATCTTCCCATTTCCATCATCACTCCCATCTGTACTCTTCAAAATGACAACTTCCATCAATCCCCTTACACTCACAAAAGCATAAGGGATTGGACACGTGAAATAGTAGTCTGCTATTTCATATCGAAACTAAAATCTCGATTTTGCGGATAATGAATTGATATCCTACAATCCACCTTCTAAGTGTTACATTGCTCACACCAAAGTGAAAACCACTAACACACATAACACACATAACACACTTTACAAACACATCACGGACTAATAGTTCACTCTCCACTATTTCTAAACTACCACGTCATGGACTGCTAGTTCATGTTTTAATCATTCATGCCTTCCTAGTTCACGAACTAGTAGTTCACGCACTGCTACTTCACAAGTTAACATCTCACACTTTAACCCCTCACGGCTTAGCCACTTCACGGCCTAGTAGCTCTTACATTATAACACTTCACGAAGTAACTGATTCACACACTGCTACTTTATGATTTAACATTTCACGACTTAGCTAGTTCACGTTTTAATAGTTCATGGGTTACCATCTCATGCTTTATCCCCTCACGGCTTAGCTATTTCACGTTTTAACAGTTCACGGGTTACCATCTCATGATTTAACCCCTCACAGCTTAGCTAGTTCACGAGTTAGCACTTCACGCCTTGCCAATTCACGGTCGTCACCTTGCTGCTTCATGGAATAAGACTAACTCATGAAAAACACTAATTCACATTCACCCTTTTTTTATTCATTGTTCACCACACTAACACTCTTTTCATCATACCCCAATGCTTAGAAAATCACCAAAAAAAAAGATTAAGGCCACGAGCTCCTACTAGTCACAATGACTGATGCCTTAATACTAATGTTATAGATGGCATCCTCAAAAACCTCAAACCCGGAGTTTGAGGGAAACCCGGGTCAGGCTAGTGCTATAGGATCACCAGCTACTAAGAAGAAGAAAAGAACACCATGTAGCACACCAAACTGACTTATCTTGGTCCGTATGCATAGGAGTTGCAGGGCACAATGATCCAATCCGACATATAGATGAATCAGGGGAAAATCATTTTCTAGTATCACAACCATGGGTGCCAGAAGATCTTGGAAGACACTGATGTGAAGTACAAGTTGGAGAAGGTGGGGCTTGGCAAGATGGCAGAAGTCCTTCCCCACACCATAAATCCATCATTATGTGTGGAATTTCTTAAGTCCTATGATAGGAATACAAAGAGGGCACCATCATGAATCTTTATGGATCAACATAGCAAGTTCTTATCACAGAGGCCATGATACGCAATGCTCTACAGTTTCCGCCCTCCCATTCAGTCACATGTCCATCCACTCGATCAGATGCCCGTGGTGGAGGACATGCTGAAGAAGATCTCCTATAATTCAAATGGAGCAGAGTATGAAAATATACGGGAGGAAGCAGATGAGAGAACTTGGAGAGTAATGACAATGCTCATGCAAGTGAAACTAGTAGATAGATACAACATGATACCTCTCCACCGAATCGCAAGGGTACATGAGGAGAAACCAAAAGATTGGGCATGGTATATACACAGAGAGATGGAGAATTACCTAAAATCGCACCACTCTATCTCTTGACAAAAATTCTAAGCCATGCAGGTAACATCTCCATACCCAAAGACATTCAAAAGCATGAATATCACCAACCAAAGGAGACATGGAGCCACTTGCCCACATTCTAGAATAACTGCAACAAGGACAAGCTATTCCAAGAAGGTCAAAGAAGGTAAGAAGACAAGGAAACATAAAAAGATGAGGGGAAGCTTATATTAGCAGGTGGAAGAGGAGACAAAGCACCTGCCAGAAGCAGTAGCCACAGAGATTGCCTCGTATCAGCGGGATCTCAAGGAACACCGACCAATGCTAGGGGTAACAACCACATAATTGGGAATGGAGAGCATGAACACAGTTCCTAAGTCAATTATACAAACAACACCTACCATCCTGGCCACCAATGTGTTCAAAAGCCTCTCACCAATATAGGATCTTCCCATTTTTGATGAGATAGGAGCCACACAAGCTCCGGAGGCCAGTGCCACAAATAAAGGTGGGAAACACAAATGAAGAGACCACATCTGCACATCGAGAGGTTGCTCAAGAGAACCAAGAAGCAAAAAAATGCAAGAGGACCAGAGGAAAGCCCCAACCCAAGCAAGAGATGGAGAGTGGACTTCAAAGGCACTCCAGGCACAGGCTCCTTCCTTGATCGCTTACATATACCAAAGGATGCAGATACCTTTCTCAAAGAAACCGTGGCACAATTTGCTCCAACTACAATTTCATGAAGCAGATGGCGAGCTCCTTGATTTGGTCACAGGAACAAAGAGTGTGGCATTGTCACCTTCTCACCACTCATCTACCGCATGACAAGCACAAAGAATTGTGGCAGAAACTCAGGGAAAAAACAAAACAGGTGCAAGCCCTTAAAGATCAATTAGCTGCCCCCGCTGCTAACGTCACACATAAGGAGGTAATCAAATTAAAAGTTTAAAGATTGCCAAAGAGAAGAGGCAATAATATCAGTGATGATGGGGGGCAATAATAGGCTAATCAGCAAGATGATAGTCCGCACCACTAAGGAGAATAAGGAGCTCAAGGCCAAATTAGAACAAGCAAAGGAACATCTTCAGTAAGAAGTGGCGACCACCAGAGGAAAGGAGCTACATCACACACAACAGCTGAAAGATGCACATGCTGCCTTTCAAGCCAAAGAAGAGGGGTTCACATGACAAATAGATGAGCTCAAATAAACAATTTTTTTCTTAGAACAAAAGGTGGTAAGCCTCCAAGAGGCAGAGCGTGAACAACTATCCAAGGCACATGTAGAAAAGATCAGGAATCTCAATGAGGCTGTCACACTGCCAAGTCCATGCAAATAGAGCAGATGTTAGTGAGACACCAACAGGTCCTTGAGCATTTCCACACACAACTCAACACAATCCAAACATTGGCACAATAACGAATGGTGCAGTTAGAAGAAGCTCAAGCCCTAGTAGCATTACAAAAGAAGAGATCGAGAGAAGATAGAGAGAGTTGGCAACAATTGCTCAAGATGTGCACGAGGCAACCATTTCCACACTCCTTTATTGACAAAGATTCTAGGATTCACGAAATGGAACAAAGGCTTGCCCTCTATCAAAGGGATGATCAACCCGATGAACTACGGTAACTCATCGGAGATAGGTTCGTTGTTGTCAATGACTCCTTAAGCCCCTCCTCAGACTCTAACCTTGTTTTTATCTACACTAGACCTCTCTCTTATTTAATACAAAATTAACCTAACTGACAACCTCAGTTTAGGAGACCTAACACTAATTCATCAAAACATGAAAAGAGATGCAGACCCAACCTTAGTAATGGGAATCATTAGAGGGGATATAATCCTTATTACTGACCCAGCTCTGATATTTTCTTCTTCCCATTACATTCCATAGTGTTTAACCTTTATAGTGTCGGGTTCTGCAACAATCGGCAATCCTGGATGAGAGTGTCGATAAACTCAACATGTTTCTACCAGATGACATACCATTAACACCGGCCAGCTACGAAGTTGTTGCACATAGCTACTAATGGGTGATCAATCAATGATGGATTGAAGTTTATAATACAACATCTAAATCTCTCTGAACTCACTTTATATCATCCATATGGTAATATAAAACTATATAAAAACATCCATAAACACCTGGAGGCAATGCTCACCACACTATGGTAACCATATTGAATATCCCAATATAACCATAGAAGAAATCCTCAACTTCCATGAATTTATGAAAACCAACAAGCCCACCCAACCACCACCTAATTCCTGAGAAGGACAAGAAGAAACACCATGATCCTCCACTTCTATTACTTATCCTGTGTTTACATCCATCTCCTGTAAGTTACTAAATCCCTTTCTTGGTGTATCTCCTATTAACAAAACTGAGGCCGATTGTATCTTCTCTTGCTACTCTTCTATCCCCATTGATTTTCCCACTAACCCTCTCAGCCCTGAGGAGTTTCCTGCCAACAACTCTATCTCCACCCACGGCAACTTGATGAGGTACGTGATCTTCACCCTCAAGATGACATACAAGCTTTTACTGATGTAAGTGTTCTCGAATCTTTGTCAACTGCTGCAGAGTACAAAAGTTCATCCATGCAAGCAACCCCCTCTTGAAGCCTAAACTCATTAATACAATACATTGATGTGTACTAATTAGCTCTTTGTATTATAACTTTCATGTAAAGCTTTCTAAAAATGTGTCTACATTTGTGAACATAAAATCATACTTCCACCAATTAATCAATATATTTAATAAAAAAGACCCAAAGGGATCACTAAAGAATATGCATGTGGGCGATTATTAGAAGAGGTTTTATGTTATTGTGTAGGTACATAAAATATACATATATAAGGGGTTTCTAAACTAAAAAGGGAAAATTTATAAAAAGGGATTATTTTATCATCTCAAAATTTACAAAAGAAGTGCATACATAGCAGGTTTTTCATTTATCTCTAGAATGCACATGCTTTATGAGGTTTTCACATATTAACCACCCTATGGGAATAGAGGATTGGTAGTATTAACCTACAATATGTTTACTGATTCCCATGGAATATTTCTCTTCCTTGTATGAGGATTTTTTATAAAGAAAGAGTTATTGAAGTATGGCATCCTTCAACATGATAAAGATATTAGACATGCGCCATTGTAATCATGCACAAATGAGAATGAGAAGAAGAATAAGGATAAGACCATAAGGACCCTAACAAATGAGAATGAGAAGAATAAGGATAAGACCATAAGGACCCTAACAAATGAGAATGAGAAGAAGAATAAGGATAAGACCATAAGGACCCTGACAAATAAGGACTATTAATAGAGTTACTCCACTTGCTTTGATTCCTACTATTATGTTTTTTTCTATTTTATTTAATGTTTATTACTTGTACATTAAATTCTCCTCAGTGTTTTATAACCTATATTTTTTCAAAAAAGGTAGTTACCAAAATGGATTAGATTGGAGAAATCCCCAAATCAATCCCAAAGACTTTTTATAATTTTGCACCACTATACATGGATTGCTATAGTGCTAGTGTACGCACTATAGTGAATCAATAGCTACAATAGCATATATGGATTGGTATTAATGCTAGTGTAATCACCATATTAAATTAATAGCTAAAATATAGCATAATTAGAAGTAAAAATACAAGCAAGACCCTAGCACCATTTATACTAGAAAGTTTAAATATGGATTGTGTTGGAAATAATACAAGTGCTGAAGGTTCTAAATATTTAGCACTAAAGGAGGGCATGCAACCTTAAGATGTAATGGAGGTGGATTTGATGTATCTTATATGCATAAAAAAGAGTCTAATCACATCAATTTTTTCATCAATTGGAGAAATTTGACTCTCTTTATTTAAATTTGCCTTAACTAAGAGTCTAAGAGTCTAATTAATCTCCTATTTTAGATTAATTTACACAATTGTTGATGCACAAAGATTAGCATTTTCTTACTCTATCCAATGATGTGCTCAATTGTGTGAATCAATAGGGATTAGTGGTTAATTAGAGTCCTTGATTAGTGTAAAAGAGGGAAAGATTAGTGAAAGGATTAATTTTGGATTAATTCTTAATCACTTTTTTACATAACTCATTAAGGCTAATGAGCATTCAATGAGTAGATGCTCATGAGTTGTCAAAATTATCCATTTTGGGGGTTATTTATGAAGGCTGTAAGAGGTGTCATTAAAAGGTTGACTTTTTTGATTCCCACTTACCTTTTTGGAAAAATGCCCATATCCCTTTCATTTTAAATTCAAAAAATATTTCCCCCCCAAAAAAGGAAATTCATATTTCCCACTAGACTCCAAAAAAAAACCGACCATAAAAGAAATTCTGGCGAAAAAATTTTGGTCATGAAAGAAATTTCGGTAAGAAATTCTGGCCCGTGAGAGAAAATTCCGGCCAAAAAAAATTCCGGCCATGAAAGAAATTTCGACGAAAAAAATTCGGTCATGAAAGAAAATTCTAGCTGTTGTGAAAGAAATTCCAGTGAAAAATTCAGGCCGTAAAAGAAATTTCGGTATTTGTTTTTTTTTTAAATCGACCGTGAAAGAAAATTCCAATCATGAAAGAAATTTCGGCGAAAAAAAGCTGGCCATGAAAGAAATTCCGACGAAAAACTCCGACCGTGAAAGAAATTCTGATGGAAAATTCCGGCCGTTTAATAAAATTTCGACTGTGAAAATTTTTTCGGTCGCCGCGAAAGATCAAGTGTGAAAAAGAAAAATGAATTTTTCGTGAAGTCCAGTTCACAGCGTGAGAATTTGAAGTTTCACCGCATGAAACTTTGGATGCCCATATCTCCTAAACCGTATATCCGATGAAAGCACTCTAGGGCTCATCGAAAAGCTGACATCGAGCTCTTCGACTTTGGACTTAGAGCAATTCGAAGCCAAAATCGACCATTTTGGCCTCCTACCAGTAGCCTCAAAATTCAACCCAAAAATCAAGGCAAAAAACAACCCGAAAACCACGAAAATTTACAAAAAATAGCGCAAAAATAACAACGAGCCATATTCGGGCTATTTTTTGAGGGTCTTAACGACAAAATCACAGACGACTCACAGGGAAACAAAGTTGTAGTATTCCAAAAATACTACAACTCCCTCATATAGAGTTTTTCAAAATTCCTTTTGCAACACCCTCAAAAATGTGCTGCAAAATAGGAAAAATTTCTCAGAAAAAAAATTCATCTTGAGACAGTGATGGAAAATAGGTGTTAGGACCTCCTCTTCCATCTGGGAAGTTCCTAGAATATAACTTTTTTGGAAAAATATCTCTGTTCATTCACGTGCGTATAGCATCTAAGCTAATTAGGACAAACGGACACCTGTTTGACCTAATGAAGAGTACGCCAAGCCTCTTGAGGCTGTAACGGACTGTGGGAGAATACAAAAAAAACTGTGATTTCTCATTAAAGAGCATTTAGGCATTTTGACATGGCCACAATAGAGAGATTACGAGGGGTCACACAAAGACTGAACCCAAGGGCTGACATCTTCGAGCCATTGAGATATATGCCACTAATTCACCTCCCAATACCATTGGCCATACCTATAACAAGCGTGTCATCGGGTTTTACACCCCCTATCACTTCGATTCCACCGGGCTTTGGCCCCTTGCCTAACATTCCTACAAATCCTATAAGTACCAACCCTTTCCTGGATGCCCACTGTTGGAATTAGGGTTGCAGGAATGCACACACAACTTCAAGAAGATGAGGAAGCTTGAGCACAACACAGTAGTGTATTATGAGTGCCAAAATGAAAGATAACAAGCCCTAGAAGATAATGGGCGTATATACAATGCACGGGGGAAAAAAACCTCCTAGTGAGGGAAAAAGTGCCCCGGCGGTCCTAAGTGTGTTCACACACATCACTACTATAATATGGTAACAAATCCCCCCTGGAGTGATGCGGTGAACAAGAGCTAGCACTCATCTATAGGGAAGTGTCTAGCTATGTGGACGAATCCACAAAAGGGAGTAAGCCCAAAGCTTTGCGAAAAGCTTCGAACTTCTCACGAGGCAGAGCCTTTGTGAAAAGGTCTGCAAGGTTATCCTGTGTTGGCACATAAGCCAAACTGATCTCTCCTGCAGAGAGTCTCTCCCTGACATAATGGCAGTGCACCTCAATGTGCTTCGTACGAGCATGGAACACTGGGTTCCGCGCAACTGCCAATGCGCTCTGACTGTCAGTGAAGATGGTGGTGGCAGATGGCTGCCCAACACCCAAATCAGCCATAAGGCGTCTGAGCCACACACACTCAACCGTAGCTGTGAAAGCTGCCCTGTACTCAGCTTCACAACTAGAAGTGGCCACAGTAGGCTGCTTCTTGCTCAACCATGATATGCATGAGCTTCCAAGCATGAAGCAAAAACCACTCGTGGACACGCGTGTGTCATAACAACCAGCCCAGTCAGAATCTGAAAAAGCATGTAAATCTGGCGGCAATGATCCCCCCTTGGGATAAAACAACCCAAGATGCCGAGTACCACTCAAATAGCGAAAGATACGCTTCACTGCCTGCCAATGCTTAATGCCTGGGCTATGCATAAATCTGCTCACCTGTGAGACTGCAAACTGAATGTCTGGCCTCGTAATGCATACATAAATGAGGCAACCAACAGCTGTCTGATAGAGTGTGACATCAAAGTGATCTCCAGCATCATGAAGACTCAACTTCAAACCTGTCTCCATTGGAGTAGCAATAGGCTTGCAGTCTTCAAGGCCAAATCTCCGCAACAATGTTTCAATATACTTTGTCTGACACAAAGCAATACCTCCATCACACTGCTTAAATTGTATCCCCAAATAATGATGCAAATGCCCCAAATCTGACATCTCAAAAGAGGCATTCAAATCAGCCTTAAAATCAGCAATATGACTCTTATTTGGTCCTGTGAGCAGCATGTCATCGACATAGAGAGCAATGATTAGATGTACACCATCCACACGTTTAACATACAAAGTGCTTTCTGTTGGACTATTCTGAAACCCATGTGCAGTCAAATATGCATGTATTTTTTCATACCAAGCTCGTGGAGCTTGCTTTAAACCATATAAAGCCTTTTTTAACCTGCACACTTTGTTTTCCTGCCCTCTTTGAACAAAACCACGAGGCTGCGATACATACACCTCCTCATGCAAATCTCCATTTAAGAACGCAGTCTTTATGTCCAGCTGATGTACATTCCAACCATTATGAGCTGCTAATGCACAGATGCTACGAACAGTGGTCATACGACATGTGGGAGCAAAAGTCTCATCAAAATCAATGCCCTTCTCTTGAGCATAACCTTTTGCAACAAGCCTAGCCTTATGGCGATCCACTGTGCCATCAGGCTTACGCTTCAATTTGTATACCCACTTAGTGCCAATGGCCTTCTTGCCAGGGGGCAAGTCACATAAAGACCATGTACCATTCTTCATAATAGCATCGTATTCTGCTTGCATAGCAGCCATCCAATTTTCTGAACTTTGTGCCTCATCAAATGAAACAGGCTCACTTTCATCGCACATACTAGAAACAGCCAATGCATAACAATCTGACGCATAAGAGGCACCATGAGAGCCAGAACGAGTGCGACTAGACAAAGGGGCATCCAACTTGCTGTCACGCAAAGTCTGCACCAGCCATCTAGGCATATTCCTAGAGCCCTCAATCTCTTGTCTCTCATCCTCAAGTGCATCATGCACATCTGCATCAGATATAGGCTGATCTGTGCCATCATTTAAAACCTGCATAGGCTGAAAAACTGCCTCATGAGGTATTGCACTTGACTGTGCACCACTGAAAAGAGGCAACAATGTATCATAGACATCACGTGAGCTGATATCTGTCTCCTTAGTACATGAAACCAAGGGCTGAACTGCATCTTCCACAAATACAACATCACGGCTAACCAAAATGCGCTTTGTCTGTGGATGATACAAACGATAGCCTTTGCTCTCAGCACTATATCCAACAAAAATACATTTGACAGCTTTGTCATCCAATTTTCTGCGATGTTGCACAGGCACTAATGCATATGCCAGGCAACCAAAAACACGTAAATGGCCAACAGATGGCTTGCGGCCATGCCATGCCTCATATGGAGTGACAACCTGTAATGCTTTGGTGGGACACCTGTTTAGTACATAAGTGGCACACATGACAGCCTCAAGCCAAAAACCATGTGGTAGACTTTGACTCTTAACCATACATCTTGCCATTTCCATGAGAGACCTGTTTTTTCTCTCAGCCATACCATTTTGCTGTGGTGTATACGGTACTGTACATTGGTGTTTTATCCCACGCTCAGCCAGAAATGCATTAAATTCTGAAGACATATACTCCCCCCCTCGATCTGAACGGAGGGTGCCCATCTTACTTTCTGACACATTTTCAGCCATAACCAAAAACTGTTTGAAGCACAAAAACACTTCGGACTTTGCCTTCAAAGGATATACCCATGCATGCCTGGTAAAATCATCAATGAAAGTCACGAAGTAAAGGTAGTTTCCAAATGATGGAGTTTGCATGGGACCACAAACATCACTGTGAACAAGCTGCAATCTGCGTTCAGCTCTCACTGATCCATCTTTGGGAAAGGAAGCACGCTGCATTTTACCCAATATGCAGCCCTCACAAACATGCTTGACAGGTGCCTCAAGCTTAGGCAAAGAAGACACCATTTCAGATTTCTGCAGGCGCAGCAAACTTGCAAAATTCAGATGACCAAAACGTGCATGCCACAGTTTTGCATTTGAAATAGCCTGCGTATCCATAATAGCACATGCTGAATCCTCTACACATTTGCCATCCATATTGAGCTTATACAGCCCTCGACATAGTGAACCAGATGCTACTATGATGTCACCACAAGAGAGATCATGAACAGTACATCTGTCATCCACAAATTTTACAACCAAACCTGTTTTGGCAAATGCGGAGACTGACAGCAGATTCTTTTTGATCCCTGGCACATACAATGCATCAAAAAGTGTAAAGGTGTTGCCATTTGCAACATTCAGCACAATCTGTCCAACTCCTTTAACGGGATAAGAGGAGTTATTGGCACAAGTGACAGTATTCCCTGTGGGAGCAGACTCAAGGAAAGTGAATAAACTGCGCTGCGAGGTGATATGCTTAGTGGCACCACTGTCAAAGTACCATACATCTGAATCTACTGCAGACATACATGTGTCATGCAAAGATGGGTCATAACTGCACTGCGCATTGAATGCCCATTCTGTATCTAGCACAACATTAGCAGATTCATTGTTAGAAGGAGAGGCATCTGCAACAGCCATACCAGCCTCTTTCTTCTTAGCCTCTTTCGCAGCCAGCTTAGGACACGCTTTGATGACATGATCATTTCCCTTACAGTACTTGCAAAATGTCTTTTGTTTGTCACCCTTCTTCTCATCTTTGTCTTCCTTCTTTGGTTGCGCAGCATTTGCAGATTTCTGCTTACTAGAAGAAAAGCCAGCTTTACCTTTCCCGCTTCTCTGACTAGCAACGAAAGCTTGATCTGCGACACGCATAATATTCCTGTTTTGCCTTGACTGGTCTTCTTGCAGCAAAACAGAAACTAACTCCTCAAATGATAAGGCATTGGGATTGCCTTTCATCATCAAGCGAAGAGTGGAAGCAAAACCCTGATAAGAATCTGGTAGACCATTCAAAACAGTCTGCACAAGTGAACTGTCTGACAGGATTTCATCTGCAGAAATGAGCTGCTCTTTGAAATCCTTGATCTTTGTCAAAAAGCTATCCATAGAATCACCTTCGTTCATATGCTCATTCTCCAACTGTTTTCGGAGGTAAGCAACACGAGCCTCATTTCTTGCCTGATACAATGTGGCAAGTACATCCCAAGCATCCTTAGAAGTCCTGCAGGAGCGAATATGTGGGATAATGGTACGTTTGACAGACAGCGCAATCAAGGCATGAGCCTGCGCATCTCTACCATCCCAACGAATCTGCTCTGCTGAAAGTGGTGGTTCTCGAACAGCTGCTACAGCACTTGTGCCTGCACCATCATCAACAGTACCTGTTTCTGATGTGTTTGCAGCATTCCCAGCCACAATAGGACGTGCATCAATACCCTGCACAATATTCCATAACCCCTTTGCTACCAATACATGTCGCATCATATATGCCCACAATGGATAGTTGGTGCCATCCAACTTATCCTCAGTAGCCAACATGCGGAATACATCATTGTTGTCAGCCATGGCCAATGACTGTACTACTAGATGTAAATGCTGTCTGCAAGAGGTAAACCTGTATAAAATCGACCTGTGCTATATAGCACAGCCCAAAACAGACGAATGGGCACCTGTCCTGCAGATTTTAATCTTGACAGAAAATCTGCACAGTAGGACGATTTTGCCTGCGCAGTACTTGGAATGCAAAAACGGAGGGCGAAATGACTTCAGACCAAAATTCTGAAACGACCTAGCCCTATGGGCTATCCCACGGCATATACTAACCTGCAGACGCTCGTGAAACCTCGTTGCAATCGGAGGAGATGAAGCGGCAGGTGCCGGTGATGCTGCCCGGGAGAAGGAAGCCTGCTCTGATACCAATTGTTGGAATTAGGGTTGCAGGAATGCACACACAACTTCAAGAAGATGAGGAAGCTTGAGCACAACACAGTAGTGTATTATGAGTGCCAAAATGAAAGATAACAAGCCCTAGAAGATAATGGGCGTATATACAATGCACGGGGGAAAAAAACCTCCTAGTGAGGGAAAAAGTGCCCCGGCGGTCCTAAGTGTGTTCACACACATCACTACTATAATATGGTAACACCCACACCTTGGACATACTGACTAGTCTAGGAAGGGGGGTGGCCCAAGGACTCACTGATTCTAGAGCACTCACATACGGTCTCAGTGATATACAGAAATACGGCCGTACAAATTTCAAAAATTATGGGCAAATATGACAGAACAACAGACCCTGTTCAATTCATTCAAATGTTTGAACAGAGGTGTGAAGCCTTTGGAAATCCTAACTTCCCCACTAAGGTACATGCTTTGAACTTATTCTTAGAGGGAAAAGCTAGTCGATGGTTCATCACATTGATGTCGGCGATCAAGACCAACTTCAAAACCTTGAGATCAGCCTTTATACATGTCTTTTTCCCAGACGACAGGGTGATCGGTGGAGTGTAGTAACAGAACTCTATTCAATTGAGTGTCAACCAAATGAATCCATTAGAGATTTTATCCTTAGGATAAAACTCTTGGACTCACGTGAGTCATGGGAAAAATTAAACAATGTTCAATTGAAGAGGTGTTTCATGATGGGCTTGAAGAATAATAGCTTACACAACTTGATCATTGTATCTAATCCGAAAACATTCGATCAATGTTGCAAAGAAGCAATAAGTTTAGATGACAACATGCTAGAAGATGATCATGCTAGAAGATGATCATGCTACGAGGTGCTCCTCATCTAAACTAAGTGAAGTAATGGCAAAAGAAAAATCAATCTCAGAATTGACATTCCCAGAATTTTATGCAGCCTTGCTTAAAACCTTACAGACATCTCTAAGAGAGGATGAAAACCTTCAAAACCAGACATCCTTGATGCCTCTAAAAGTGAGGAACGAAATGCCTTGTGTTAAGTGCAATCACTATGACCATTCCAATCCTCATTGTGCATACAAGGCACCTGTTCTTCTATACTGCATATATTGTAAAACCTTTGACCATGATACTAAAAAATGTCTCGCTTCATCCACAATGTACTCAAAACCTCCATCTCGCGTGCACCAAACAGAAACTGTCCAAAGGGTAGAAACTACTCAAGAGGCAGTTAATCGAACACTTCAGTGTTTCTATTATCGTGGTGGCACACTGCACAGTTTGGAATACTTCCATGCCCATAGTCACTGACACCTTATGACCAATGTGTGAACGATGTGGCATTGATCACATGTTCCAAGATTGCCTAAGACAAGTTGCTTCAATGCAACTTGTCTCACAAAATACAACTCTTAACATCTTAAGTGTACAAAATGTGCAATTGTCCACGATGGTGTCCTTGAATGTGCTTACACGCTTGCAAGCCAAGGCACGATGGTGCCCTTGAATGTGCTTACATGCTTGCAAGCCAAGGCACGAGGAATAGTCAAAAGGATTGCAAATGACAATACCTCAACATGGGTAGAAGAACATGCTTCAAAACATAATGCAAAAGATAAAACAAAACCTTCTAAGACCAAGAAAAACAAAGGACAACAAATTGTCAAAACCAAGGTCGAATTAAAAACAGCGAAAAGGTATCCGTAAAAGGACATAAACCCAAAAAGGGACATAAACACGAAAGAGCCAAAAGCTATATAGGATGCAAAAGCATCCACCTCAAAGACCACCACACAAACCTTGACACCCATATGTGCGACATAGGATACAAAAACCCAAAAGAAAGTTCGATCTCGTCGCATGGGTAAACATAATGAAAAACTAACAAACCAAAGAAAGTTAGAGAATGAAACAAGTTCTAGTACATCACTAAGTGACGATGAAACAAGTTCTTACTCTTCGTTCAGTGTACCACAGAGACCAATCAAGAAACTAGAACCCACCCAACCACCCCTCAAATGGATAATAATGATCACATGACATGCAGAATGCAAAAAACAAGCTCAGGAGAGCATGCTTAGCTTGGTTAAATGTCTTATAGGGTCACCGGTTGTGATTGAGCCTCATAATGCTAAACCTAAAACAACAACCAAGATACAAAGCCTAGAGGAGTACCACTTTCCCATTCAAGAGGAAGACATACTCTCACAGAAGAGTCATTTGAAATAGATTGTACGAATTCTACTCTTGAGAAAGCACGTGAGGAATTCGATAATTCCCTTAGAAGATTAAAAGAGTCTCTCAAAACCTCATTTGGAGGAATGCTCTTCTCTCATGATAAAGCCAGCATCACATCAGCACTTTCACCTTCAATGGCTCAACCTGAGTTATACAAGGACAAAACGAACTCCATAAAACAGGATTGTGAGGATTCACAAGTTTCTAAACAGACATCATTAAGAATTGTTAGAGGGCCAAGTGTGCCAATGTATGCATTGGGTACTCTTGAAAAAGTTGAAAGCCAAAATGAGAATGAAAGTTAATGGGAGTATGAAACAAAAACGAGATCCAAAGCTAAAAAAATAACCGAAACACCCATGATTCCTTTGGAAGATTCTATCATGGTATGGTTGGATTTCCCTACACAGGCAATGATGTTAAGTGCAAACGCACATTGATTAGCCCTCAAGCTAGTCATAACATTGTCCCAATAGACACTTGGGTGTCATTGGGACAACCTAAACTCATCCCTACAAACAACAGTCTTGCAAAGGAGCCAATTGACAAAACATTGAAGTTCCATGTTACTTAAGATACACTACTCAAACAATCGATGGGGCGATAAGGAATTTACACTCCATGTTACCCTAGATTCCCTTGAGTATGATGTCATCCTTGGCGAAACTTGGATAGGTGAATCATTGTATTCATTAATGAATCCATGCAAATAGTCACCTTGAACACTCCTGCACACAATGTAAAATTGCTATTACGAGAGGAAGAAACCTTGCAAGAGCTGGAACTACCAACATATCTTAGTGAAAAGATCCCTAGGATTCTGGTTGGATTGGAAATTACAAATAAAATCACCACAGCTCAAGTACAACTTTATCCAACACGAGAACACAATATCATGACCCTCGAGCTATAGGATTTATTAGGTCAACCAACACTCACAGCATATCCTGAAAGAATAAACTTTACACAAGACTTGAACATGCCATGTTTGGGGTACTTTGAACATACAATGTATATTGAAACTAACCCCCTTATCTGCAAGTTTTTTGTGGTTGAGTATGTATTAGAAGTAGATTTGATCTTGGGGCATAAATGGACTATTGTTGCCCAAGCACCACTGTGCTTTGCTAGCGATAGAGTCATCGTGATGGTCAAAGACAAAAAGTTGACAATACCATACTACAAGGAAGAGGATCCAACTTTAATGGATATCTATGATGCTAAACGCAAAAGGATACAAGCCTCTTCCACAAAAGCCCCTCTACACAATGACCTACCGTCTGCATCAACAATCGACTCCGATAAAGCATCTACTCCTTCAACCCCATCCTCACCTTCAAAGTTCGATGCCAAAACTATGCAATCAGTAGCTATTCCTGAAGAAGTTCCCATAGCCAAATCATATATCTCTAACAAGGAAATACCCCAAAGCCTATGCATCTTCATCGACAAACCTCACCAAAGGAGACAACCACATGCTCAAAGGCCTCGTCATCGATAGCCACTCCACAAGAGACTCTAACCTCATCATCAACGATGCCCATGAGTCTCAAACCTACAGCCTCAGTGCGCCAAGGAGGGCCCCAAACCTTTCACATCAACCCTAAAGAAAACTCCACCACGACAATCACAATCAAGGTATCTTAATAGTATCAAAATGTGGGTAGAAAAGCAGCTACTTGTAGCTCAAGGCTACTATGAAGCTGCCAATCAGAAGCCAAGGAAAAAGAAAAGTACTCCACAACACAGTCCACAAAAGCCTATGCGAGTTCCTCAAAAAACTCCACCAAGTCATCAAGTGTGGGTACCAAAAACAATGTTGCACGCATAGGGGTACTACCAAAGAAATACCAAAGCTTGGGTCCCCACGCACGTCACAAAGTCTCCTAAGCTTGCACAAAGAAGAAAGCCTCAGCACCAAGCACATCGGCCACTATTTTACAATGTTTATCAAAAATGGGTGCCTGTGCCTGTGCTTCAACAACAAGGATACTATGATGGTAATTACATCATATGGTTGCCAAAATCAAACAATGTGAAGAAAACCTCACCAACGACTTCAATCCCAACAACTTCACCTGAATTTTGACAAGAATGGAGGCCCAAAAGCAACGACAAGTAAATCACTCAACAATTCTCGTGCATTCAGCACCAACACAAGAGCTTGTGTGTTCAAGCAAACAATCAGTAGTCTTCCCTACTGCCTCGACAACATCTAAGAAACAAGTTCAAGAATCAATATCCACATCTACAATGGAGACTTATAAGCGCATCAAGGACAAAATAACAATGCTCTTGTCACCCCTCTAGATGTGACAAATAAGTGCGTAGGATGCTGTTGCTCGCAAGTCATGACCTAGCTGACCCATAAATTTATTTATTTTTTTAAAACTATCGGGGTCAAAACCTGCAATCTCACAAGTTCAAGTTTCTCAAGAAATATAGTCTCACGGCTTAAGCGCTTGCACTTTCACGATTTAAGTCTCATCACGGATTAAGCCATATCATGCATTACCACATTCCCAAAACGATCTTCAATAGCCATTATATATTTGTTAAGCTTCTTTCTTACTACTCTTTTGGCTAAATTAATATAGCAGCTGCTCGATGAGTACCTATCCATACTCATGGAGTGGAGAATATTTGCACCAAAGCCTCAACATCGACAACTTCCAGGTACATCTTTGGATGGGGGGGCCATGGTGGGCGAAAGCCTGGTCAATGGTACAACCCATCACCTGGAAATTTCCTTCAAATTACAAACCTCTCCAAACAACGCCACTATCTTCACAAATCAATGATCTTCAATGCTTAGTGAAGATATCTATATTAGCCTCGCAAGTCCACGTAATTCTTTTAATCCTCACCAACAAGTGGCTACTTCAACACAGAGCAATTCAATAAGAGGCTATATGACTCAATTCTCGTACGTCATGTAAATCTTCTTCATAAGAGCAAATCAATGATCTTCAATGCTTAGTGAAGATATCTATATTAGCCTCGCAAGTCCACGTAATTCTTTTAATCCTCACCAACAAGTGGCTACTTCAACACAGAGCAGTTCAATAAGAGGCTATATGACTCAATTCTCATACTTCATGTAAATCTTCTTCATAAGAGCACTTAAATATACATAAAAACATAAAAAGCACATGGGTAGAAGAAGACAGGAACAGGTCCTTCTCAACAACATTTGACAAGAATCCTGCCACACAAAGGGACATCATCAAAAGCCAATTACTTCAAACGATGAATGTCGCTTCAATAAATCAAATGAGGAATGGAGAATCACCATCTCGTTCTGATGATTAAGTCTACGTCCCTCCGAAAACCTTCCCTCTCTTCTCTACCATTATTAGCATCTCTTAGTGTCCCCACTAACAAAAATCACATGTAACCTGGCCAATGATTGCCAAAAAAAAAATGAGCCAACAAAAAAAAGGGGGCTCACACAAATATAAAAATGCAATCATTCGTAAAAAAACCCCACCCCCCACCCCGTTAGGAATTCCCAATATACCACTAACCTATTCATTCATTAACTAGCTTTTCTTATTCCTTCCGAAAGGAACAAAGACCATTGAACGTCACTCAACATCAATGCCATCAAGAAATCTTGTTCATTCTCCCCACACAAAGGTCTTCAACGCGATCACGCAAATGTGATCGCCATCAGGATAGGGACATGTTAATCCAATTCTAGGATTAACAAGAGCTACCACCATTATCTTACATCAAGGAGTCATGGTAGATACACCAAAGGGTCATACATTCAAGATATGAAGCAATAGTGTCCAAAAAGCTACAACTTGGACGGGCGCTCGTAATGGTGTGATGGAGTATTTATGGGCGATTCTCGCTTCAAGAGCATGTGGTAGCAAGTTAGGATGAACAAGTTAGGATGAAGTCCTAAGTGATGTACTTCATGGATATATTATGAGAGTAGCCATTGTAATAGCATTAGGTCTCTTATGAGCCTAAAGTGCCCGACCAGGCCAGCCACAGTTTAAGTGAGTGTGAACACTTATGGCCATGTATATAAGTGAATTTCTCTCATAATACAACATATTCTCCCATTGTGCAATTGAGTCTTGCTCTTGCTAGTCCTCTTGCTAATCTATCTCCCTAATGCATGCTAGTGAGTGTGTGTGAGTGAAGTGAGGTGAGAGGAGGGACGAGGATCCGTAGTGCAATGCGGCAATGTGACAACACTTGCAGGAGACGCGGTGGAATTGCTGACCTTAAGGGTTACGATCTTAGCCATTGGAAAGATCCTCACGACAGTTGTGGTTCACCAGGTAATCTCTTTTTAGATGTGTTTCAAGGAAGGTTAGGGTGAGCCATAACAAAGCGCTTTGCGCTTTATCTAGCATCTGGTCGTCATGTGTCCCCGCTCTCGTTCCAACACTGTAAATAGCCTTGTTTGATTCTTGTCGGGAGTTGATAGCCAATTATACCTTCTACATTGACCTAGAATCAATTTCTCTTTCAAAGATATAAGTTTGGTAGTCGAAAGTCCAATTGTTAATCTATCCTGAGTCTATGAAATGATGTGGCATTCTAATCATGCATAGAGATCCCAAAATTAAGGTTGAAGGATATATATGTAAGATAGATAATTAAGTAAGTGAAAGTGCATCTTGTACACGAAGAATGTGGATTTAGAACGTAGTCTTCAAGATCTTTCCAATGATATGTCATATGAGCTGGTTTTGACAAAAGCTTAAGAGGGTTTACTGTGCCCCCATCTTTTTTACCTTGCAAAATGGAAATTAGGATTTTTTCCAAATGCCCTACTAATATGGTCTTCTACATAGCCTTGCAAAATGGAAATTAGGATTTTTTCCAAATGCCCTACTAATATGGTCTTCTACATAGCCTTAATTGTTTACATTAATTTTTATCCCTTGGTCTATAAACAATTAATAGTACATGGGTTGTACGTTCCTAGTTTTTAAGATGCAAGATAACCATAGTCATATTAATTGTACACTTTAGGCCTTTAGTTAGGATACATTTATATCCTACATTAATCCACTTTCCTCACATTTAGTACTTTGATTGACCATTTTTGAACATGAACTTCTTGCCTTCTTCAATTTTTAGACTTAAGATTTAAAATTTCTTAATGATCTTGGTATTTTATTAATTTTTTCTTAGAATGTTGTCATTTTTTTAAATATACTTGTTAATTAAATAAATAAAACATGTTTGAATCATGTCCTTAATTAAGGTCATGGATCATTTTAAATGTCTATACGACACTATTATTTGTATAGCTTTTTGTTTGAATCCACACATGATTGTGTGTAAATAAGGTTGAGTACACTTGTTTTCATTGTCATCCATTTACACATTCAACTACTCTAAATTTACATATGAGTATGTGTAAATAAGGTCAAGTACACTTGTTTTCATTTTTATCCATTTATGCATTCAACTAGTCCAAGATACTAACTCGTGTTTTTTTAGATGGTGGTAGGTATCACAGGCAGGCCTCAGCCACCTACTCTTGGGTCCTTGACCATGTGGCATACACCTATTGCCTCCACTTGGAACTCAAAGCCATGTTATCAAGCCCAAGGGGGTAATCACATAGCACAAGAACCCACATGGCAACAAAATTCCAAACTGAAATAGCATTGATTTCAGTCATTCTGAACATACAAGTAGAAAAAATCAAACAACAATACAAGTATGGTATATTTATACAAAACATGCTCATGCAAGATTCTTCCAAGGGCTTCATTATCATATAACCTACAAAAAACCCATCCGTAGGCCAATACATCGGATAACCACGCTCCCCATTTCTCCTCTTTTACTTCATGACGCTTGGATTATAGGGTCGACTAAGCCAGGAAGCATCGTCAATCAGGGGGTCACTTCGCCAGAAGGCCTCTCACCAGTGATAAAACAAGAAAAACAAGACCTATATTAAACAAGACTATCTTTTTTTACTCACGCACACTAAGCTCTCTACTAATGAAGAAATGAAATCTCCCTTTAATCTCCTACACTTTCACAAAACTCATGTTTCTCTCATAGTACAAGATAGGGAAACCATTAGCTTGTGATATGCCCAATTATACACAATTAATTCATCCTCTTTCATTCTTAATTATAATTACAAATAAACTTTCTCTACTTAAAGAGAGATAAAACCCTAACCCTAATTAACCATACAAATCCCCAAACACAACACTATAAAGCAATAACAACAACAGGGATTACTCTACTCTATTTGAGAAATTAGGGAAGGTAGATTATCTCTAATCTTCTTGAAAATCATAAAAGAGATGCTTAAGCTAATTAAGACTTGAGAAAACATAAAGAGAGGGTAAATTCCTACGAGAGAAATTATCACAAATAGCCTAACTCCAATAGGGAATTGATTAAAGTATAGACTAATCACATAATTTCACTTCTGTGCTTATCCTAATCACTAAGCCTAATTGTTAATCTTAACTAACAAAATTTCCTTAACTTAATTTAAGAAAAATAATATCTAATTGCAAAATTAAGAGAAAAAGAGAGAGAGAGGAGTAAAAAACTCCAAGATATGGCTCTTTAAAGGCATTATACGACACTTCATAGCACATTCATAGCATAATTAAACCCCAGGGATAGCTTAATTAAGATTAATTACTAAAAATTCAAAGAGAAACCAAAATATTACTTACGATGCACTTTGTCTTGACTTTGAGAGAGCCAAAAGTGGTCTTCTAGCTCTAGAAACTATTCCAACTTTCACCTGAGAGTGGAAGGGGTAGTAGTAGGAGAGGCACTAGGTAGCAAGAGGGAGGTTTAATTGAAAAAAAGCAACTTATAGAGATCAAGGAATTAGGCACATTTTTTTAATCTTGAGGATAGGGAAAAGAAGTATCCAAATAGCCCAATACAGTAAGAGGATGGGTATGGTCACACAAGGAAAGGGGATGGTGAGAGGTAAGGTGAGAAGCATCCTACCCTTTCCCAAAAGGAGGTATGGTGGACACATGGCTAGGGGATGGGCAAGTAAGCCCCTTCAGCACGTTTTCCAAGCAAGCCCCTTATTAATAAGGACTAGTTAACTAAGGTTACAATCTACACACACCTAGGTGTTCAAATGGTCACTTACATTGGACCAAACTTTCGTCATTTCACCAAAAATATTTTGTTTATAATTTTCCAAAATAATTTGTTATTTTTATTTTATTTCTTCCTAATGTGTCATGCCATCTTCAAATCAAGATCTATCAACATAACTCCCGATAATGGCTAAATCAAGTTAAGATCACCATTACACACCTTTCTAGCGTGCAAACTAGGGATGGAACTGAAGTTGAAAAAGGAAGTTATTAACATTTTATGATCATATTATCTACCTGTTGAAATTTGGGACATGCCATATATATGCACTATATTTATAAGCAAGAAATTTGGCATTTGAAACTTCCAATTTTTGATCGGACCATATGTTTAAGTGTATGACTACTAAGGGTGTAAAGTTTCATTAGAAGAGCTCAACGTTAAATTTCTTTGCCAACTAGGTGAGATTAGCCATGAAAAAAGGGATGTTTTTTGCTGTAAACAAGCTTAGAAGGTGAACCAAAGTGAGGAACCTTAGTGTACAACCACCTAGATAGATCGATATATATATATATATATACATACATACATACATACATACATACATACATACTATTTAAAATTTACCCTTCTATTCAATACTCTATAAATATTAATAATTTATATGCATGTAGACATAACCCTTTTTGGCGCTTGCCATATTTACAAGTACCTCACTCTAAGCTATGACCCATTCGTAAGCTCAGGGGGGTCACTATATGTAAAATATCCCTATCGCGTGCGTTCAAGGCCTATATTTTAAATCCCTTATTTGTGAATTTTTTAATCTATATAATATCTCCTTTTCTTTATGAATCTGTAATTTTTTTTGAAAAATTTTTAAATCATACCCTTATGTAAATATATTTCTGTAAGTTTCATAAATTAAAATTATGCTTTTGTTGAATGCACGTGATATTCACATTTTTTTGTGAGTGACCCCCCCAAGTTCGTAAGACACCAACCCTCCCCTTCCTTATACGAGACCCTTTTTGGGAGAGACACATACACATGCAGACATATCCCTTTTTTGGGAGCTTGCCACATTGACGAGCACGTCACTCTAAGCTACACCCCATTCATAAGCAACCTACCCTTCTCTTCTTAAGACCCACCCACCCTTCCCTTCCTCTTACATGTAGGACATTGTGGTATGTATAAATGTTGAGCTTGCCACATTGACAAGCACCTCACTCTAAGCTTTGCCCCATTCATCAACCACCTACCATTCCCTTCCCTTTCTCTCATCATGCACAGCATTGTGGTATTCCATATACGAGACCCACCCACCCTTCCCTTTCTCTCTCATCATGCACGGCATTGTGGTATGCGTAAATGCTTTACCTAGATAAAGAGAGAGAAAGCATACGTCATGCCCTACTCCCACCCTCGAGCACCATGTTTACCATATATGTTTGTATCATGAGAGGGGAAGGCTTACACTTGCATTGGTTTCTTAATGTTAGAAGGAAGATCTCAATTTAAATCCATCACGGGGGTAATTCAAATGAGGCTACCCAACATCTCATTGCAAAATTAAAATAAAATTTCCCTTGATCAATCATTTAGTCAAAGTGTTATTATTTTTAAACATTAAATTCGATTACACAACTCCTTTGAGACTATGGTAGAGTGAGAATATTGTGGTGAATAGCTTTCACCAACATGGAGGTTGGCTTTGAAATTAATTCTCCAAATAACCTTGTTCTCATAGGGATAATACATCTAAAATTTTAAAAAGCCTATGTCGTCCACCACATAAAAGCTCCTAGAACGTTTTCTTCTTGCATTTAGACTAAAGTTGCAATTAGTCAAAATTTGGTGTGGAGTGGAAATTGACCCACAATTTGTGAAGATTGGCCAACCACCAAGTTACCTCATATGGTAGGTTCCTAGATGACATCATGTGCAAAATTTGATGAAGCACCTTGTCTTGTTGAGTGAGATAATGGAACACACTTGACACAAATTTTCTCAATGAAGAGAAACTCTATGTATATGGTTTTACATAGTGGATACATTGTTTTCAGGTGTATTATATGATATTTCTTGAAATGTGGGCAAGTTTCCTCTACCTTGAGTGGCTTGAGAGCACAACACAATGGGTGATCTCACATATGTAGCCTCCCAAATTGGTGGGGTTGGTTGAGAATTTAAGTGCAATTATCAAAGCCTAGTTGTCAAAGCTAGTTGTGGGGGGTAACAGGCCATGTGAGACACCTTTGGCATTCAGTCAATCATGACACAAACCTACCCCATGGATTTAGACATGAAGATAACATAAGGACTTGAAGATGCTGATATTGAATGGGTGTAATTTGTCATGCCAAGTTATTTAGAATGAGATAACAAAGCATGTTGCCAAAAAATGGTTTTGTCAATAGTGTATCCTTTCTTGATTGATTTTTTTTATATAATTGCATGAGGTTCGTTTCTTCATCACACACCTTATAGTGTGAGAGGGCTGTAGGCGGCGGGCAGGCGGGTGTTGAGTTTGTTTCGAACTCATGTCCTACAAGGGTAGAGTTCAATTCTCTATCATCACTGGGATATTGTCTCCACCTAGGCTTGATTTTTTTAAAGGCACCCTTGCTCTTCAAAATTAATGGGTTTGGTGAAATATAGCAAGTTTTTTTGTATTCTAGTGTAATTTTTAACGAGCATTTTAAAATTTTGTAAGTATTTTAGGCCAAAATGCTCAAAAATAGGTGTACGCCCATTAAAAAGCAACTATATCTCCACCCCTCTAGGTTGAAATTGTTGAAAATGAAGGACACTTTTGTAGATAATTAAGTTATAATCCCAACAATCAACAATTAGTATCCTTTAGGTCTTGACTCATTAGACAACATTAAAGGTAGGCAAACCACCTGAGAATAAAGACACTTTAATCAAGACCCTGAATCAGATAGGCATTGGGGAGGGGGTTTCAACAACGTCCTGATGCCTGTTTTGCTATGATTTATCACTAACCTTGATGCTTTACAGAAGATCTCCAGACAGTCCCAAAAAATTCTGAGCGAGTTGGGGTCATTGTTGACCAGTGCATTTGTGTCATCAGCAAATTGTTGGAGGCACATTTGACCAGCTCCCATCGGAAGCTATATTCCTTTATGAGTCCAGTCTGCATTCTCTTCTGGATTAGCCAACTCAGCCCATCAGCAGCTATTGCAAAGAGGAGAGGAGCTAATGGGCAGCCTTGTCTGATGGATCTATGTAGGATGATCGGTTCAGAGAGCATACCATTCACCAAGACTCTTGCTCTGGCATTGCCAAAAAGCGTGGAGACCCAATTGATGAATCTGTCCCCCACCCCCATATTCTGTAAAGAATCTAAAATAAAGTCCCATTCCAGCCTGTCATATGCTTTGTCAAAGTCAATCTTGAAGAAAACAAAGTCCTGGTTGGACTTCTCAGCAAACTCTATTCCTTCCCATAGTGCTATAATTGCATCCAAGATGAATCTGCCTTTGATGAAGCCTTTTTGTTCCTTTCTAACCCAATCCTTTAGGTGGATAGAGAGTTCTTGACAGGATTTTTGCAAAAATTTTGTAAGCTGTTGTTAGCATAGTGATAGGCCTCTAGTTTGAGATGTTCTCCTTCTCACCTCTCTTGTGAATCAACTTGATGACTCCATCGTTGACACTAAATGGCAAGGCACCAAACCTTGATGGTTCTTCCCATACCATGGCTAAAAGCTTCAGGAGAACCATTTTGAATTTTTTAAAGAATTCAACTAGAAGGCCATCCAAGCCTGGGCTTTTATGATTCAGAAGGGAGTCAATGGCTTCTTCAAATTCTGAAGGGAGCAGATCTAGATCTAACTGGGCAGCCAGAGATGAAGGGGCTACCTCGTCCCTTGCTTCAGCTATTATTTGTTTGCATCTTGTCTTTTCTTCATCATCCTTCCCGGGGAGGCTGAAAATTTTGGCAAAATGGTCAGATATAAGTGTGATATTTTCTTCCAGAGATTCTACTTTACTTCCATTAGGACCTACCATCATGGGAAGGTAATCTTTGGCTTGCTTTCTCTTAAGGGCTATGAACATTGCTTTAGAGGGCCTTTCCCATTTACCAGCCCACCACTCTCTGAAATACAATCTTAAATGGTGGCATTGGATTTCCTCTTCCCTTCTGAGTTCTGCTTTGGCTTAAAGCACAAAGGGTTGAAGGGAAAGGTTGCCTTGGTTGACCTCTTGCTCCAGCTGGATCAGTCTTTTGTATTTGGCATTTGCTCTCTCTTGTCGGACTTCAGCCCCCACCACAACCCTCCTTATATGGGTGAGGAATCTCTGAGTTTCTTTTATCGCTAGGGACCATCTCTTGGCTGGCCGAAATTTACCTTGGAAGTGCATGCGCCATATTTCTTCCACCCCTGCTATGACATAGGGCAGTTCAAACAGTGCTGGATCAGTGTGAAACCACCCTCATCTAATTTTGGAGTCACTTCTATCCAGCTATACAAGGATGGGATGGTGGTCTGAGAGGGCTATGTTTATAGCTATAGATACTTTGGCCTTTTGGTATCTATTACAGAGGTTGGACGCCCAGTCTAGCCTTTCTGAGTAGGAGCCCCTTCCTATTATTGCTCCATGTGAACTCCTTCTTCTGGTCAATATCCATAAGGTCCTGCAACCCTGTAAGGTTCTCCCAAGCCCTCTTTTCCCTACTGATATTGTGATTCCTTGACATTGGTACCGGTCATCTGGGGATTCCACCATGTTGAAGTCTCCAATTAGCACCATCAGAGGGGAGAGGCTACAAAGTGTTTCAGAGTTCTGGTCTGGAGCTAGATGGACCTGAAGCATAAACACTCACACATGTCAATTGGTCCGGTCCTCCTATCTCTACAGCCACCCATTTATTGTTAGAGTCGGTGTAGCTATTTGAGACCACGAGCAGGAGATTGGGGGCAATCCCTATAGTTGTGTCCCCTGAACCTTGGGCATGGTTTTGGTACAGTACCAAGCATATTCTTTAGCTATGCTGCTTAGTCTTTTGTAGATGTCTGGAGATGAACATTTCAGTTCTTGAAGGCATATGATATCTGACATTATTTGCTGAGCTCTAAGCCATTGCTTAATTATCAATGCTCTAGATGGGTCAGAAAGCCCTTTGACATTAAAGGACGTGATCCTCATTTTTTATGTGAAGAGGTTTTCCTCATTTCCATAGTTCTAGGGATCTTATCAGCTAGGGGGGTAAATGCCAGGTTAGTTGGCTGCCTTCCTTCTTTAGGGTCAGACTTTGGAGGTGAAGGGAGGGGGAGTCTCTCTTCCTCTGCTTGGGTTGCCTGGTTATCTGTCATTTCTATGTTTTCCAAATTATTATAGAGTTGAATATCCAAGCTATTGACTTCAGCCACTAAAGGGTTTAGTCTTGGCAGGGATTGAAGCTGGGTATCCATCACAAAACCCTCTTCATCATCATTCTCTAAGAGTAAGCCATAGCATTCCTTTGAAGCATGTCCTAAGAGGGGTCGCTCACCTCCGCTTAGGAGAGCCGTGAATCTGTTTCCATTTTTGCCTTTGATCTCTGGCTTGGCAAATTTGGGTTTGCCTGTGTTTCTTGTTTTTTTCTGTACTACTTTAAACCCAATATCTATCTTGTTCTCCTCAACAGCAGCTTGCAGAGGCGCCTTAGCAGGGCAATCTTTGATAAAGTGGCCTCTGCCCGCACAGCGGAAGCATGCGTTAGGGAGCTGCTTATACAGGACTCTTTGATTAATGGTGTTACCTCCCCCCACATGGATGATGATCGTATCAGTCAGATCCTGATTAAGGTCTAGTTCCACCAGAACTTGGGGATGCCACTGAGGGTTAAAAACCCTAACCCAGTCGGAAGGAAGAAACAGCAGACCTTAATTCCCTTGGAGTCCAGTTTTTTAAAACCATGTATAAATTTTATTGGTTTTTGTAAAGACGAGTAAATTCAAAAAAAATTAACAGGTACAAAATACAGTAAAGGACGGTTTTTTTCACGTGACCTTAAATTAAAATCCACATGCTCATTTTATTTATATTAACGGACGATTTGTACAAATATTGAAAAGCCTCGATTCTCCATATAAATAAACAATGGCAAAATGCTTTGAATGTTTTCTGCATGCGCAGAAATACATGAACACAAATATGTCACATCGCTTGATTTAAAGCATAAATTGATTATATCCAGAAAGGGACCGGACGCGTGCAGCGTACGCTTGCGTGTGCATTAGTGCTCACATCACATCAATCACAATGCCTGCACCTTTTGCATTCAGTTCAAAGGTGTAAACTCTTCAGAATGTTTCAAGCACATTATATATCAAAGGTTAACCTTAGAAGTTTCGTGATAATGATTAGCCTAACCTTAGAAGTTAAACGATAATAGTTGTATTAACCTTAGAAATTTCAGTAATACTAGGCTTGTCACCTCTTAGATACATCCTAGCTTGTGTCCACCGCATCATTGGCATTGGTAAGCATAGTTGCTTTTTGACACGTGTCATACCCGTTTTTGAGCATTTTGGTGGCAAAATACTCGCAAACGTGTCACACCCGTTTTTGAGCATTTTGGTGGCAAAATACTTGCAAGATTTTAAAATGCCTGTCAAAAATTACACTAAAATACAAAAAAAAAACTTGCTATATGTCACCAAACCCATCAATTTTGAAGGGCAAGGGTGCCCGTAAAAAATTAAGCCTATTGGTAAGTATAAAACCTTACTTTATTCTATTTTAAATAAGTGTATATTTACTGTCTACACACTACCTAGTACCTTATATCATTTTCACAAGTGACGTTTGGGACTCTTAACTTGTAAGTTGCATTTGTCAAAATGTGAAGTATGTTATTTGTTGCTAGCCTAACATACACGCATGGGTGAACACACACAAATATATACCTCTAAGGCCCTATTTTGGTGGAACCTTGTACCTTAACCTTGGCCCTTATTTTGATACTTTACGCATTTTTAAAAGGCACATTTGTACCAAAATACATCCTAGCTTGTGTCCACTATATCACTGGCATTGGTAAGTATAAAACCTTACTTTAGCCTATTTTAAATAAGTGTTTATTTACTGTCTACACACTACTTAGTACCTTAAATACCCTTATTTGCTAGCCTAACACACCCTGTGTCTACAAACTAGTTAGAACCTTATATCATTTTCACAAGTGACATTTGTGACTCTTAACTTGTAAGTTGCATCTGTCAACATGTAAAGTACATCATCATTTGGTAGCCTATCATGGGTAAACACACACAAATATATACCTCAAGGACTCTGTTTTGGTGGAACCCTATACCTTAATTTTGGGCTTCTTATTGATACTTTATGCTTTTTTAAGTAAAAGGCACATTTGTAACCTTGCCTATATTTTTAAGAGTCAAAATGAAGCCTACAATGCTTGTTTAAGCCCAACCTGGACTTCAACTTTAAGGCTCAAAAGTAGAGCTCTTCAGGGTTTTTCTCCACTACTTGAAAAAAATGAAGGATTTCAAACCAATGATGTAAAGACAAGGGGGCTAAATTTTTCTATTGTTATGTTTGCATTGGCACTCTAAAAGGGAGGGCAACAGAGCGATCGTTAACCGACATATCTGGGTTGAAGTAAAAATAATAGATTAGTTACTAAACATTTTCTTTTTTTTAAAGAGTTTTTGTGGGAAAGGTGGAGGGAGAGTGAGGGCTCTAAAAAAGCCAAATTCTATTGTAGTTGTACCAACAAGAATTAAGGAAAAAAACGGTTGAGATTTTAAATAACCCTTTTTAAAAAGTAATGATTTTCCATATATTTTAATTTGGAAACAAAAACCGGATGGATTTAAGATTATCCTAATTTTGATTGGCTGCATTAAACTAACCTTTCCACCGTGGCAGTTTTAAGAGATGCCTCATTACAATCCCCAAAATAATAATAATGCACATGATATCACTATCCACAAAATAAAGGCATGTTTTGATGTCAGCCCGACTTTTGTAACTTGTCTCGATTTTCTTCAATAATAAAAATGCCTTTATTGAAAATAAAGGCATGTTTCCAGTTTAAACCATCCAGCTTCTCGCATTTGAATTAAGGTACGTCAAACTTTGATTACTGTCACCAGGAAAAGACCACAACATCATGCAGCATTTGCAAACCACTTGGCCAAGTTTTTACTCCATGCTTGCATATACTCACCTGCTAAATTGAAAATATAGACTGTATATTGCTTCCAACAAGAGATTTTTTGTTACATCGGCTGCCACACAGCCTTTATTAACAGCCACACAGGCATAAACTAGGACTGTCAGATTGCTAAAAACTCATAAGAAGGAACACAACAGGAGGGGGCAAATTACAAATTGAGTGGGAAAAGGAAGAAGGGAAGAGATTAACATAGGTATGTCATCCTTATTGATGTGCATACATGTCCTACACTCTGATGTGCATAGATATCTTACACTCATCAATTGAGAGACTTGACATACATGAGCTCATCATCCATTGTTGATGTGATTCAGGTTTGCATACACTAGCCATCCATGTTCTGCCTCAGAATTCTTGACATTCAGCAACAACTATGGGGTAGTCAAGGATGGTGTCCGTCCAAGCGTTCTTCGACTCGAAAGGGCGGACATTGCGAAGGGCCGTCCACACAGCACTGTTGCATTTGAAGCCACTTCCAAATGCAATCTGCCAGATCTTATCACCTTTGTTCATCCTTCCCTTGCATTCTAAATACTGGAACTGATACCATGTAGTGGAGACAGAAGTGTTCCCAAACCTGTGGAGGGTCATCTTTGATGGCTCCACGTTGAGAGGCGACAAGTTAAGCCCTTTCTCCACTGCGGATATCACCGCCCTGCCACCAGAATGAATGCAAAAATGATCAAAGGCCTTCTTGAAATCAGGCACATAAGGGGCGGCATCAGCTTTGAAAACAGTCCTCATGAGATAGTTGGCCAAGAATAGCAGTTGTTCACTGTATGGTAGTACAAGGGGACCAAGGGCTTTAGTATTGATTCTCAAGGTTTCAGCAGCAATCCTCATCAACTCCTTGCTTAAGAAAACACCCACTTTGCCTTCTGCATCTTCCTCTTGGTAGGCAGCATGGTAAGCAGCATCATCGGCTCCTCGGTGGGTCCTCACAACATGCTCAAGCCTGTACTTTGCATTCTTTTTGTCACATGCCTTGTTTGATAGTAAAATGGCAGCACCACCCACTCTAAACAGGCAATTGCTGACAAGCATGGTTCTATTGTTGCCCCAGTACCAGTTTTGTGTAATATTTTCAGTGCTCAGAACAACAGCATAGGTGTCCTTATGCACTTGCAGTGAATCCTTGGCCAAATCAATGGCAATGACCCCAGCACTGCAACCCATGCCACCGAGGTTGTATGTCCTCACATTGCTCCTCAGCTTGAATTTGTTAACAATCATAGAAGATAGGGATGGGGTAGGGTTGAATGTGCTGCAATTCACCACCACAATGCCAATGTCTTTAGGAGAAATACCTGTTTTCTCTAAAAGCTCCTTCATGCAAGTGCCCAACACAGCCTCTGCCTCCTCCCTTGCAGCTGCCATAGAGGGTTTAGGGGGCAACTGCCTAAAACACATGGGAAATGATGTGGACTGCCCTAACCCACATCTCTCTAATATCTTCCTTTGAAAGTCCAAGCTCTGCTCAGTGAAGATCCCAGACACTTTGGAGTGCTCTAGAAAAGTTGAATGGGGTGCCCTCAAAAGGTCCGGGGGCCGAAAGCAGGCCAGGTCCAAGAGGTAGACTGGGCGGGAGGAGTTGTCGCGCCGCAGGAAAAGCAGAAAGCAGATAGCAGCTGCAAAAGCAAGCTCTCTAGATATGTAGGGCTCAACCCATGCTTTCCATGAATTCTCAACTACTGGGATGCCCATGGCCAGAGCAACAAACAGGGCAGCGAGGGCCCATGTGAGGGTGTTCACACTTGGGTAGAGGAGCTTGTAACCACTGCTTATGCACTTGGAGCTAATACTGGAGAGGAAGTCAGGCAAGGGTGGCCTCTGCCCAGTGCTTCTGGTGCTTGCTTTGAGCCCACCATCGAACTCGGCCATTGCCTGCATGCATAACCCACAAGAAGAACAACTAAATTACCACCACTGCTGAATCAAGGAATAATTGGTGTAAAAAAAAGCCTATATGGGCCTTAATAGCAATGCCCTCAGGTAGAACATCTGACTAACCACCATTTGCAGTGTGATTGAACACGCTGTGTAGAGTTTAACCATCACTACTACTAATGGTAGTAGATTAAGCTACAATTAGGAGTGTAACCAGACCGCTTAACAATAATTACTTGAAAAGGCTCGTTTGTATACATCAGTTCCAAGACACAGAAAAAGAGCAGCCCCACAAGTAGAACATTTAAATAACCCCCATGTACAGCCTGAGTAACCTTATGCAGTCTGATTAACCACCTTTACAGTAGAAATTAGCCATCATAGCCACACATGGGTGCAGATTAAGCTACAAGGGAGTGTATGCAACCAGCCTGATTAGCTATAACTACCCAGATACCTAAAGAGTCATAATTAGCTCCACGGACCACAACCCACAAACAGATCAAGCTAGCCAACCACCATATCAAGTCATAGCAATAACTACCCAGACACCTAAAGAGTCATAATTAGCTCCACGGACCACAACCCACAAACAGATCAAGCTAGCCAACCACCATATCAAGTCAACTCACCAAAAGGTGGAGTGCAGAAAACCTGAGTGCTGATGGGTCGTCCTTGCTGAGATGAAAGTGGAGAGCAAGGCCGGGCTATGGGAGGAGGGCGAGCCTGCGAGGTGAGCCGAGAGCTACTTCCACAGTACGGGAAGAGAGCTGGGAGAGGAGAGAGATGGATGTGAAGAGAATATAGAGATCTTAAGAGGCAGATTAGGTGACAGAAGTAATGGCAAGACAGCAATGACAGCAAGCAGGAAGAGTTAACTATTCTACACAGCTTGCCACGTGCATGCAAGAACTGGCCTGCAAAGCCAGATTAAACCAGCTAGCAGTCTCCAAAATAGCTTGTGGCTGCGAGCGAAGCAAAGGATATGTTGCTGAAGGGGTTGAGAAGGTGATTAAGCAGATGATTGGGTGATTAAGCAGCTGATTGGGTAATTAATCAGTGTGGATACAGTCACTGCAAACGCTGCAGCTCACCACAGGGAAGGGAGCTGAATTCCTGTGCAGTTTTATAGAGCACTAAAAGGAGAGAGAACGCGCAGTCCGTTGTTTTGACTGCTGCAACCACTAATTAAATGCTTATTTTGCTTGGTGGTGGGTTGACAGAATCAAAGGCGTGGTCGTCTGAGCCTGCCTCTCATTTAATGACGGCAGAACTCGTGGGCCTTACGTTTTAACTTAACTAAATTGACTAAAACCTTTTTTTAATCCATTTCAAATATATAATACCCCCAATTTTCCTTTTTCTTTCTTCAAAACTCCCTTTTTTTCATTGATTTATCTTTCGAAATTCCGTTATCTATTCTCGTTTTAAATTTCTTCTCCCTCATTCGGAATTTCAATTTTTGAAAAACTCCTCCCATTTCTCTCCAATAAAAAAACTCGTAAAACTCCTCCCATCAGGCTTCTTTCAAAAAATGCCTTTAATTTAATTTTTCCCTTTTGGCTTGTTTTCAAACCTTAGCTTCCCTTTGACGTTTTTGATTCTTTTGTTGTTTTTTTGGTAAGCTACCTTTGTTTCCAACACCTTTTGTTTTAATTCTTGCCCTCGGAGACCCCTTTGTGTATTAAATGTGCTACCGACTTGTGTTAAGGTTAGGTGTATGTGGAGAAGCCCCTCTCTATCTACCTTTTTTCACGAGTGGTCTAAATAATACCAATCCCTTGGACGGTTGAACCTCCCCATTCACTCAACTACCCTATTCACATTCACACATTAGATTTCACACACGTTGGATTTTCAAGGCCCTTCGCCTTTAGAAATAAGGCCTAATACACACTGGAGGGGCACCCGAGTTGAGTGCCTAAAGCATGGGCATGCAAAACTACACATGGGCACCCATGTTACACACTCATAGCTGCCCACCATCTAAAAAGTGTTGTTTCACAAAAAAATAAAAAACTGAAAAGGGTAACTTTTTGATTGGTTGGCAAATGGGGTGCCCATCTTTGGGCAGCCTCAAGTGGTTGCCCACGATTTTGAAAAGTTGGGTAATAGGTGGTAGCGGACTAGGATTGAAGAGTCCAGCATTCAACTTGGCAATGTGTAAGGGTGCCAAGCCTTTTTTTGAAACCTTATTGGCTACATCAATTTCTTGGCAGGCACCCTTCAATGTGTACCGGGCCTAAACATATTTCACAAGAACAAGGCATCTCTTGACCTCTTGTGGGGACAACACTCAAGCGGATAAGGTGGCATCCTTTCTCCTCCCCAACTCAAGTTTGTTGCTTCAAGCCCTCCCCTCCCCCACTCCACAAAGGGGTGAACAAAATAGTGTGTGTTGTACTCCTTGCTTAAAAAAAGCCATTGCCTAACCTTGGTGACTTGTCTCTCTTTCCTCAGAAATTCAAGGCCTTGCTTATTAGGCCAACATATGGCCTCCTTAAAAATTGCCAAATTACGTCAAACATCTTCTCCAATTGCAAAACATATAAAATCATAGGTTAATCATGTCGATATACACATATGTAAGGGGGCTTCAAATGCAGGGCACCAAGGAGGTGAGAATACAACAAAGTGAGAACTACCAAAAGATAGATAGAAACAACCACCTCACTATTTTAGGGGAAAAGGTCAGAGATGACATGCATTGTTGTAGGCTTTCTTTTAAGAGGAAGACCACCTCACTGTTTTAGGGGAAAAGGTTGGAGATGACATGCATTGTTGTAGGCATTCTCTTGTAAAATTAAGAGGACGAAAGGAGGGAGGGGTGGCGATTTGGGTGTTTGGGGTGGGCGGGGGGAGGTGCTTGGGGGGGGGGGGGGGCTACAAGCTCTTTTTATTTAGTGTCATCATGTCCATTTATGGGCATTTTGGCTATCAAATACTTGCAAAATTATTAGTTACATAAAAACCCTCAAAGACATGTGAATTTTACTCCTTCCTGACATTTTTAAAGGGCAAGGGGGCTCTCTTCGTGAAGCTTTTTTAAGCTTTGAACCTTACATGAAAGGATCTCCCTTTTTTTTAAGCTTTGAACCTTATATGAAAGGATCTCCCTCATTGAAAGGTACTTTTCTTTCTCCTTTTTTGATTTGAGATAAATTTTCATGGACTAGTGACCTGGCCCTAGGATGAAGCAACCCCATCTTATCTTGAACCATATAAAGGTAGAGGTAATTTTCCCATGCCCTTTTGCCAACCACTTTACCTACCTATATAATGCGTCTCTATGCTTTTTTTTCCTTAACTAGCTTTATAATGATAGTGAGCTCGAGCCTTTACTATCAATTCTACATACAATCATCAACTATTGGGGGTTTCCCCATGAAATGCAACTAGACACATCAATAAATTTGTGATGTGTCAAATTATCATTAACCACCACCAACTTAGTTGGTATGAGGAGCCCACCACCCACGGCCACGATATTAAGCATATCCAGTAAAGAGATGGAGGTTTTCCAACCACCACTACATAAAGACTAGTGTAAATGTGAGCAATTGTGACCTCAAACTTTCAATTGAGCTATAATTTCATATCTTATTTGATTGCATTTGGCACACGGATTTCGATGTATCATAATTCAAGTACAGAGTGCCTTATGAAAGAATATAGGGTAGGGATACTTTTGGTGCAATTCTAGTAGGGCCAAGATGTGAATTCTTGCCACTTTTGAACTTGAAGGTACGTATTTCTTTCACGAATGCCTTACATAAAACTAACTCCCTTTGACCTTACCAATATAATTTTTATTTTATGCATGAGGCCTTGACTCTTTAAACTTACCACATGTGTTCAACCATGTTCAAAACCACCTATGACGACTAATTATTTAAAAAAGAAACTAGTATGAAGATATGTATATGTTAAAACAATGTTCTGGAAGCTCTAATATAAATTGGTCATTTTATGAAGCATCTTCTACCATGGAATGGAAGAGTTCCCCCAACATCAATAGACTTTCAACTTTATGGTTGAGTATTGTGAGGAACCCTCATGATGTTGTAAGAGGTATTATGCTAGTGATAGACTATGAACATTTTGTAGTAAAGCCAATAATTCTTATGGTTTTATTTTATGAGGGCATTTTCTATCATGCGCATTATCCAACATTTGTTGGGCTTTCTATGACTATAAGTTGACCTTTTTGTGCAACTTACATAAGCTAAAAAGAGAACCCACACTAATGGCATTTTAACTTTTTGGAGCCCCAAGTTAAATTGAAATTGATTCCCACATGTGCATAGAAGTCATGTTGAACAACATTGATGTTGAAAGAAGATTTTGTATTTCTAGTTTGAGAGCACAAATCACACACTCAATTATTGATAAGCTCACATAACATGAAATCTAACACCTAACATATAAGAAGCTTAGTGACTACATTTATTTCCATAACTCAATTAAATAACAAGATACCATAACTCAATCAAGTGTCATGACACTAAAGATACAATGACACAACACTTGTAAAATTTGTGAACAAGGTATAAATTTTTAATTACAACAACCATACAAATGAAAGCATCACTTGCTTGCTTGCACACACAAGAAACATGCATTTGTCTTAAACTTAGGTTCACCATGATAAGTAGCTTGAAACTAATTTTTTTGGAAAGTATAATTTGATCATATTCTCTTTGCACTCTTTGCACTCTTTGCATAGCTAAAATTTATAAGGTGTACATGCATGTGTGTAGTGCGTGGATGTGTGTAGGGGGGAAAGGGGTGTTAAATTTGCAGCAATGTGATGAGCTATGGTGGATCAAATGCTAGAATCAACATCATTAGAAAAGAGATTAGATGATAATTAAGACGTGATTAGTGAGCAATTAACTGATAGCTTAATGTAGGCATGGATAATAAAAAACCAGCAAATTCTCATTAGGCCAATGCCTCAATTTATAGAGTTTACATCCAAGCATCTAATCCCACTAATCTCTCCTTGATTCACTCCACCTCTTTTGCTTGATTCTCTCCACCTCTTCCCAGAATATCTCCACACCTCCTAAATCTCCTCATGCTACCCTTTATTCTCTCCCAGTAGATACTTCGCACCTTTTCACAGCTTCTCTCACATTTACAGATTCTCTTTTACAGCCTCTTGCTAAGGGCTTGTTCTCGCACACACCCTTTTCACTTGTATGTTTCAACACCTCCCCTCAAGTGAATAATCCTAGCACACTCGGACCCTATACCAAGTTTCCCTCTTACTTGTTTTGATAGTTCGCGACCAGTGCCTCAAGTCCCTAAACTCATAGTCCTTGACACTCTCTCTCTCTCTATGTGTGCTACTACAAGTGCCCATAACCTTGACAAGATTCAAGGGCAGTGTCTACCCTTTTTCAACTCAATCTGGTGTTTAGGTGATTATTACAACACATTTATCAGCATAAATTCACCAAAAATTATGGCCATGTATATAAATGAATATCTCTCATTATACAAGGATACTCTCCCATTGTGCAATAGAGTCATGCAAATTCTCTGGCTAATCTCTCTCTCTAATGCATGCTAGTGAGTGTGTGTGAGTGATGTAAGGTGAGAGGAGAGACGAGTACACGTAGTGCAATGCGACGGTGTGACAACGCTCATGGAGGCACTGTGGAATTGCTTCTCAAGAAGTTGTAGAGCTTGGAGACCTCGAGGGTTGAGAAGAGAGAAGAGAGAAGAGAAAGAGATAGAGAGAGGAGAGAGAGAGAGAGAGAGAGAGAGAGAGAGAGAGAAAAGAGAGAAGAGATAGAGGAGAGGGAAGAGAGAGAGGGAAGACAAAAAAGAGTGAAAAGAGAGAAGAGAGAGAGGAGAAGAGAGAGAAGAGAAGGGAGAGAGAAGAGAGAAGGGAGAAGAGAGAAAGAAGAGAGAAGAGAGAGAGAAGAGAAGAGTGAGATAAGAGAGAGAGAGAGAGAGAGAGAGAGAGAGAGAGAAGAGTGAGATAAGAGAGAGAGAGAGAGAGAAGAGAAAGATCAGAGAGAAGAGAGAGATGAGAGAGAGAGAGAGAAGAGAAGAGTGAGATAAGAGAGAGAGAGAGAAGAGAAGAGAGAAGAAAGACAGAGGAGAGAGGAGAGAGAAGAGGAGAAGAGAGAGGAGAGGAGAGGAGAGAGAAGCGAGAGAGAGAGAGAGAGAACAAAGAGAAGACATCATAGAAGAGAGAGAGGAACGAGAGAAGAGAGAAGAGAGAGAGAGAGAGAAAAGAGAGGAGAGGAGAGGAGAGGAGAGGAGAGGGAGAGAGAGAGAAAGAGAGAGAAGAGAGAGAAGAGAAGAGAAGAGATGTATATGTGTGTGTGTGTGTGTGTGTGTGTGTGTGTGTGTGTGTGTGTGTGTAAATATATGTATGTGTACATAGATACATATAGATATATATGTGTGTGTGTGTGTATAGATACATATATGTGTATATATATGTATATATATACATATACATGTGTGTGTGTGTGTGTGTGTGTGTGTGTATACATACATATATGTATATAGATACATATATATGTGTGTGTGTATATATAGATACATATATGTGTATATATATCATGAGAAGAGAGAGAGAGAGAGAGAGAGAGAGAGAGAGAGGATAGAAGAGGAGAGGAGAGGAGAGAGAGGAGAGAGAAGAGAGTGATAGAAGAGGGAATAGAGAGATGAGAGAGAGAGAGAGAGGAGAGAAAGATGAGAGCGAGAAGAGAGAGAAGAGAGAAGGGAGAGAGAAGAGAGAGAAGGGAGAGAGGAGAGAGAGAATAGAAGAGAGAAGAGAGAAGAGAAAGAAGAGAAAGAAGAGGGAGAAGAGAGAAGAGAGAGAGGAGAGAGGAGAGAGAAGAGAGGAGAGAGAAGAGAGAAGAAAGAGAAGAGAAAGAGGAGAGGAGAGGAGAGAGATAGGGGAGAAGAGAGAAGAGAGAAGAGAGAGATAAGAGAAGAGAGAAGGGAGAAGAGATAGAGGGAGAGAGAAGAGATAGAGGGAGAGAGAGAGAGAGAGAGAGAGAGAGAGAGAAGAGGAGGAGGGGAGAGAAGAGGAGCTGAGAGAGAAGAGAAGAGAAGAGAAGAGAAGAGTTAGAAAAGAGAAGTATATGTATACACACACTCTCTCTCTCTCTCTCACACACACATAGATATGTGTGTGTGTGTGTGTATAGATATTGATATGCATACATAGATACATATAGATGTATATATGTGCATATATATAGATGTGTGTGTGTGTGTGTGTGTGTGTGCATGTGTGTATAGATACATATATGTGTATATATATCGATATATATATATATATATATATATATATATATATATATATATATATATATATATATATGTATATATATAATGTGTGTATGTGTGTGTGTGTGTGTGTGTGTGTGTGTGTGTGTGTCTATATATGCGTGTGTGTGTCTCTTTCTCTCTATACGTGTGTGTGTATCTCTCTCTCTCTATATGTGTGTGTGTGTGTGTGTGTGTATCTCTCTCTAGATATGTGTGTGTGTGTGTATCAAGTTTGATAATCGTGAGTATGCACACAAAGATGAGGGAGGTAAGGTCAAAAGAAGAGGGCATATCCCTAAGCTCTTTGTCCATTCCCCTTTTGCCTTTTTGACTGCGTCCATTCTATTAGAATGAAGCTTGTTGAAGGATAGTGTGGGTGGAGCCTTCTCCTCCGCCCAATGAGGTTGTTCTCCATGAACACCACATCATGGCTAGCATCGTAGACCTTATCTAGTGTGGGTGGAGACCTATCCTCCACCTGATGAGGCTGTTCTTCACACGAACACCATATCATGGCTAACATTGTAGACCTTATCTCTTCTATAAGCATGAGCTATTGGCTATTTGTCCAAGTATTGTAGACACTCCATTTATGATCCACATCGTTGGTAGTCTTAGAGGCCATGCTTGCATACTTGCATCGCACTAACATAGCCTTCGTAGCATCTTAAATGTAAATGGGTGGATGAGCGGATAACAAGGCATCATATATGTGGATAGCGAGGCATCATGTCTCTAGTGTAACCTTTCACATCGTGGTGAACTTAGAGGCCATCCTTGCATCCCTGCATTAGCCGTAGTAGCATCTTATATGCAGATGAATGGATAGCAAGGCACTCCACATCGTGTGTGTAGCCATAGAGAACAATCATAGGTTCTCAGGTAGTAGGGGTGGATATGTGTGCAGCCATAGAGAGAAACCATAGGTTCTCAAGTAGTAGGGGTGGACATGTGTGCAACCATAGAGAGAAACCATAGGTTCTGCCCTCGGGTGGGTAGTCTAGCTGGTAGAATGGTTGGGTCCCATTATGGGGGCTCGAGTTTGATGCCAGTGAGCTATGCGACGGGGGTAGTTTGTGTGAGCAGATGGAGTAATCCCAACATAGAAACCATAGGTTCTCAAGTAGGGGGTGTATGTGTGTGCAACCATAGAGAAGGAACCATAGGTTCTCAAGTAGGGGTGTATGTGTGTGTATCAAAAGAGAGAAACCATAGGTTCTCAAGTAGGGGTGTATGTGTGTGCAGCCATAGAGAGCATCTAGCACATGGTGCATCTCTTCTTGTGATCTAGGAATCCTGAGTCCAAGGTAGTGCTTTATCTTATTGCTTAAATATTATCTTTATAATTGTCTTCTTAGATAATTATAGATATCTTCTTAGTGGTTAACCTTTTCTATAGGCACACAACTCCATCATCACCGCATAAAATTGAGAGGCTCCCAACATAGACCAGGCGAGTGAAGAGCTTCAATGATCGAGAGTAGAAGTGGAGGAGATGAAAAAGTGATTGTTTAATGAGGTGACAAGGCGATTGTTTGATGAGAGAGCGACTATTGAGCTACTATTTGGAGCGACTATTTGATGAGGTGGAGGAGGGCGACTATTTGATGAGGCTCTCAACATAGACCAGGTGACTGTAGAGCTTCAATGATCAAGAGTAGAGGTGGAGGAGATGAGAAAGTGATTGTTTGATGAGGTGACAAGGCGACTGCTCGATGAGAGCGACTATTGAGTTACTATTTGGAGCGACTATTTTGATGAGGTGGAGGAGATGAGAGAGTGATTATTTGATGTGTAAAGAGAATGTGGGGGAGAGGGAGAGCTTCAAACCTTAGCAAGCAAACACACACACACACACACACACACACACACACACAAGAGAGAGATGGATAGCTGAATTTTCTTCTATCTTCTTCTTCTCTACTCAACCAACAGAACATAAAGATAAGAGTACACACTATATGGGTTAGTACTCAACTACTACAACATACAAGGGTCGGTCCATAATGTGAACCCGACTAAATGAGCTGGCGTTATAACTATGCCAGTCTCTAATAATCCAAAATGGCTGTCACACAGCTTGTCATCCCACTGGCTGTATATCACCCATAATCTCACCCCCACTGGCTGCCCATAATCTCACCAACCATGCCAGTGGTGTAGATGTGGAAGCTATCACCCAAGCAAGTCATCAGTGTCTGCCGTAGCACTAGTTGAGCTCGATATCTCAACACTCCCCCTCGAGCTCAACTCCACACACTGCACTCCAAGTAAGCTCCTAAACCTGTGAAGCTTCTCTGTGCCCAATGCCTTCGTGAAGATGTCAGCCATCTGATCCTCTGTGCTGACATATACTAGATCTACATCTCCTGCTAGAACCTTCTCCCTCACAAAGTGATAATGCACCTCAATGTGCTTCGTTCTAGCATGATACACTAGATTACAACTGTATGCTGGTCATGTTGTTACAATATATGACAACTTCCCTATCCACCACCACCACGGGCTCTCCCATGTCACCAAGTAGCTTCTGAAACCAAGCTACCTCACAAGCTGCCATAGCAGCACCCCTATACTCTGCCTCTGTACTCGACAAGGCAACTGTTGGCTGCTTGTTACTGCACCAACTCACAGCAGCACTCCCAAATGAGAACATAAAACCACTGGTAGATCTCCTGTCTACAATACTACAAGCCCAATCAGCATCTGTGTACCCATGCAAATGTATCTCTCTACCAGCCTCATAGAAAAGTCCATAATCAACTATGGACTTTATGTACCTGAGGATCCATCTAGCCACATCCAAGTGTGGCTTCCTAGGGGCCTGCATAAACTGACTCACAAGTCCAACAACATAGCTCAAGTCTGGCCTTGTAATGGTCATGTAGATCAAACTATCCACTATGCGCGTGTATGTAGTGGGGTCCTCCAAAAGCTCACATGTATTTGTGGAAAGCTTTGTGTTCTGCTCCAATGGCACTGAAATAGGCTTACAGCATGTCATACCATACTTGGACAACATGTCCAAGCCATATTGCCTCTGTAGTAGCAAAATGTAATAAGGTGATCTCACCGCCTCTATGCCCAAGAAATACCGCAGCTCACCCAAATCCTTCATCTCAAACTTCTGCTTCAAAAGCATCTTGACATCATGTATGTATGCATCACTATCACCAGTGATAATCAAGTCATCCACATAGATGACTAATAGCATGATCCCTCTATCTGTCTTTTTCACATATAGTGAAAAATCTGCATTGGATATCTAAAATCCAATGGTAATAGGATACTCCTCGATCTTGTTTGACCATGCTTTGGGTGCCTGCTTCAAGCCATACAAGGCTTGAAGCAGGATACTCCCCAATCTTGTTTGACCATGCTTTGGGTGCCTGCTTCAAGCCATACAAGGCTTTGCATAACCTGCACACAAAATCTGGATCTGCATTACTCTCATAACCTGGTGGCTGCATCATGTATACTTCTTCTTGCAAATCACCATGTAAGAAAGCATTCTTTACATCCATTTGATGTAGAGACCAACCCTTCGCTGCAGCCATAGCAATGACAGCTCTCACGGTTGCCATTCTTGGAACTGGGCTGAATGTCTCCTCATAGTCTATGCCATAAGTCTGCGCATAGCCCTTGGCAATCAATCTTGCCTTGTACTTGCTCACTGAACCATCAGCATTGTGCTTGACTTTATACACCCACTTACATCTAATTGCCTTCTTTTCCTAGGCAAAGGCACTAACTCCCATGTTGCATTTGCATCCAATGCTGCCATCTCCTCATCCATGGCATCTTCCCATTTCTTATTTCCAATTGCCTGCTCAAAGTAAGTGGGCTCAACCTCTTGTATTGCTTTTACCATGTAAGCATAATGATGGGCTGTATATCCATCATATCTCAACCTATCAAACAACAGGGCATCTAACCCTCGTAGACATACGTACACCTAGATCACTGCTAGGTGTCCTCAAAATATGGTCCTCCTTACACCAGGAGTAACCCCCACAGATGGAATGCCAAGCTCCTCATCAAGGTTCTGCTCATAGCCACTAGAGTCACCATCCACATATGAGTGACCTGCTGACAGATCAGGCACAAAAGGTTGATCTACCTTTTCCTTCCCTTTCCATGATACATGTGTGCCTACATCATTCCTCAACCTGCCTGACCATAGACTAACATTGGATCCACTGGTTGAGGACTCCCTAGGTCCACTCAACACCTATGATTACTACTCTACATGTGGTGCAACATCATCACTTCTTACATCTGCATCTTCTGTGCCTTCACTACTGGTGCATACCAGCTACTCATCTCATCGAAGATAACGTCTCTGCTTAATTGCATCTCATGAGTGGTAGGGTTATAGCATCTATAACCTTTTTGCTCCATAGCATAACCAATGAAGATGCATTTCTCTGCCTTTGCATCCAACTTTGTTCTCACTTCATCAGGAACATGTACAAATGCAATACACCCAAGCACTTTCAAGTGAGATAGATCATGTCTTATGCCTGTAAACTTCAGGAGTCATACCATGAACAACTGCAGGGGGTGTCCTGTTCATAATGTACACAGCAATCGCTACTGATTTTGCCCAAAAGTAATGTGGCATATTCTTTTCAACCATCAAGGCGTGTGCCACTTCTGCAATGTGCCTATTTTTCCTTTCTGCAACACCATTCTGTTGTGGAGTGTACCTATACGTAAACTGCCTCTTGATTCCTTGCCTTCTCAAGAAATCGCTAAACTCATTTGAGAAATATTCTCCCCCACCATTTGATCTCAGGCATTTTATTTGCATGCCTTTTTCCTTCTCGACCAAGGCATTTTATTTGCATGCATTTTTCCTTCTCGATCAAGGCTTTAAATCTTTGAAAGTGAGCAAACACCTCACTTTTCTCCTTCATGAAATAAACCCACACTTTCCTAGTGTGGTCATCAATGAATGTAACATAGTACCTGCAACCTGCAATTGTTGCAGTCTTGGTTGGTCCCCATACATCTGAATGTATGACATCCAATGGCCTTTCACTGACATGCTTTTCATGTGGGAAAGCATGTTTAGCATGCTTACCAAGTTGGCATGCTTCACATACCTTATGCATACCATCAACCTTAAACTTTAGCAAACCTGCAACAATATTTTGGGCCTGTATAGACTTCAGTCGTTGTACATTCAAATGACCAATGCGCTTGTGCCATATGTTAATATCTACAATGACACCTGTTCCATGTGCAAACATGGCTACCTTTATCTACAATGACACCTGTTCCATGTGCAAACATGGCTGCCTTTATCTCAGGAATGTTCACATTCAAAGTAAACATACTGCCATTTCTGTTACCCTTTGCAACCAAGCGACACTTATTTTTGAAGTCCTCCACAAAACATCCTTGAGGATTAAACTTCACTTGTAGACCCTGATCAACCATCTGTCCAAAAGAAACTAGGTTCTTTGTAATATTCGGAACATGAAGTACATTAGCCAAGTACTTCATTTTGCCATCCTGCATACATAATGGCACTTTACCAACATGCGCAATGGGATGCGCAGTATCATCACCTATTTCTACATAACCTGGTTTTTCCATTTTATGCATATCTCTAAACCACTCAGCATGACTGGTCATGTGGTTAGAGGCGCCATAATCCACATACCATATATCTTGAGATGCTGACACATCCCCTGTTATGGAACTAAGCATGTGCTGCATCACAAATAGCCGCTCACTTCTGTCATCACCTCCATGTTTACTAGATGATGCATAGTTGCCTTGCTGCAACTTCCCACTTTTAATGTCATTCTGCTTTTTGTAGCAGTCCTTTTCCATGTGTCCTGGTTTGCCATAGTAATAGCACTCTATGATATTCGCATTTTGATTTCTTTCCCAACCACCTTGTCCTCTTTGGCTCCCCCAACTTCCAGACTGGCCTCTTCCACCTGTGTATGATTGCTGTTGTGAATCATTGGACTGATGTTGTCCAGAATTCTGATTTCCTTGTTGGCCACCACCTTGGCCTCGACCACGGCCTCTACCTCTGTCTCTACCTGAATTAGAGTAAAAGGCATGTTCCGATGTGTTCTTTCTTTGTGAAAAAGAATCCTCACCTAAAGCATTTTCTTCTATGATCAACATAGATATCAAGTCCCGAAAGTTAGGATTATTCTCCCTAACTGCAATGGAGGTCTTGAATGGCTTGTACACTACTAAGCCCATTCAGACGAACACTCACCAAATCATCATCCTCCACTGATACATTGATAGACCCAAGGGATTCAACAATGCCCTTGATCTTTAAGGCTTATTCATTGATGGACATGCTTTTCTTTTCCACAGTATGCAACTCTTGCTTTAATTGTAACTTCCTTGCCTTTGTGTTAGTCTGGAACATTTAAACCAGATTCTGCCCTGCAAACTGCTGGAGTGTTTGCATCCTGTATGTGTCCTATCATAGTGTGTGACACTAATTGAAAGCTAGTACATGACTTTTCTTGCACCTTGATTCCAATCCTTGAATGCCTTTATATCTGTAGGAGTGGCATTCTCCTCAAATAACTTTGGAGGCTCCTCATTGTCTTCTTCTATATAATCCCAAAATCCTTTACCCATTAGGAAATTGGTCATTCTGAACTTCCAGGCATGGAAGTTATTCTTATCTAGCTTCTCACTAACAATCTGATTAATTTTGTCAGACATGTTTTCCTACAGCAATTAAATAACCTACAAACAGACAACTTCTGTATGCAACCTGTAATACAGCAGTATCTCCTATAACTGTTGCAGCAGCGGTACTTCAGCACAACCTGTGTGTCACCAAATGTGATCAGAGTACATGTACATACACCCAGTATCAACAATACATATGCAAACCCTGTATGCACTTCCAAAATGCACTGCTTCACTGCAATAACCAGATTTCGAGCAGAAATAGTTCTCTACCAGAACTTCCATAAAACTACAAAAAATACCATGCAGTGACAAAATGGGGCCCATAACACGCCCAAAACGCAAATCTGGATGAAAAAATGTCATCCAATAGGATAGTATACGTGCCCTGTAGCTCTGCTCCCACGAAGACAGCTCCTCAATCGGAGATGTGTAGCTCCCAGAGCTACTGAGGGGGGTGTTGTACCTAAACCAAGAAGGGAAAAAGATGATGGTGCTCTTACCCGTGTAGTACCACTTGCTTGCCTCCTTAGCTCTCACATGAACCAGGATCTGATACCATAAAGAGAATGTGGGGGAGAGGGAGAGCTTCAAACCCTAGCAAGCAAACACACACACACACAAGAGAGAGCAAGACACAAGAGAGAGATGGATAGCTGAATTTTCTTCTATCTTCTTCTTCTCTACTCAAACAACATAACATAAAGATAAGAGTACACACTATATGGGTCAGTAACTCAACTACTACAACATACAAGTGTCGGTCCATAATGTGAACCCGACTAAATGAGCTGACGCTATAACTATGCCAGTAATCCAAAATGGCTGTCACATAGCTTGTCATCCCACTGGCCACATATCACCCATAATCTCACCAACCATGCCAGTCGTGTAGATGCAGAAGCTATCACCCAGGCAGGTCATCAATGTCCGCCGTAGCACTAGTTGAGCTCGATATCTCAACAATGTGGTGATAAGGCAGTGGATCGTAGAGAACATATCCCGAAACTATTTTGGGCAACAAATATGGTTGGTTGTTTGTGGTAGGAGAGTGTGGTTGACTCTCCCTATATGTAGCCTTATATCTATTGGCAAAGTTTAAAGCATCAATTGGGGTCTCAAGATGGGTGCACTTACCAAGGCACTCTTTAGTTCATCATATGCCTACTCACACTTTTCGTTAGTCCATTCAAAGTCTACTAATAATTTATACACAATGGCCTTGTAATCTTTGCATAGAATATGATGAACCTTTAATACGTGTCCCATTAATCATTGTACTCCCTTGAAGTTTGTTGGTGGAGGTAATTCCAAAATCAATTTGACTTTCCTCTCATGTGTGGAAATACCAATTTTAGCCACAAAGTTTTCCAACATAACCCCATGCTTCGCCCAAAATGGATATTTAAATGAAATCAACACCTTAAAATTTCCTTTCTTAAGCAAGCTAGATGGTCCTTCCACTTGGAATAAGTACAAAAATCATGATTGAACACTTCCAATCACTTTTGTAGGTAGTCCTTGAATGATGTGCATATAAGCTGTAAAATTTTGCAAGGGAATTGGTTAGTCCAAAGAGCATTAACTGGTATTCTCCCATGGTGGTGAATGTGATCTTGTGCTAGTCTTTAGGTGTGATGGTGGACACTTGATTGTAGCTTGAGAATCCATCTAAGAAGCTATAGGCTTCCTCACTGACAACTCTCTCTCTAGAACATGCTCAATATATAGTAAAGGGTAATGATCTTTGCACGTGGCTGAATTGACTTTTTAAATCCATACACACTCTTAACTTTTCATTTTTCTTTGGCACAATGACATCAATAACACTGAGTTGCTGTGTTGAATGCTACATAGTAATGGGTTTCTCAATCTCATCTTGAACAATGGTTGAATAATTTGGATTCATTTGGTAAGGTCTTTGATAGGGATTGTGTGTTGTACCATATGTAGTGGTATTCCCTTCATGTCTTTGATAGTAGAGATCGTGTGTTGTATCATCTCTAGTGGTATTCCCTTCATGTTTCTATATTTCTAGGCAAAGGAATCCTTAAACTCTTTTAACACATCCACTAGCTCCTTTTCCTCTTCCAGGGTCAATGAAACCGGTTTGGGCTCCTCCCCAGGCTTTATTAAGTCTACTTCCTTGACCTCTATGGCTCCACTATATGGAATACCTTCTTGCCTTCGCTTAGGCATTGGGCTCTGAGGTGAACAATTGTTCCTTTGAGCGTTTGGCTTTGAGGTGAACAGCTGTTCAATTATCCATAGTATTCAAGCTATAATGTTTTAGGACCATTCCATCATCTTCTTTTGCCTCTATTTGGGCATAGATCCTCTTCCATTCTTGTTCAACTTTTGCTACGGCTCTATTTCTCTTGCATCTTTCTGATCTAGAAAGTTGTGTCTCAACCTTCTTCTAAGGTTGGGGTTTCTCATGTGTCTTACTACCATGGATAATGCCTTTCTCTAATTCATCACCCCAATTCTTGAAGAACTCTTTATGCACCTTTGTAGCTTTGACATATTTAGCCACTAGGCATCTTTCAATTTACATCATAACATGTTACATCTTGCGGGATAACGCTTTTCCCTTAACCATCTTTAGATGTGTTTCCCTTTTGGTGATGCCTCCTCTTGTCTCTTGTTAAAGAAGAGGTTAGAAGTGTGTGCATCTGGTTATCACTAAAATCTAGAGGAGGGAGGGATGCATACATCACGTCCTCTTCTTCCCCATACATCTAGAATGATTTCTAGTTCACACAGATACTAAAGCGGTTTGATCAGTGGTTATAGACTCATTCCTAAAGAGGTTACCCTCCAATGAGTCTTCCATGTTTATAGGTTTACCTTTAGAACTTGGGCATCTTTTCACAAAGACTCGGTCATCCAAGGCTTAATCATGCACTAACCTAGCCTCTCTCATGAAAGGTCTACAAAGTATGATATCATACAAATCTGAGTAGCACAAAAAGTTCATCACGCTATGAACTTTTTGCACCAACTTGGCTTGTCTCATGAAAGGTATGTCAAGTATGACATCATACAAATCTAGTTGGTGCAAGAATTTCATCACTATGAATGTGTGATGATATTGAAACAAAAAGATATTCAATTTGAGTCATTTGCAAGACTCCCATGGGGCTTGCTAATGTTCCATCTTTAGGACAAGATCAGTTTGTTTCTAAGGCAAAAAATTTCCATTTTCCCATCATTTTTTGTAATGATGCTCACTCTTATTCCCCCATCTAGGATTGCAATTGCTTTATATCCATTAATGGTGGTGGATAAGGACTCCAAACTAGAAAAAACTTGAAAACACTAACCTACCTACTAGTCACCACACTACTACCGAGGATATGGTAAGAGGATATTGTAGAGTCCTGGCTCTAGCCCTAAGGCTAAGCCTCTATCTGCATCATCCAAATAAATAAAGTCAGCCTCAGTAGTGCCATGAGTTTCATCCGTCCATTCATCGTCGTCAGATATATCGTTTTCGTTTTCCCATCCACATAAACTCATCAAGAATGTAACCATGCGAGAATAGTCATCTTGTGAAAATGGAAAGTCTTGGGCTATCGGGGATATGTCCTCTACGGAGTAGGGGTCAGTCATGGTCAATAGGCGTATTAACCATTCTAATTCCTCAACATTTTTCTCTCTGGCCAGTACATCTATATGATCCCATTCAGTTTCAATTACAGGATAGCACATGTGAAATATCTGAGAAAGGTACAGATGATACCTCTCACCAAAGGTGGGAGTCGATGAAGTGTATGATGATTGTGCATCTGCCATATCTGCAAACACAGATATAGCATCAGTAGGTTTATGACAGGTCAATCTAGTTCTTGATTGTATACGGATATTTCTCCTCTTTTTATGCTCTTGCTCTTTTTACTATTTTTTATTTTTCTTTTCTTTTCTTTTCTGTGTATGAAGCTATATATATACATCCCCTTGAATTTGGCAATTACATGGTCAGGGGAGAAGGTTAAGGAGGAAGCATTAGAATGTCGAGCGTGAGTACATGCTCCCCCTTTCCTTGGGTAGATCATATTTTTTGCAATGATGTTGCAGCCTCTTGGAACCAATTTGTCCAGCGGGTCATAGGTTGTAATGTGGGCAGATAGCCTTTTATGACCCTTGTGCCACATCCAATTGCAGAGATGTTAATGTATGCTCCCATTGACGAATGGAGGAAATGGTTTCCGACGATACTATTACAAGGGGAGACGTAGACTCATCGGTCTTTTGTTGGGTGTTGACAAGAGTAGGTGTAGAGCATGTAGAAACTTCTATATCAGCGTGTGCCTGGCATGAGGAGCTAGAAGCTTCATGTGGCTCCCCCCTTCCTGAGCTAGGTGGTATTGATCGATATCGTTTGGGAATCCAAACTAGCTCTAGAAGAAGTGGTGCGGAGCACTTTGTTACCTCTCCCTCACCACGGTCTTGAATTGTCGTCGGGGTGGCAACATTTGGTTTGCAAGGTTTTACAGGTGATGTAGAGGGATTCAGCTTATGCTTAGGGACCCAAATCTGGTCATTCCCCTCGTAGTACCCTTGGGCTACTAATAATTTTTTAGGGATCCATCGTGATGTTACATTGCCCTTTCTCGGGTGGGTAGCTGTTTTCTTCCTATGAGGCTTCTTGTCTGAACGAGATTGAACAGGGGAAGTAGCTGTTAACGGAGCTTTTGGGACCCATTTATATGTACTCTTTGGCATAATAAGCAGAACCTTGGTGGAGACCACACTGCCTGTTTCCACTCTTGGTGTTGAAGCGTTAGAGGGGTGGCAAACAATCAAAGATGGTTTTGCCACTGCACTTTGTGATTTTTCATTATCTAACATTTGAGTGGATGACTTAGGTGCGGGATTTTGAGCGGTCCGACCTAGTGTTGGTTCTTGCATTGTGACTCGTCTGGTTGCCCAATCGATATTGCACTTGGTGGCCAACATCCATTTGCGCCCTAAGTTTACAGTCCCTTCCATGGTACCAGCAGGCATAACCAAAAAGCTTTGAATTATGGTCCCCTTGTTATAGGCAACCGGAGTGTGCAGAATTCCTGAGACAGGGGTTTTCTTCTTGTTGATTCCTTGAACTTGGATAGCACTCTTGGATAAAGGTGGTTTTCCAAGTTGACACCACACGCCATATGATAGCAAATTGTGTTGAGCTCCTGTATCCAATAATGCATTATACAGCACTTCCCCGTAAGGACTCTGTAACTCAATTGGGTATCTTATAGGCGGGTCAGATTCCAGTGAATCCTCGTCTGCCTCCTCGAAAAATGCTTGTGTAATCCCCAAGTTGGCTTCTCGTTGGTGCCTAGCACGCTGTTGACGTTCTTTGGCTTCAACTCTCGCTTGTATCTTCTTAAGCTCTGAAGCTTGTTCTTTAGCTACCTTCTTTTGATGGATTGCATGTAACTCCTCTTGGCTCAGGGGGTCATAGTATCTTTTGAATTTACTCCCATTAAGGAATCCAATGGTTTCAACTCCGTCGAGAGTCTCCACTCGGATGGTACCTTGCGGGGTAATTTCACATACTCTATACGGTCCCTTACCAGCATATTTGAGCTTCTTCTTTTCGTTACGCACTCCATACCTCAGGACTTTATCTCCAACCTTGATGTCCTTGTCCTTTAGGTGGCGATCAAACCATTTTTTCCTTCTATCCTTCTCCACAAGGGCATTGTACACAGCCAATTGTCTTTCTTCGTTTAGCCGCCGCTCAAGGATGTATAGACGCTCTACTAAGGGATTACCATCCCAACCCTCTTGAGTAGCAACACGAAGACTAGGAATGACAAATTTCCACGACATGACTGCTTCTTGGCCATATACCATTTTGAATGGTGTGCAATTAATAGCCACTTTATACGCAGTACGATAGGCCCATAAAGCTGTCGTAAGCTTTAGATCCCAATCCGTGCGATGAGCTTCAACAGTCTTTGTCAGAACAGAGATTAATATCTTGTTTGTACTCTCGGCTTGGCCATTTGGTTGCGGATAGTAAGGAGTAGATTTATGATGGGATATCATGAAATTTGTTGTGAGCTCCTTAATCACTTCATTTATAAAATGCGTACCATTGTCGCTCACAAGTTCAAAAGGACAACCGAAGCGTGTGATTATATTTTCAAAGAGGAACTTGGCTGTTGTCCTTGCATCTACCTTACGTGTCGCCTTCGCTTCAGCCCATTTGGTCATGTAGTTAGTGGCCACAATAATATAGCGAGATTGTGTGTTTCGGGCCGCTTGGCTAATTGGACCTACAAAGCCTAAACCCCACTTTTCAAATGGTTGGTTTACTTTGATTGGATGTAGGGGCATCTGATCTTTCCTATGGGGTTTCTTGTATCGTTGGCATTCATCGCAACCCTTCACAAAGAGTGATGCATCTTGGAACATAGTGGGCCACCAATACCCCGATTGTAAGATCTTTCGCGCAGTTAAGTCTCCTGAGAAGTGACCACCGGCTACACCCATATGTGCCTCTTGCAAAATGTATAGATACTCATCCTCTCGGGCACAACACCTAAGAACGTCATCCTTTCCTCTTTTATAAAGAGTCCCGGCTATCAGGCAATAGGGTTCACATTCTTTGATCAGCTTTCGAGCTAGATCTTTACGGGGTGGAAAGCCATTAACCAAAAAGTTAACAATCTTCTCACTCCATTCAGACATTGTCTCCACCATGAACAGGGAAGTATTAGGTAAGTCATCATCAACTCCCGTAGGAGCCTCACCATTAGGTATACGAGACAAATGATCAGCCATAACATATTTTTTACCAGGTCTCACAACAACAGTAAAATCAAACTCAAGAAGAATCAATAGCCATCGTGTGATTCTTCCCGTGGAGCATGGTTTGTTTACCAGATACAACAATGCTTGACGATCCACATAGAAAACAAACTTGGTGGCAAGGAGGTAATAACAAAATTTCCTTACTGCATATATCATTGCCAACCCTTCTCGCTCCGTAGTGGTGTAGTTCATCTCAGTATCGTTCAATTGGCGACTGGCAAAGCTAATGGGGTAGTCTAATTTGTGTTCTCCAGGTTGAGTTAACACACACCCAATAGCAAAGTTTGATGCATCAATATGCACATGGAAGATTAAATCCCAGTTAGGCATTCGCAAGATTGGAGCACTCGCCAAGGCCTTCTTTAATAGCTCATAGGCACGGTCACATTCTTCGGTCCAAATAAACTCGATGAGGAGCTTATACAATGGTCGAGCTATCTCGGCGAAGAATAGAATAAATCGATAATAACCAACGTGGCCCATAAAGCGTTGGACTCCCTTATAGTTGGTGGGTGGGGGCAATTCCAGAATGACCTTGATTTTACTCTTGTCAGTGGAAATCCCATTTTTGGACACTCTATGCCCTAAGATAACTCCGTGTTTAACCCAAAATTGGCATTTGAAAGGATTCAATGACATGCGATATAATCTACACCTTTTAAATATTTTTCATAAACATATCAAGTGCTCGTCCCAAGAGGAATGAACACAAAGATCATCTAAGAAAGCTTCACAGAAGTCCCTTAGATATTCCTTAAAGGCCGTGTTTATCAATCGTTGGAATGTTGCAGGTGCATTGGTCAAGCCAAAAGCCATGACGCGAAAGGCAAACACTCCAAATTCCGTGATAAATGTTGTTTTAGCTTGATCCTCGACTGCAGTTGTGATCTGATTGTAACCCGAGTACCCATCTAAAAAGCTATATGCCTCCTTGCCTGCCAAGCACATGTTCAGAATATGGCAAGGGATAATGATCCCTTCTGGTGGCTACATTAACCTTTTTGAGATCAACGCACACTCTGAGTTTCCCATTCTTCTTTGGTACGATGACTATCGGAGAAACCCATTCTGAGTGCTCAATTGGAATCCACATTTTACAAGCTTTTCAATTTTCTCTTGTACAATCTTTGCGTACTTAGGATTCATTGGATAGGGACGTTGCTGGACTAGTTTAACAGTGCTAATCATTGGAATCGTGTGTTGCACCACAGAGGGTAGAACACCCTTCATATCATGATATGTCCAAGCAAATATGTCCTTGAATTCTTTAAGAAGCTTCTTAAGTGTAGCTTCCTGTGACTGGGTGAGGTCTTGAGCGATAAAAAGTGGTTTAGACTCCTCACCCGGATCTGCTAAGTCTATCTCTTTAACTGCACTCCAAGTCTAGATGGGATATTTCTCAATGAAAATTGGGAATATGATCTACACACAGAGACTCTAACTGACCTATACATGGGTTACACATACCATGTAGGTTGGTTAGAAGTCCTACGATCTACATCTAGCGCCACCAATCTAGAGGAGCAATAACAAATGATATGTGAGGTTATTCATAGAATTATCCAAATTGAGAGACAAAATAGGGGAGTGAACTTAGATTCCACTGGCCCTATGAGATTTTTGGATATAGGCAAGGCCAAACAACCAACCCTATCACAATTGGAGACTCCCTCGGTGAGTCCCATAGACCCTTCATATGTTGTTTCGCCTGGAGTCTCAATGCAGGTTGAGCCCATGAGCAGTAACTTTAGCTTTCCAACCTTGGCTCAACTTTCCATTAAGGAATCCACAATGCCTACCCCAATGATGAGCATGACAAAAAGCACACCTGTTACCACTGTAGTTAGTACGACATCGCTACCTAGTGGAACAGTACATACAACAATGCGTGCCAGTGCCTATCGACCATATGTACCTATCGCTACTCATGCTCATGTAGCTCCTACGCCTCTTAGTATGCCAATGGCATATGCTCCATGACCGCCTTATCACAACCCTTATCCAAGAGGAGCTAGGCCTAGTCACATATCATATCCTACGTCATTTGCCAACATACCCAGACCAACGCCAACTCCTATCAGCCAGGCTATCCCAGAAGTGCCTCCACCAGCTATGCCTACTCACCTAGGTGATCTCGCAGCGTTTGCTCAGACGATCGGACGATCTATTGCGGAAAACATGCGGGGCATGCCTGAGAGAGAACCTCGAAGCAAGGCAATACAAGTGGCTAAGCTCACTCAAAACTTCAATGGTAACGAGGATGTTAGGAAGCACATTGAAGTCTTTGAACACGTGTGTGATTCCTTGGAAGAGCACAATGAGCTGCATAAGTGTAAAGCCTTAGGCTTAACCTTGAGTGGGAAGGCCGGAGATTGGTATCGAACCTTAAGGGTTGAAGAGCGCATTCACTATCCCACTCTCAAGAGATTGTTCTTGAAAGAATACATACGTGAGGGTGTGCTTTGGGGAGTAGCATCTCAACTCCAAAAAGCTGAACGCGAGGAAGGGGAGTCAGTGAGAGACTTTATAAGTCGATTGAAGCATCTAAATTCTCGCTGCACTACCGATGAGCGCTTCAATAATAACCAACTGCTCGATAGATTCATCCGAGGGGATTGCGCCACGAGGACATATACAATGGCCTAGTCATTAGAGGTCTTACAACGTGGGAAGCAGTCACTGCCAATGCAATCCAGTTAGAAGACAACTTGATGATTGTAGGTAAAAAGGTGTCTTCGGAGACAAAATCCGTTAGTTCGCAAGTATCTGGGCACGAGCCAATGAAGGTTAAACCTATTACCAAAGAGCCCAAGATATCCGACATGTCTATGACCGACCTTACTAAGGCTCTCCAAGAATACTTTAGGGGTAATCGAGCTCCTCATATGTACCCAAGAAGAGAGCAACAATGGTGTTCGGTTTGCTTAGGACCACATAGCACGAGTGAATGTCCCACATTCAGAGTCAAATTCAATGGGAATTACAATGCATGTGGTAAGTATGGCCATCAATCTAAAGATTTCCTAGTACTTAAGCGTATGTTGGCAAATCAGCCACCACTAGCCTGGTCAAACACACCTCAAGTACCCGCGCTGATGCCTGCTCAACCTGTCGAGCAACCGTCACAGCACATAGTTCCAAGGAACCCGAATGTAGTCCAATCTGTGCCGTTACCACCGCCAGCGCTAGGACCACAACCTCCACATCCAAGGATTACCCCAATAAACCAGATGGGTTGTGAGTCACATAGTGCGTGTGGGGATTATGAAGAGGAGATAGACCCCACTGCTCCATACGGGATTGATACATTTGAAATGACTCCCCAGTACTACATGGAGGATCATTTCGGGCAAGTCAAGCCTGTATATCAAGCGGCTGCTCTCGCCACAAGAGGGCAAAACCTTAATACCTTGGCGAGGAGACCACCTCTTCAATGCTACGAGTGTGGTGGACCGCATCGTGTAGCGGAGTGCCCTAATAGGCTACAGAAGATCGCTACTCAGATGCAACCAAATCAAGGGAGCACATCGGGAATGCCGGTACTTACATGTAATCATTGTGGCATAGATCATTTGATTGCTCCATGTCCACATAATCCTAATGCACCCAAGATTACGCCATTGAATTTGGTTGAGGTCACCAACCAGGCACGAGGGACCACACCCGTGGGTACTGCGAATGTAGTTACACGGTCAATGCTTCAAAATCAAAACTACATTCTTGAAGAGAGGGATACTGCATCAATTGCTCAAGCAAAGAAAAAGAAAACGCGGCGGAAGAGATCCCTTAATGCCACGAGCTCCAAGCCTAGTTCAAAGACTAACATAGGGACAGGAGACGACCCCGTGTATATGAATGATCCTGAAGATGATTCTGATTCAATAGAAACCATGGGGACCAAGGCCACTACCTTAAGGGAGGAACCCACTCAGGAGCTCAACGAAGGAGAATCAAGCGAATACATAAATCAAGGGAAACAGAAGGAAACTTCCTCGGCCCCACAACCAAGTCAGTTAATGCCCTCTCGACCACCCAAACTGATTGAGACTCCCCAAGACAAGCCACGTGGGCCAAAGACCCTCAAGAAAAAGATTGGAACTTACCCGAACCGAATTGAGGAGATTGAACAAGTGCAACACTTAAGGGGTTTGGTGGAAGAAACACAAAGAGAACTGGAGCCAAACCCGAGAAAAATCAAAATTCCAGACACAGTGTTTCCTATGCAAGTTCAGCCTCACAGGAACCATAAACCGTTAGCTATACCTAGTATCATTCGGAAAGAAAGTGAGGATAGGATATCAGGAAGTGGGCAAACACCCTTTTTGCTTGAAAGAATGTTTAGTGAGGGAATGCTTGATCCCATCGAAGAGGAAGTGATTCCATCTTCACCAGTCCCTAGTCAAGGGGCGATGTCTCGAAAAGTACCGTTGAATGTGTCTAAGCTAATGGATTTCATGTCCTCTGAAATCAGAACCACGATCATATCCAAATTATACGGAGATCCTGAGCTATTCTTAGCTCTTCGGGCATTTCTCAATGGAGAACTAAAGGCGGGGCTACCACAATTTGCAAATATGGATAGACCCGACACGCTTCAAGATGAAGGGGAACATTGGGATCTACAACCCAACCTAGATGAAGACTCGGTCATTGAAATACCTGTAAACAAGTTGGGACTGTACTTTGAAGGTGACGAATCTAATGCCACCCTCCCCATTACTACCAAGGGATTAACTCTAAAGGGAATCCTTGATGGTGGTGCTAGAGTGAGCATTGTGACTAAAAACTGTTGGGAATCTATGGGGAGACCTCACCTCGAAGTCACAAACATAGTGGTTAAGATGGCAAACGGAACTATTGCTAAACCTATTGGAATGTTAAGGGACCTTAAGATCAAGGTTCTGGGGTACAAGGTAAGACATACCTTCATTGTTGTAATGGATTTCTCCAAGCATCCTATGTCATATCAAATGATCTTAGGATGTCCTTTCATGAGGGAAGCACAAATGGTGCATGACTGGTCAAAAAACCATGTCTACCTACAATTCTAGGGCTCTGTCATTCGAGTTGATCTTGAGAATGGTCGTGCACATCCCTTAGGAAGCAAGGTTATCATCGATAATTGATCGGATACCACTATTCACTCCGCCCCATTAAGGTATTGCTATACATGTAAAAAAGAGACTGATGTTGGGAAAGATTCTCCTTATATGGATGTCCTACCGGGTATGACTGAGTCGGATAACGTGGATTGGGTACACCTAGCGGCAACCATAGACACATGGGAAAATAGAGGCACAAGTTGGGTAACACCTGAGGGGCAAGATATGCCACCGTTAGTGCCAATAAACATGATAGGTGTTATGCACTTGACTCCGGATGGCGAAAAGCGGTAACCTCCACTGACACTGAAAGTGGCGAGACTCTGACCAATGCAACTCTGAGTATGAATATCAAGAACAAACTGACTCTGAGCCTGATGGGGGGGATGAATCAAATATTCACCCAAATGTGGAAGCAAGGTGCTCAAGGTCTAGGACAGTGACCTCCTACAGTTCATCCGAGAGTGAGGGGGACACAAGTGAAGATCGACCAAGTGAGTTCGAATCTGATAGAAACAAAAATCAAAAACTTGGTAAGAAGAAAACAAGACAGAAGCGACAACGCTATCGAGCTAATGTACGAACTGCAATAAACAAAGAGAGATCCACTGCAGAATGGCTTAGTTATGTAGGGGCTATTGACGCTCATCGGCGGAAGTTAGCGGATAATTGGGGACAATACCTCCAAAGTGTCATGTGGTGTATTCCGCAACCTCATGACGTCGCCCAATTAGAAATCGAAGAGAAGCCGAAACTAAGTCGTACTGCAAGAAGGCGACAAAACCAAGAGTTAGCTCAGCAACAAAAGGAGGCGAAATTGAAAGAAAAAAGCCTGGCACAACAAGAACCAGTAGACTTACACCCCGCACCCGAGCATTTCAAATCATTCACCACCACAGGGGCACGTAAAGTTGTCTACACAAAAGCCCAATGAACGCCTACCAATGGAAGTAGCGGTATCTACGATTGGCTCAGGCTCTAGCACCCGACCAGAGCGTAGATGCATATGACGTGGGTACCCTACGGGTGTTGGTGACTACCTTTGAAGCCCACCCAAGTGGTTTCTCAGGTGTTTCACACCCCGTTTTTACTTGTTTTTTTGTATTGTTTTTAACCCGTTTCTAACCCCCTTACTTATGGTCGAACTTGAACTAGGGCGTGTGATAGCTTTAAACGAGCGTATCGTTTAAAGGGTCCTAGCGTGCTTTACAGCACCGTGTTCGCCTATCCAGAGCTCCTGTGGTCCTCAAAACAGTCTGTTTCCTTGTGGGGGAAAGGGTGAAGGCCTATTTGCTTGTGGAGGAAAGGGTGAAGGCTTTATTCCACATGCTCACTTCACTCCTTGGGGAGTGGGCTACATATAGGGCACAACTTCCCATAAGCTCTCACTTGAAAGAAAGCTATGGAGGCTCACTCTCCTATATATATATATCAAAAGACCGAGACCGACGCTGGGGTCGGGGTTGATTGGGGGTTTTTCTTTTCAAAATTTTTTTCTCCAAATAAAAAATCTTTCCTCTCCACACGTTTGGTTTTTTTTCTTTTAAAAAAATTAATTTTTTATTTTTAATTTTTTTAAATTTGATTTTCTCTTTTTTTTCTTTTTGCCTTTTTTCGATTTTTTTTAAAAAGTTTTCTAGGGTTTCTTTCTAAGGTTCAGACTTTGCCACGACGCAGTTCACGCACAGCGCAGGCCTGGGGATTCAGAAATCCCCCCTCACACGCAGAAAACCAGAGAACAGAATGCACGCGGAGCGGAAAAATAACAAAAGAGACAGATTTGCAGAAGACAAATTGCAGAAACAGATTGCAGAACACGGAAACAACTCAACAACAAACACACAGTCGCCTTTCCTACAGTGGAGCGAAAAAATAACAAAAGAAACAGATTTGCAGAAGACAAATTGCAGAAACAGATTGCAGAACACGGAAACAACTCAACAACAAACACACAGTCGCCTTTCCTACAGTGTAAATTTCACTTCACGCAGCAGCCCGAGCTGCAAACTGGAGCTTGGTGCAGGGCATCTCCCCGAGAGCGGCGCCAAAAATGTGCGCTTTTGCCGCACAGGTCGTAGCTGGGGACTTGCCGACCACCGTATGGGAGCCATGAATGGCTGCAAGCATACAACCAGGAAAGCAAGCTCAAACAGAATGCAAAAGGTGTGTCACTCACCGCTAGAACCGCCACCGTGAAGGATTCCCACGTCGCAGTGAAGAAGGAGCCGCCGTCGTCGCTCTACCGCCTCTCCGCCGCCGTGCCGCTACACAGTGCTCGATCGCTCTCTCTCTCTCTCTCTCTCACACACACACACACACGCGCAGGAGAAGGAAACCAAGGAGATAAGGCAAGAGCACTCTTGTATTTAGCACATGAGAATGAGGGTTTTAGGGTTACATTTGACTCTTATAGGTGACTTGGCCGTTCACACATGGGCGCCCATATATGGCCGGCCGATCCTAACCCTTATCCTATTGATATTCAAGGTGCGCCTCTCATCGGCGATCACCCAATCCCTTTATCCTTTACATATGGTGCGACAAGCCCGGCCCATGACTCAGAATACTTAAACTAATTACATGACGTAAAACATAGTACGTCTCAATGTCCGTCATAGGTTAACAAATGGCTTTCTTGCCTTCAGGCAATTGCACTAAATTCTAAGATTCATTTTCATATAGTGCATCCATCTCCTCATCCATAGCTTTCTCCCAACACACATTTCCAATAGCCTCATCAATGCATGTGGGCTCTACAACCTGCACAACTTTTGCCATGTATGCATAGTGACGTGCCACATAACCATCATAGGAAAACCTCTGCACAGGATTCTTCACTCTCCTAGATCTTCGCAGCTTTGCATTCATGGCTTCCATAGCCTTCTTTACACCAGGTGTTCTCATAGCTGGTATCCCAAGATCCTCATGAAGGCTCATCTCTGAGCCACTAGACTCTCCATCAACATGAGAATGCCCTGCAGAAATGTCAGGCATACTAAGGGGCTCAACCACTTTCTCTTTGCCTTTATGTGATGTACTAATCACATTTGCAGGACTGGTATTATGACGCAGCCTGCCACTCCATGGTCTATCAAACTGAACCACTAGATGAGGACTCTCTTGGTCCACTCAAAGACTGTGATTGCTGACTTACATTCTGTGCAACCACATTTCCACTCACATCAGCCCCAACAGCTTCTTTTTCAGTAGCATACTAGCTGCTCATCTCATCAAAAACATCCCTGCTTACCCTCAACTCACGTGTAGTAGGGTTATAACAGTTGTATCCCTTTTGCTCAAGGGAATATCCAATAAACACACATTTTTCAGCTTTTGAATCCAGCTTAGTTCTCAGCTCATCTGGCACATGCACATGTGCAATGCATCCAAAGACTTTCAGATGAGATAAATCAGGTTTTCTGCCAGTAAACCTCTCCTCTGGAGTTACATCATGTATGGCTGCAGTTGGAGTCTTGTTCATGATGTAAACTGCTATAAAAACAGCCTTAGCCCAATAGCTATACGGTAGATTCTTCTCTCCCATCAATGCTCGTGCAATCTCACCAATGTGCCTATTTTTTCGCTCAACAACTCCATTTTGCTGCGGAGTGTATCTGCATGTAAACTGTCTTCGAATACCATTCTTCTTCAAAAATTCAGAGAGCTCATTGGTGGAGAAGTACTCTCCCCCTCCATCTGACCTTAGGCACTTTACATATTTCCCTGTTTGCTTTTCAACCATAACTCCAAAATTCTGAAAATGAGTGAACACCTCACTCTTCTCCTTCATGAAGTATACCCACACTTTCCTTGTGTGGTCATCAATAAATGTCACATAATACCTGCAGCCTCCCATAGACATGGTCTTCGTAGGACCCCCTACATCTGAATGCACAACATCTAGTGCATTTCTGCTCACATTTCTGTCACGTGAAAATACATGCTTTGTTTGCTTTCCAAATTGGCATGCTTCATATATTTTCTGCATACCTTCAACTTTAAACTTTGGCAGCCCTGTCACAATTCCTTTAGTCTGCGTAGACTTCATTCTCTGCACATTCACATGTCCAATTCTTTTATGCCAAATGTCTGTGTCTGCAACAATTCCTGAACCATTTGCAAACATCGCAGCACTCACTTCAGGCATGTTTACATTCAATGTAAACATTCTGCCCACTCTGTTGCCTTTTGCAACCAACTTGCACTTGTCTTTAAAGTCTTCAACATAACAACCATCAAGGTTAAACCGAACCTGCAAACCCTGCTCAATCATTTGGCCAACTCAAACCAGATTCTTTGTTATGTTCGGAACATGAAGTACATCTGCAAGGTACTTCACTTTGCCATCCTGCATAGATAATGGCACATCTCCAACATGGGCAATTGGATGAGCACTTTCATCCCCTGTTTCCACAAAACCTGGTCTTTCAAGGTTTTTCATCTCCTTGAACCACTCCCCATGACTTGTCATGTGGTTCGAAGCACCTGAATCAACGTACCATACATCATCTTTATGTGCTGCTTCAACATTTTCAGACATGGCATTAATGACATGCTGCATAACAAACAACCTTTTATTATCCTCATTGTTTCTGCTTGAGGATGCATAGTTGTTTTGCCTGCAATTTTCCATTTTGCATGTCAGCCTGCTTCTTATAACAATCTGCCTGCACATGTCTAGGCTTACCACACTAAAAGCATCCACGTGTATCACTATACTACCTTTGCCAATTTCCATGACCTCTTTGACTCCCCCCTGCCTCTGAATTGGCCTCTTCCACCTGCGTGTTGTTGTTGTTATGAATTTTGGGAATGTTGTTGTTGCTGCTGCTGGCCATAATTCTAATTACCTGTTCGACCACCTGCTTGGCCGTGTCCACGGCCTCCTCTACCTTGTCCTCTTCTTGAACTTGTGTAGAAGGCCTGTTGTTCTGAACTATTTTTGTTTTGTGAAGGCTGTTGGTCTTCACCCAAGCTCTTCTCTTCTATAATCAACATAGACACCAAATCTGTAAAATTGGGAATGTTTTTCCGAGTCTGAATAGACGTCTTGAACGCCTTGTATTGTGGCCCGAGACCACGTAGACAGACTTCCACCTTATCATCATCATCTACTGAAATGCCAATAGATTCAAGGGATTCCACAATACCCTTGATCTTCAATGCATAGTCATTCACAGACATACTCTTTTTCTCCATAGTATGAAGTTCATTCTTTAACTGTATCTTTCGTGCCTTGGTATTCGTTTCATAGTGTTTTACCAAGGTGTCCCACGCCTGCTTGGGGGACTTGGCATCCTGTATGTGCCCAATCATGGTGTCCTGTATACTAATAGAGAGCCAATACATAACTTTTCTGGCTCCTTGGTTCCAATCCTTGAACTCTTTCACATCTGCCAGCAGCAGTCGGATTAATCTCTGGTATCTCCGGTGCCTCTTCATGCTCACCTTCTATGTAGTCCTCCCAGTAACCCTTTTCCATCAGGAAATTCGTCAACCTGAACCTCCAAGCATGGAATTTGTTCTTATCAAGCTTCTCAGCAACAATCTGGTTTATGCTATCATTTGACATCTTGCCAGACACACAAATTTACCAAAAATAGCACTCTAGTTTATCCTCCACAAATTGTTGTATTTTCTGCAGCGGTACTGTACTACACTCAAATGTCACAACGACCTCAATGTGCATACATACACCCAATGGAAACTATTGACCTTGTAGCACACACAATGTCTACACAACCAATCTGTCTTCCTGCAGTTCTTAAAATAGAGTTCTGCAAAGAATCGATGACTTATCCGCAGTGCTTGAAATCGCCTGCTTTCTAAAAAACGGAGGTCATAACGCGCCCGAAATGCATTTTCGCCTTGAAAAACGTCTCATAGGACAGTATAGTTGCCCTATAGCTTTACTCCCGCGAAGAAAGCTCCTCAATCAGAGATCATTTGGTCGGTGCCTCCCGTAGAGCTCCCGACAAGGGTGTAGTCGCCAACACAAATAGGGAAGAGTAGATGAAGCTCTTACCCTTGTACCACTTCTTGTGCTTCTCTTGCTTGTAGTTGAGCCCTTAGCATGAACCAGGCTCTGATACCATCAAAAGATACAGGGAAGAAGAGAGCTTGAGCTCTTGCAAGCACACACACATTCACGAAACCCTAAAAGAGAACACACAAGGTGAGAGGCTGAAAATCTTCTTCTTCTTCTTCACTCAACACTCAACACACCATATACAAAGATAAGAGTATACACATATAAAAAGGTACTCAACCAAATACATACTAGGGTTCTCTATAGTTTGAACCCAACTAAATGAGCTGGCGCTATAACTATGCCAGTCTCTAGAATGGCTGTCACACAGCCTGTCATCCCATTGGCCGCATATCACACATGATCTCACCAACCATGCCAACCATGCCAATGGTATAAGTGTGGGGCCTATCCCCCAGGCGGGTCATCAGTGTCCACCGCCTCACTAGATGAGCTCAATATCTCAAAAATCATCTCAAAAAGAGTGACATCATTTATTTTTCATTGATGCCTCTCATTTTTCCATTGGATGTGTACTTCCATACTAGCCTAGACTAGAGAATATAATCTCTCGATTAGCTTTGCTAGTTGCCAATTGAATGAGGGTGAGAAAATTACACCACCATAGAGACAAGGCCTAGCCATGGTTTATACAATCAAGAACTATCACCAATACAATTTTGTGTTTTTTATTGATCACATTAGGCACTTTTCTACCTAACTAACTAGCAATTCTTGTGCATTTTGGCAAACAAGTTTGTATTTTTTATAGATCATCAGGTAGGTAACAAGCCTTGTGCCATTTTAGCAAACAAGTTTGTATTTTGTGTAGGTCATTAGGCACTCCTCTACGTAGCTAACAAACCTTGTGCCATAGGCAAAACAATAAGATGGCTTCTAATCCTAAATTCACTATGAAGGGACCTATACATGTGCATGCCAATAATTTATTGTGCATACCGAGTGCATACCTAACAAAGAATTGTCAATAGGTGTAGATGAGGAGCTACCACATGCTCCATTATGTAAAATATGCTTAGTTTCAAAGAAGAAATTTCACATTCTTGAACAAATGGTCTATCCTAGGATAAGCCTATCAATAGATATAGAGAAAGATAGCTTATAAAGAAGGTAGCCCCCTATCCTAGGATAAGCTTATCAGTAGAGATAGAGAGAGAAAACTTATTAAGAAGGTAGCCTCCTATCCTAGGATAAGCTTATCAATAGAAATGGAGTGAGACAACTTATTAAGAAGACAACCCCTTTATTAGTCAAAAGAGGAGGCCTCGATGGGATTATGAGATGATTCCTAAGAGAAGAGTACATGGTCTCAATATTAGAGCAAGCCCACTTTGCAAAAATGGTCTGCTTGATAGGTTCTACTAGCAAGCTTGTGGCGTCCCACAATATTTAATGGTGTGGTAATCACAACAAGGATAGGATGCCCCTACCCTTTGAGAAATGGGGCATAAATTTAGTTGAATCACTATTTAACGGTATGGTACTCACAACAATGCCATGATGCCCCTATTTCCCATCATTCACCCGTAACCCTTTAAGAAATGGTCCGCTTTTGATAGGTTCTACTCGCAAGCTTGTGGTATCCCACACTATTTAATGGTGTGGTAATCACAACAAGGATAGGATGCCCCTATTTCCCATCATTTACCTGCAACACTTTAAGAAATGGGGCATTGATTTAGTTGTCTAGCCATAAAAAACAAGGGTAGGATGGTGTGGTAATCACAACAAGGATAGGATGCCCCTATTTCCCATCATTTACCTGTAACACTTTAAGAAATGGGGCATCAATTTAGTTGTCTAGCCATCAAAAACATGTAGCTATGACATTAGACTATTACATTCAAGTGGGTAGAAGTGAAAGCTACAAGAAATGATCATGCATGCTCCATCGACAAATTTCTATACAAAAAAGTTGTCACATGGTTTGGGTGATCATTGAAACTTGTTAATGATATTGTGAGACTTATTTCATTCAAACTTATGAGTAATAGAGGGGCACATTTCCTCTTATATAGTATGAGTAATAGAGGGGCACATTCAAACTTATGAGTAATAGAGGGGCACATTTCCTCTTATATAGTATGAAGCACACAAAGGATTAGGTCCCTTTAAAGTCTAAATTTTATATTTCATGAAACATGGTGAGTAATAGAGGGGAACATTCCTCTTGTATAACATAAGCGCACAAAGGATTAGGTCCCTTTAAATTATCCAATTTTAATATTTCATGAAACATGATGTCCAATCAACTTGGCACACATTAAAACTATTTATTTAAGAATAGTAGCATACCAAGGGGAGGCATTCACAACTCTATTTACATTGGGAATGACCCCTAGAAGGGAAGTTTGTGATTTCCATTGGGACCAAGAAAGAAAAATTCCTCCTAGGAAGAAGATGGATGGGCCACAATTAATCAACTAGGAGTTTGAAACCACCACAATGTAGCTTGCCTCTCTAGCCATCTATATGGTAGTGTGCGGACACAGGCTAATAATGGGGCAAGGCACTTTTTCCCTCTTTAGGAGGTCTTTTCCCCAAGCATGTGTACACACTTTTATGAGTGTGTGTAAGTGACCTTATCATGTCTTATCATGTCACTTCACTCATTCTCATCTATCTACTTTGAGTTTTGTGTTCTTCTCTCTATCTCTCCTTACTTGTTGCATGTGTGTGTGTGTGTGTGTGTGTGTGTGTGTGTGTGTGTGTGTGTGTGTGTTGCTATCTTTGTCTCCACTCCCATAATTAGTATAAAAGCAAATTACATGTGTGTGTGTATTGTTATCTTTATCTTCACTCCAATAATTGGTATAAAAGCAAGTTGCATTTGTGTGTGTATTGCTATCTTTGTCTCCACTCCAATAATTGGTATAAAAGCAAGTTGCTCGACTCCAATGATTGGTATAATAGAAGGTTCTCTTGGCCCTCAATCACTTGTCATCTTTTCCTCGAGCTACTCTTTTAATTACCTAAGATTGTGCTATCCTCTTAGGTGGAGAAGTTAAACCTACTCTTATGTTAACTGCATTAGACTACGTTAACAATATTTTTGTTAATGTAGTTTAAACTATGTTAAATGCATTAAACCCTATATTGTTATGTTAAACACATCAAACTACGTTAACAATATTTTTGTGCATTTTGGGACATTTCAGGTGTGTTTTGGGACTCGTTTACATGCTTTAAGGTTTTTGTGGTGGGGAATGTTAGTTTAAAATATCTAAGTCGCCCTCATATGAAATGAAACGAGTTGGTAAGGTTGTTCTTACTTTGCCACAAATGGTGTGACAATCACTCTCTCAGAAGTCTTTTTTGTGCCAAGAATGAAAAAGAACTTATTGCCAATCTTTGCCATTTCTAGGGCATGCCTAGTGGTTAGATTTATTGATGGTGGTAGGTGTATAGTTCATGACCAAAGTGATAGAGACATCACTGTGGTATATCCAGTATTCTAAGCCACGGGCTTTCCTTGTGGGATAAGTGTGAGAGATTGACACATAATGCTTATTCAATTTTATTGCCACATGTGTGTTGAAAATGGTGAGCCATGGGGGGGAGAGAGAACAAGGCTCTTAGAGAGAGTATTTGCACGACTCAATGTTTGGTATTTTATTGATATGTTAAAGCTCATCAATCACAATGCTTTTATAGCATATGTCTTATCTTTTAAATCACACTCACAAATACACACATAACACATGTCACACTTACCTAATCTAGATATAGTGGGGTGTTCACACCTAAGCAGACTCTTGGTTTTGAACTGACTATTGTGTGCACTTGTATATGAATACACACATTGTGAGATGTCATGATCGAAGTTCTTACAATGATTGTGTACAGAAAGACAAGCTTAGGATACATAAAGAGAATGTGAGGGAGAGGGAGAGCTTGAGTTTACAAGAAAACACATAAGAGAGAGCAAACACACATACACACACACACACACACGAGAGAGAGCAAACACACTCACACACATGACAGGGAGAGCTTGAGTTTACAAGAAAACACATAAGAGAGAGCAAACACACACACGAGAGAGAGCAAACACACACACACACGAGAGAGAGCAAGACATAAGGGAGAGATGGATGGTTAAATTTTCTTTTATTTACTTCTCTTCTCTACAACCATAAACTAAAGAGATAAGAGTACATACTATAAGAGAAAGTACTCTCCTACTACAACATACAAAATGTTGGTCCATAGTGTGAGCCCAACTATATGAGCTAGTGCTACAACTATCCCATAACTCTTGTACTCCAAAGTGACACTCACATCACCTATCGTCCACTCGCAGCATATCAACCATAATCTCACTAAACCATGTCAGTGACATAAGTGCAGATGTTATCACTCAAGAGGGTCACCAATGTGCACAACCTGTGGATATTCTTTAGACCAAGTGACTTTGTGAAGATATCAGCCACCTATTCCTCTGTGCTGACATATACCAAATCAGGTTACACACACACACACACACACATAAGATGACTCATAAATGAGATAGACACATGCATACGAGGCTTTGAATACTAAAAAAACCCAAAGGTGGTGAGATCCAATATGCAAAGAAAGTAGCTACCTACTAACTCTATCACATGCTGCAAGGGAGTGATCTAGTTATGCACACCTCCCGTGGTGACAAATCAGTAAAGTAGCAAGACCAACTTTTCATCACCCCCTACCTCCTAACATGGATACAGGATAAGTCGCAACCTTGTATAATACGTGAAGGCACACAACACACAAATATTTATTATAAATCTTTTCCCAAGTATAGAACCCTTATTACACTCACATTAAAAAACAACAACTAGAATACCCAGCCATAGTTTTCCTTTAGGGAGACTTGGGGTGTTACTAAAACTATTTATTATTTAGTTGGTACCTCCTCATCTTCAACTATGAGATTTATTTTCTTACTCTTTTTCTAGTTTTTTGAAGCAACTGGCCTCCTTGTGCCCCATCTTTTATTATTACTCCTCCATATTTATGCTCCTGTAAAGCTTTATCATAGTCAAGACTAGTGTTGGCTTGCTGCTTTTCTTTGTTTCTTCTATCCTTCTCAAGAAGTAAAGTGTAAGATTCCTCCCTCTAGCTTTTGAGGTGTGCAGGTGTAAGAACCTCCCCTTTTGATTTATAACTATTCCCCTCTCTAAAATAAAAGAAAGATCCTATTTTACCCTGTTTTGGCTTGGAGAGAGAAAATGTCTAGAGGGAGGTAATTCAAAATTGAGATATTTTTGGATATAAAAATCCTTCTAGTGTCTAAAATGATTTCCCGTGAAACAGAAATTCAAAAAGAACTTTCCAATGTGCAATTGCAATTAATTAAAAATAGGTATAAAGGAACTTAGCCTAAGGGTCCAGATTTTCAGAAATTTTTTGATTATGGTCCAATTAAGGTTCCTATGGACTAATAAGATTAATCCAAATGAAGGGAGGAGATAAATTGAAGAATAAAAGAAACCCCCCAAAAAATGAGTAAATGCTCACATAAGATGAAGAGTGGACTAAGGACTAAAGAAAACAATTTAAAAACTGAATTTTGACACCTCACTGTGGGGATATCCCCTCATGAAGTAGGCACCTTTTTCTCATCATTACCCCCACTTTTTAATCAATAAAATGAGATATTTTCATCTCTCCTCTCTACTATTTCAAAACTAGATCCAAAAAGTAAGTTGAACTAACCCAGTTTGGTCAAAAATTGACCAAACTGATCTGAAAAATTCTAGAATCAGTTTGCTTGGTTAGAGGCTCACTTGGATTAATCCTATTGGCCCATTGGAACCTTAATTGGACCATAATCCAAAAATTTCTGAAAATGAAGACCCTTAGGCTAAGGTCCCTTATACACATTTTCAATTAATTCCTTGGAAAGTTCATTTTGAACTTTTGTTTCCAGGGAATATATTTTAGACATTAGGAGAATTTTTGTATCCAAAGATATCTCAATTTTGAATTACCTCTCTCTAGACATTTTCTCTTTCTAGGCCAAAATAGAGTAAAACAAGATCTTTTTCCATTTCTGAGGGGGGGGGAATGATTACAAGATATTGAAGGGGAGGTTCTTACACTTGTACATATCAAAAGCTGGGGGGAGGAATCTTACACACATAAATCTAGCTATTTTTTGCCATGTGTAGAAGGCAACTGAGGTATTTGTAGTTATTGTATCTGATGTGGGTACCTACACATACTCATATCATGGTTCCCAAGTTGCATACAATACGTGTAATACATCAGTGGGTAAGGCCTCAACTGAGGACACATAGTGCTCATGTGATTTTGTCAACATATTGAGCACCATACCAACTCTCGCCCCATTAATATTGTTTATGGATACATCCCTTACCTCTTTCTCACCTTTTTTTAGCTTTATCTTATCTAGAAGTGTAGTGATTAGCTCATCTAGAGTCATATCCTTTATTCGTTTCTTTGAGGTTGTCGTGCTTGTTTGGCCCTCATGTTACAAAGCTACAGTAGATCAGGTTGCGGTAACTCAAGCATGTTATCCTCAAAGTCAATGGCCAGCTTGCCAACAATCATCAAGTGATATCGGTTGCTAGTTTGCCAACAATCATCTAGCAATATTGGTTTGGCCAATAGCCAAACCAATGGCTAGCGTGCCAAACAATCATCAAGCGATATTGGTTTGGCCAACAGCCAAATAGTCATGCATCTTAGTATCCCTTACTTCCTTACGAAAGCATGGCAGCACCTCTCCCTAGGTTTACACCTTCATTTTAGGCCAACAGCCAAGTTGTCATGCATCTTAGTATCCCTTACTCCCTTACGCAGAAGCATGGTAGCACCTCTCCCTAGGCATACACCTTCAGTTTAGGTTTTTCAATCGAGAGATGTAATCTCTCATAAAAATCGTGCTCCTCTTGCTTGATGTTATATAATTGGGCCACAGGGCTCCACTTGTCTCTGCTTTGTACAAAACTAGGTATGAATACACTCGTAAGTTGTGAAAAATTAATCCTATCATCCACCCTAAGAGATAAATACCATTGATGTGCCTTCCCTTCTAATGTAAGGGAAAATGCAAATATTTTCATTTGGTCATCACTGAGATCAGTCCCCAAGTCTCACACACTGATTCAAATATCTCCAAGTAGGGTATGGAATCACCATCACTTAAGAATTTTGACATTAATCTTGCCACATGATTGGGCTTGACTGGTGTTGCTCTTTGTGGTGCCAGTGTAGTACCTAACTCCCTAGCAACCCCCCTTCCTATTTCTTCAGCCATCCTTAATAGGTCATCAAAAGACAACGGGTGTTGTGACTCCCATATGAGTGGTTACTCTCATTGGCTACCTTGGTGGGGCCTTGTATGCCATCTTGTCTATCCCTCCCTTGCCCCAACCTCAGGTGGCTCTAGCATGCCGATTTACATGCACCCTTGGGTTAGGTGGTATTGGGATAGTTCCTACATTCCTATTTATACCATCATCCAAGATCGCTCCTCCCAAGCTATCTTCTTATAGCAACATGCCTCTCATTTACTCCTAGAACTTTGGGGTTATTAACATTGCATCTACTTAAGCCTTGGTGTAAGTTTTCTCCGAATCTTCTCATGTGATGATTCCTCATCATTCCCTAAGAGAGGTACTATGAGAGTGGCTAAGTCAACACGAGAGGCTCCTCCATAATAGGTTCTAGAGGTGGCATAGCCTCCTCCATTGCCGCCTTGTAAGACCAAGTCCTCTTCATCATGCCTTGATCCCCTGAGACTGGAAGAATCTTCTTCGTGCATTACCATATCGAAAGCATGTCTCTTGGCCAACTCCCTATGGAGATCTAAGCTAGTCTTCTCCTATTCAAGCCTTCTAAGTTGGGCTTGTGGGATATCTAAGCTGATCTTCTCTTGTTCAAGCCTTCTAATTTGGTCTTATAGGAGATCTAAGCTAGTCTTCTCTTGTTCAAGCCTTCTAAGTTGTGCTTCTCTCATTCTTTCCTCAATCTCTAATTCTTTGGAAGTGGGGAAGTATACCGTCCCCATTCTTTGGGCACTTATAGGATCCCTTTGTGTTCTTTGGTCATCCTTGACGATGGCTCCTCCCTTAGTTGGTTGCTTTGTACTTCCAGGTCTTTCAGTGCTCATTTCTCAATCTGTGCTTGATGGGGCTGTCCCTTGGCAACCTATAGAGCTTCCCTTTCAATCTCATGTCCATATCCTAGGATTCCTTAGGCTAAGCCCATGAACCATATTAGATAGTGTTGGATAAGAAGTGTCCTTCTTCCCTACCACTTCCTCATTAAGAGGATTCTCAATGGATTCCTCCAAACAGTGTTGGAGAAGAAGTGTCCTTCTCCCCCACCACTTCCTTATTAAGTAGATTCTCCATAGATTTCTCACTACTTGATGATTCAAAAGAATTCAGCATGTGCAAAGCAAACACACTCCTTTGTGTGTTGACCGTGTGAGTTGACCCTAAGCTTCTCTGCTAGGAGAATCTTGGTTGGTTAGATGCACTGTCATCCCACCAACAAGCCTTCCTGACCTTAAGTTGATGAAATGGTTTTAATTAGCCAAATTTTTGATTCGCACACACTTGGAATTATGAGGTCTATAAACGAAAAAGTTTTTACAGAACACGATAGATGTTTTGCAGAATCAAGTCTACAAATAAAAAGTTTCTACGTAATCACAATAGATATTTTGCAGAATCATGGGCATGATCATGATAGAAATCACTCCAAAATTGTAGGTTATTCTCAACTACTCACCATTCCCTCTGACTGGTGTCAGGAAGTTCCTAGAAACATCCTCGAATACTTCTATTGATTTTGAAGATATCAGTCGCGACGTGATTTTGTAGGATTGAGAGTCACGGGGCTGTGATCCTCTGCAAAATCACGGCGATGGTATTTATCCAAACCAATCCAAAGTTTATTCCAATGCATTCTCTAATATCCTAGGTAACTGTTTTAAATGTCTATCTTATCAAATTATTATTGGTGATGTGGCAATCATGACATGATCGACAATTATAGACCATGTTTCATGATTCATGAGTGATCACGATTGGATAAGATGGAATCTGTCAAAGATAAGGTGCTTTTAATACGTAATCCCAAAATTGTGGAATAGATGTACGACCAAAAGTCAAGTATTAACCAAAAATCAATGAAGGGGTGAAAATCTTAATTTTTTGAGTTTAAATTTTTTTAGATTTTTCCTTTGCAACATAAAAATCACATCAAAAAATGGAATCAATGGCTTTATACTTTTTTGATTTTTTAGGATTTTAAAAAATGCAGCAAATCGATGTTTCTTGCATAATCATGGTCGTGATTATGGAGTTCTCACCATACAATTGTTGATACAAATGCTTGTTTTGTCATTTTCGTAACTCTCAAAAAATATAAATAACAACTTCAAATGCTAAAATAATGCAAAACAACTTTTCTTTATCTCCTTTTTTCTCTTTCTTCACAACCTTATCCACATCTTATTATTTTCACTACCAATCACATAGCTTCAAACACCCATATTAAGGGAAAAGAGACTTGTAAGAAGATGACACGGAGTGCAAATAGAGTAGAAGAAGACCGACGTATCCCTAGTAGAGCAGAAGCCATATTAAGGGAAAAGAGAAGAAGATGACAAGGAGTGCAAATAGAGTAGAAGAAGATGACAAGGAGTGCAAATAGAGTAAAAGATGATCGGTGTATCCTTGGTAGCACAGCAATGCCAAAAATTTCACCTAAACCACTCCAAAGTTTATTCAAATGAATTCTCTAACACCCCAGGTAATTGTTTTAGATGTCTATCTTATTAAATTATCAAGTTCTATTCACCATGATTGGTGATGTGGCAATCATGACATGATCGACAATCACACGGACCATGTTTTGTGATCCGTGATCACGATTGGATAAGACGAAAAATAAGGTGCTTTCAATCCCAGAAATTCTAGAACATATGGATTTTTTGAAAAATCACATCATGATTGAAAATCATGGCCATGATTTTGTAGACTACAGAATCACGGCTTCCCCCACAAGCAACCATTAAGGCGTGAAAATCTTAATTTTTTCAATTCAAGTTTTTTAGATTGTTCCTTTGCAACATGAATATACAAATGACATCAAGAAATGGAATCAATGGCTTTATATATTTTTTATTTTTCAAGATTTTAAAAAATGTAGCAAATGGTGTTTCTTACATAATCACGGGCATGATTATGGGAGTTCTCACCATACAAACATTGATACAAATGCTTGTTTTGTTATTTTCCTAACTCTCAAAAAATATAAATAACAACTTCAAATGCTAAAATAATTCAAAAAAACTTTTCTCTTCTCTACCAATCACATAGCTTCTTCAATCACCCATATTAAGGGAAAAGAGAGTTGTATAAGAAGGTGATATAGAGTGCAAATAGAGTAGAAGAAGACCGGCGTATCCATAGAGCAGAAGCCGTATTAAGGGAAAAGAGAAGAAGATGACAAGGAGTGAAAATAGAGCAGAAGAAGATGACTAGGAGTGAAAATAGAGTAGAAGAAGAAGACTGGGAGTGTAAATAGAGTAGAAGAAGATCGATGTATCATCGCAACAACGGTGCCAAAAATGTTACAAGCTACACCATTCCTCTCTTAGTGCAATGTACAATGCTTAACTTAACTTGTCGTAGGAAACTTGCCAATGTCCAAGCTCATATCTCGGTAGATTCCAAGATTTGCGAGTGGGTAGAGCACCGCTCTCTTACCTCCTCCTCAAGCTGTCACCACATATACAAGGACACTCACTCCTCTCTATTCTCACACTCAAGAACACAAGCATAAGAGGAACATGTACCAAGAATATAGCTCTCTCTCCTCTTAATTCTCTCTCTCCTCTCAACTCTCTCTCTCACACCATAGACACATGAGAGAGCAAGGAGATAAGACGAGTCAATTGGCACAAAGGGGGATTGTGTCTTGCATTATGAGAATAATGTTATTTATACAACTGGTCCTTATTCACACTTGGGCACCTAAAACTTAATGAAAGATGAACTAGAATCTTACAAGTTACATAGTAAGTTTGTAGCATAGCTAGCTATTGTCATAATTAAAATGTTTAGAGTGTTGTTTCATGACACTTATTTTGTTATCTCTCTTATGTAGAGACGCTAAGTTAACCCAAAATGGGGCTGACATAAGAGAACATCCTTGTACTAAGAGTGTGGATGGTTGACACATGGGGTAAGTTGGAAAGAGATAACCATTGTGGTCATATTTTTCACAACTTAAAGGAGTCTTAGAAAAGTGAATTTGTGGATTTGTATGCCTCCATATACCAAACTAACAAAGTGTATAACACAATGAAGTGGGTATAGTGATGGTGCGTGCATTTGCAGCACACAAACATAGAGTGAAAGTGGATTGGGCGGACTTCAGCAAAGACTAAGGAACAGTAAGGCCATATGAAATGGTGTACCCTCATGTGGAGGTGATACAAAACAAAAAAATATTCCAAAGCTCATTTAAGAACAAGAAGTGGAGAAAAAACTGAGATCTTATTTTGGGTTGGGAAATGACCTCATAAATAAGATGTTTGAAAACAAGGGATGAGGGTTATACACCCAGATCACAAAACTGTATAGGATAGTTGGTTGAGGAAAGTGAGATGTAACAAACTGTATAGGATAGTTGGTTGAGGAAAGTGAGATGTAACATGCAGACCATGGGATGTAGCTAGCTTAATGTCATTTTTGTCATTAGATGTGAAAATACTAATAGGTCTCTTGCTTCATCGTAACCCTACCCTTTGGAGGGATGTGAAAGAATGGATGGAAAGAATTTCAGAACCACATGCTAAATCGGATGAGAGAGGTCGATGTCTCGCAACCCACTAAGAGAGGATAGAAATGCCCCTAGATTCATTCCGATTCCAGACAATCAGTTGGGACATTACTATGAAAATAATGATACAAATGCTACCTTTCCGAAAAGTTTGAGGTGGGTTAACTTTCAAGTCCTGAGATAGCCGCAATGCTCATACATAAATATCTAATCAAATTGCAGGCATTTTTCTCATCGAATCAAGGATATCTCCACCCAAAATATAGGTGTAATTCTTCCATACCCACTCTCTTTCGTTTTTACTGTTCAATTAATTGCATGAACTATAATGCATGACCAATGGAAATTGTCAATGTACTACTTAGTTTTTACAGTTGCTTGACGTGCTAGTGTAAATCATTAATGAGCTTAACTTTATTGGATATATTCCTAGGCAGCATGATGTCTTTAGTTAACCTTGGAATACGATTGTCTCTGGTCTAGGGTCAAACCATCTTAATGTTTGACACCTGGCCATGTGTGTGTTGACCTCTAGGACATAGCTTTTACCCCTTTGTCGAAAGGATGCAAGACAAATTATAGTTCAGGAGAGAAGATCAAAAGAAATAAATTTAAAAAAAAAGCCTACAATAAATGGCAATACAAGTCTATGATGTGCTTTAATGTTGGCCTATCGCCTTATTGATACTTGGTAGGCGAGGAGTATTCTACTCCAGACCGATGCCTTGGTTGGTAGGGGGTAGCCTTGCCTAAGGTGAACTAATAGATTCCTGGATAATGCCTTGTCTTAAACATGGTACTAGGATCGATGTTAGTTTTGCCTTAGGAAGGTTGCCATTATGTGTAAAAATTGTCACGTGCATAAAGAAATAAAGGCAAAAGGCTCCTGTAACTCTGATGTTTCTTGTGTCCCTAGGCTCGTGATATTAACTTGTTCTTAGAGTAGACACATTGTGGTCATCTATTTATTTATTAAGCTTGGTTATTTTCTTTGACTTAAGTCACTTATAAACCTTGATTAACCTTTGACTTAAGTCACTTATAAACCTTGATTAACCTTTGACACCTTGCTAACTCTTGATTTACTTTTAATAATTTTAAACTCCTGTTAATTTGCTACACTAGCTCATTCATGTGACCCCTTAAACTAAGTTCTCATAGCAACATCCATTGTGGTCTAACATGCTTGAATTTATTACACTTTATATCTTTTAAATTCCAGCATACTTTCACTCTACTTTCCTGTTTTGCAGACGGTCTACCACAACAAACCCTATCAAGCTTACCATACCATAGCTTCCGAGGACGGAATCTACATCAGGAAGGGGGGCATGTTAACCTATGACGGACATTGAGACGTACTATGTTTTACGTCATGTAATTAGTTTAAGTATTCTGAGTCATGGGCCGGGCTTGTCGGCACCATATGCAAAGGATAAATGGATTAGGTGATCGCCGATGAGAGGGCACCTTGAATATCAATAGGATAAGGGTTAGGATCAGTCGGCCATATATGGGCGCCCATGTGTGAACGGCCAAGTCACCTATAAGAGTCAAATGTAACCCTAAAACCCTCATTCTCATGTGTTGAATACAAGAGTGCTCTTGCCTTATCTCCTTGGTTTCCTTCTCCTGCGCGTGAGAGAGAGAGAGAGAGAGAGAGAGAGTGAGAAAGTGATCGAGCACTGTGTAGCGGCACGGCGGCGGAGAGGCGGTAGAGCGGCGACGGCGGCTCATTCTCATGTGTTGAATACAAGAGTGCTCTTGCCTTATCTCCTTGGTTTCCTTCTCCTGCGCGTGAGAGAGAGAGAGAGAGAGAGAGAGTGAGAGAGTGATCGAGCACTGTGTAGCGGCACGGCGGCGGAGAGGCGGTAGAGCGGTGACGGCGGCTCCTTCTTTACTGCGACACGGGAATCCTTCACGGTGGCAGTTCTAGCGGTGAGTGACACACCTTTTGCATTCTGTTTGAGCTTGCTTTCCTGGTTGTATGCTTGCAGCCATTCGTGGCTCGCATACGGTGCTCGGCAAGTCCCCAGCTTTCTACGACCTGTGCGGCAAAAGTGCACACCATTGGATGCAAGTGGGTGTACAAAGTAAGACATAACAGTGATGGAAGCATAAGCAGGCACAAGGCTAGATTGGTAGCCAAAGGATATGCACAGACATATGGCATTGATTATGAGAAAACTTTCAGTCCAGTTGCCAAAATGGCAATAGTGAGAGTTGTGATAGCAGTGGCTGCATCAAAGCAATGGTCTTTACATCAGATGGATATAAAGAATGCATTCTTGCATGGGGATTTGTAGGAAGAGGTGTTTATGTTACAGCCACCTGGTTATGAGGATGTGAGTCACCCTGAGCATGTTTGCAGGTTGAAGAAAGCCTTGTATGGCTTAAAACAAGCACACAGAGCATCGTCTAACAAGATTTTTGAATATCTTGTCACTATTGGCTTTCATGTAGCCAATGCAGATTTCTCGCTGTATGTGAGACACAGTGATAGAGAGGTTGTACTTGTTGTCATCTATGTAGATGACCTGATCATTACGGGGGACCATGATGCAGAGATCTTTGATGTAAAGATCTTGCTTAGACAGAAGTTTGAGATGAAGGATCTAGGGGAGCTCAGATATTTCTTGGGCATTGAGCTGATTAGGTCACCACATGGTATTGGATTACTGCAGAGACAGTATGGCTTGGACATGTTGTCCAAATATGGTATGACAGGCTGTAAGCCTCTCAGTGCCATTGGATCAGAATGGCAAGTTGAGTGCAGATTCAGGAGAGATTTTGGAGGATCCTACTATGTATAGGCACATAGTAGGAAGCTTGATCTACATAACGATCACCTGGCTGGATTTGAGCTATGCTGTTGGGTTGGTGAGTCAGTTTATGCAGGTTCCAAGGAAGCTGCATTTGGATGCATTGAGACGCATACTGAGATATGTGAGGTCTACTTTGCATTGTGGACTATTTTATGAAACTGGGATAGAGATATGCGTACATGGGTACACAGATGCTGATTGGGCTGGTAGTATCTCAGATAGAAGATCTATTAGTGGCTTCATGTTTTCTTTGGAGAGTGCTGCTGTGACTTGGAGTAGCAAGAAGCAGCCTACGGTTGCTCTATCCAGTACACAGAGGCCGAGTACAGAGGTACTGCTATGGCAACATGTGAGGTAGCTTGGTTGAGAAAGCTACTTGCAGATTTGGGTCTATTAGTGGGATAGACAAGTTGTCATTTTCTGTGACAACATTAGCAGTATACAGTTGGCCAGGAACCCAGTTTTTCATGCTCGCACGAAGCATATAGAGGTCCACTACCATTTTGTCAGAGAGAAGGTTTTGGCAAAAGAAGTTGACCTTGTTTATGTCAGCACACAGGATCAGGTTGTTGACATCTTCACCAAAGCATTGGGTACAAAGAAGCTTCGTAGATTCAGAGCTTCGCTTGGTGTACATGAGATGGAGTTGAGCTCGAGGGGGAGTGTTGAGATATCGAGCTCATCTAGTGAGGCGGTGGACACTAATGACCCACCTGGGGGATAGGCTCCACACTTACACCACTGGCATGGTTGGTGAGATCATGTGTGATATGCAGCCAGTGGGATGACAGGCTGTGTGACAGCCATTCTAGAGACTGGCATAGTTATAGCGCCAGCTCATTTAGTTGGGTTCACACTATAGAGAATCCTAATATGTATTTGGTTGAGTACCTTTTCATATGTGTGTACTCTTATCTTTGTATATAGTGTGTTGAGTGTTGAGTGAAGAAGAAGAAGATTTTCAGCCTCTCACCTTGTGTGTTCTCTTTTAGGGTTTTGTGAGTGTGTGTGTGTGCTTTGCAAGAGCTCAAGCTCTCTTCTCCCTTGCATCTTTTCAATGATGTGCCCCAAAGTTACTTTATGTTTCACTCAAAGTTGGCATTTTTAAGAGTTAGGGAAGATTTAGTATAACCTTCATCTCTCTTTACATTCTCGGGACGATATAGATGTGCTTTCTACATTGAATTAATACCTAGGTCATTTATTAAGACCTAAAGGGATTCCCAAAGCTAATCCAATGTCGTGCACATAGGTCTTTAAATATTCTTAGGATGATGGTTAAGCTAAATGGCATCACCTGTATGCATAGACACCACACCTTAAATGGAAAATCCATCTTATGATGATCCTTTAGGTCTATCATTCCTAACTATAGCCCAAAAATCCATCTAAGAAGCTATAAGAATCTTTTCCTACTATACACTGCACTATAGGTACATTCCATGTATAGAAGCAAGTAGCAAGTCTTGTAATTGTGGAATTAACTTTTTTGAGCTCAACATGTCCAAGAATCCATATAAGAAACTATAAGATTCTTTTCCTCCCATATACTCCCCTATAGGTGCACTCCATGTATGGAAGTAAGTTGTGATTCTTGTAATTGTGGCATTAACGTTTTTGAGCTCAACATGCGCACTTACTTTTGCATTCCTACAATTGTGGAATTAACCTTTTTGAGCTCAACACACACTTCCTTTTCCATTCCTATAGTTGTGGCATGAACCTTTTTGAGCTCAACACACACTTATTTTTCTATTCCTCTTGGGGGGAGAATAATCAGCTTATTTGATGTGCTTAACCTCATAGATAAATCTGACATCTATGAGCTTTTAGATCTTGGCTTTGAGAATTTGAGAATATTTTATATTCATGGATTATGGTCTTTATTTGCACCCTCCACAATAGGAATGGTGTGTTTGACCACCACCTCGAGAGTACACCCTTCATGTGAATCAATCTTCAAACTATTTTATTTAGGCAATGATTTCTCTCTCTTTATAGATGGTAAAGTCCTTTACAATGAAGACTGGCTTTGGATCCTCTCCAAGTCTAGCTAGATTAACCTTTTTGGCTTTGGTTGGTCTCCTTCATCATAAGATGTCCTCGTTAGGGGTTCTTTTTCTTTTCCACATAGTACAAAGCAATTTTCCATATTGTAAACTTTGAAACATCTTTAACCTCAACACTTTTAGCCTCTTTAAGGAAGCATTAGAAGGAATCTCTACTACCATGGCTATGGTGCTAGTCTTCTTTGGGAGTATGTCCATTATGATTGTCGATCATGGCTAGAATGTGCATCCAATTCTTAGCATTCTCAGGCTATGGAAGTGGTGCAAATTTGGGAACTTCTACCTCATCTTCCAACAAGGACTTGTTACATGTTTGGAATAGGTTAATTGTGGTGGTTCTTATAGTCAAAGCGATTCTTCCTCCACTTATGAGATGGACTTTCCATGTTGACCTTGAGAGTTTAGTCTTTCTTTCTCAACTATATATGGTTTGTGTCCTAATTGTGGACCAATATACCTTTGTGCATGTAGGGGTGTCCTAGGATGACATTATCATATGAACTTGGATATTGGCTTAATTTTATCATAACAAAGGTGTACTAGAAACTCAAGCCAAAGGTTCTTTGTTTTTATGTTTCGTAAGGGACAATTAGTCTTGTAGTGGCACCATTAGCCAATTTGACTATTAGGCTAATTGGTCTTGTAGTGTTGCCATCAACGAGTTTAAATACTAGGCTTGTTTTATCCTGGCAAGTTTTCCCTACTTCTTAGTGATTATGTTGACAGTGTTGTGACTTCATATCCATTATAAATGATAGGTAGTGCTACATTCACATAGTCACTATCAAGATAATGACCCAATTTTGTTCACTAGCACCTTGGGTATTCATTTTTAGCTTTTCTTTTTATGTGCACATGCTCACTGGTATATCCAGACTCATTTAAGGTGGCTCCTCCATTCCAGCTCTCATAATTTACCATCCATCCTCACCTTCAACTCCTCCTAAAATCTTAGGATAGCTTGGGCACGAGGACTCTAGACCTTTGTGTTTGGGACATCATAGCATTGCGGAGGCTACACTCCAACCCACACACTTTGTCAATCCGTGAATGCAACCCGGTTAGCGCATAGAGGCTATCCCGAATGGGAGAAGATTAGTTAACCACACACTAATGACTTCTAGTCCTACTCAATCCTTCTTTAACAATCAAGCAATCAATCTAACATAATCAACGCATCAAGATTAGGCTACACAAGCACAAAAATGCAACTTATGCAAAGAATCTAACATGCAAAGAGCTATCACACAAGCCTCAACTACACATCATTTCATGCACAAGCTTCATCACATGCACTCTACAATTCACAAATCAGATTTTAATTAAAACATCATTAAGAAATCTAGATTAGCAAGTGTGTAGACCGCAACCTCAAATCATTGAATACATAGAGAATAGAGAGTACAAGATTGAAGTGAGAATGGAGATGGAGAGCCTTGGGAGAGCACATGAGAAGGAGCTATGGAGCAAGCTCTCTCTATGAGCCTCTCAACCAAATGACCAAAGAGTGCTCCCTAGCTCTCAAATGAGCCACTTTTTATACAAAAACTCTAAAACTCCCAAAAGTTCCCATGTGGGATTATTGTCAAGCCCACTCCCACATTCATCTACAACTTGGAACTCTTTACAAGCCCTAAGTGTCTTTTTTGTTGCATCCTTGTATTGATCTTCATTCGTCATGCAACACTCTCCCCTTCCTATTTTGCGCACGTCCTCGAGCGCGGTAGGAGCACGAGCTGGGAAAAAACAATGGATACAAGTAAAGCCTTTTACTGAAAAAAGAAAAAAAAAGAAGAAAAGAAAAAAACAGCAATGACAATTTCACATGTGAGCATACAAGTGAAAGGCTGATTAGAGTTTTAAAGAGTACTAAAATAGGTGAGTAAAGACTAGTCAAAGTGAGACTAAGTGGTAGATAGTGCTATGCAAAGGCAAGTGTGCTTGTACACCGTCGCTTATGACTGCAATCTCAATGTCCTACAAGTATTTAAGTTATTCCTAAGTGGCAAACCTACTCCTAAATATGAGCAAAGGTGATTGGAACTCTTTTTTTTTTTGATGTATGTGTAGAAGGTGATAAATATTAAGGTTCCATCCCAACGAGACCCAAGCAATGGCCAAGAGACCTCCGCCAAGAGAATCTAAAAGCCGCTAAGTATCTCAAGGGCGACAGACCCTTTTTCTTTCTTTTATGACATAAGGAGTACCCCATGAAGATGAGGGCATCGGTCTCGAGGGCCCATAATGTACCCCAGAGTCCTACCAACATCTATCAAGGCGATAGATTCCTTGAAGGTCTTTTTCTGAAGCTTTTAGACGTCAGTGTTCACTCCATGGAAACCAAGGCATCGGCCCCAAGGTGCTAAGAAAACCCCAGGTCCTACCAAGCATTCCTCATGGCTGTAGACACGTCATGTCTCAATTCACTTTGTATATATATATATATTTTTAGGGTATATTTTCGTAAAATTTTCTTATTAATCCTAGCACCTAGCTCATACCTAAGAGGTAGCTACCACTAGGGATAACTAATATACCTTGAAAGCATAAGAACTTGGCATACTCCCTTGGTATATATCTTACACTGTCTTTAGATAGAAATATCTTTTACTAAGTCCTCTAAGAATCTAGAATTCACTCACCATATTTTAACAACTAATCAAAAACTTAAACCAGCCAACATTGTGTGAACATGCAAACCATATATCCAAAAGATAAAAGCACATAAAGAAATAAAGATTAAGATTTGAATACACTTGTTGTAGTGCCCTGTTGATGTTGTTCGTTTGCATTGATGCATTGCTGATTTTGTGCAGATTGCTCTTCCTTGGTCTTTGTAGGCGTAGCATGTCTCCCCCCTTCCTAATTTGTGGGCACGATAGGTGGACTATTGGGGCGTGTTTGATGCTCTTGTTTAGCTGAGATCTCTGCAAAATGGTTATTAACAAACAAGTAAAGAAAAGAAAAGAATAAAATTTGCTATTGGTGCCAATCACCGAATATAGCCGAGGGGAAAAACCCAGTGGGAGAAAAGTGCCCTGGCTTGTCGATCTTATTGTGGAGTTGCTGAGCTTACCCTTGCACTGGTGGTGGATCCGTGTCCACTTCTGCTGGAAAGATGGTATCAATTTCCTCAGGATGCAGAGACAACCCCTCACAAAAACCGGCCTCTGGAGAAGGTGGTAGAGGAAGGAGTGCTTCCTCACTAAAATATGGCATTGGTTCTATGGGAAGGTTAAGCAGACAATTTCGATTTTGGAACTGCGCAATATAGACATGTTGAGGCTTGGGGAAGGAGGGCTTGCAAGATCGGTGGTTGCAAGTCATTTAAGCTTGTATCTCTCCATTGTTGTGCTTGAACCTCCTCAGGTAATCTACGTTGATTTGGTCCTCTCTCTGGTATTCTCACATTAAGAAGATTATGGCGTTGGGGTGTAATTCCCACAATTTGCTTCATTAAGCCCGTGCCATATCGTCTAAAGTAAGAGCGGCATATCCAACAAATATGTGAAGCTTCTCCTAATACAAGTCGTGCACACTCTTGACAATGTGGAAATGGGTGATGCTGTTGATAGAATAACGTGACAAAGTGATGCCCACAGCAATTTTCACCTAAGGGAGCGTAGAAGTACCTAGAATGAGTTTGAAACAGAGGAGCACTATAACCCTCGCGATGATCAGGTCAAGTACTATCAGGGTCAATGCATGGTGGACATGTATCTCGCCAAATATCCATCAGGAGTTATCTGGACGTAGAACAATGAAATTTAGAACACTCATATCCATCATTACAATTCCAATCAAAAACAAGATTATCTCAAAAAGAACACATCTTCTAAAGGCATAAGGAACTACATTATTCAAACATTGATCTACCAAAGAGCTTCAATTGTAGTGTTAATGCCTTATCTTTGGTTTTAGGTATATCCTTTTTAAGAGGTGGGAATTTTAGCAATTGTCTTGGAATTTGAGCAAGATAAGAGGATTTAGGCATTGAAATGCTAGAATCTATGCTCAAATGATACTCATTTGGACTTGTCTTAGGTACACAAGTTGATGGTGGAATTGTGTAACAAGGAGAAATTGGGACAACCGGTGTTTCAATACATGTTTTAGGAAGATCAACACAAGTAGATTTGTAGGTGTTATCACAGCCACCTATCCTATCTTGAAGAGTTTGTGTTGATTTCTTTTGCACCCACTGATATGGAAAATCAAGGGTGGCTTTTGGAATCTTTCTGAAACACTCTTTTACCCCTAGCAAACCATGGCATTTTGGAAGCCAAATTGCTGTTGCCCCCTCATAATAGCCTTGTGCTTTAAGAACATGTTTTGGGACCCAACGAGTAACAATCTGAGGTTTAGGCTTGGAAAAGATGTGCTTCTTAAGAGGCTTAGCAACTAGACTAGATGGTACAAGTTTGTACGCATCTTTGGGTAGCCAAATTGATAATTCCTTCTTGCCTGGCCTTCTTTGAGCAGCAACTAGAGTAGTTGGAACATGCCAGCCATGGCCCTCACTTGAGTACTCATCAATTATCCACATCATTTGTTTTGGAGCTTCAAGAGCAGATTTTGAGAGTGGGTTGTGTAAGGTAGAAACATTACTCTTTTGACACTATACAGCTCGTGGAGTAGCAGATCCCAAGATGCAATCAGAATCAATTTGCAACTTGTATTGTCTATTCTTCTAATCTAATGAGCAATTGGTAGCACTTAACCACCACGATCTACCGAGAACAGCCTCTACTACTGCCTTGGACTTACTTGCCACATAAAAGGGCACTGACATCTGGTGATCCTGAATGGACATCATAATGACACATTTTTCCTCTATTGGGTTATCTTCCCCTGAGAAGCTTCGTAAGTCAACAGGAATTTGCACAAGTGGTGGTTGTCCCAAGGCTTTCCATGTGTCAAACGAGAGAACATTATAATCTGCACCAGAGTCAATTAAGGCAGAGACAAAGTAGGTAGTCTCATGAAGATGAAGGCACACTTGAATATTGAATGGATCGACATATGGTTCATCAGTAGCCAACTGTAGGGCCAACATAGAAGCTTTGCGACGCTCCTTGGCTTTTGCAACTCTAGCTTTAGCCTCTTCTTGAGCCTGACGTTTAAGTAGGTCAAGTGCTTCTTTCCGTGTTTGTGCAGCATGCATCTGTTGAAGCATGGCTTCAGTTAATGGTTCATTGTATTTCTTGAGACGACTTCCATTAATGAAGTTAGGCATTTGCTCACCTTCTAGTGTCTCTAAATGCACTGCACCACTTGGAGTAAGCTCATTAATCACAAACGGTCCTAGGCCACGTTTCTTGAGCTTTCTCTTATGCTTCTTAAGTGTGTACAAGAGCACCAGGTCTCCTTTTTTAAATCGGCCAGTTGTTACATTTCTATCATACCATTGCTTCTGTCTCCTCTTCTCGGCATACATCCCCATTACTGCCAATAAGCGGGTCTCATCAAGCTTTTCCAATTCATCAATGCGTTGTGAAAGCTCATGACCAGTCCAATCCAATTGTTTAGCTACTCGTAGAGTAGGTACAAGAAATTCAATGGGAAGAATTGTGTCTAATCCAAAAGCAAGCTCAAATGGGGTTGTGTCCACAGATGTTTTATAGGCTGTCCTATATGCCCAAAGAACTGAGTGCAACTTTTTCTCCCAATCAGTCCTATGTCCCTCAACAATCTTTGTGAGTGCTGTGCAGAGAATCTTGTTAGTACTCTCAGCTTGTCCATTGGTCTGGGGATGATAGGGTGCAGAACGCTTGTGAATTACCATAAATTCTTGAAGCAAAAACTCTATGACCTCATTCACAAAGTGCACACCTTGATCACTAACGATTTCAATGGGTAAGCCATAGCGTGTAAACACGTACTCATACAAGAACTTGGCTGTGGTTCTGGCATCATTTTTGACTGTAGCTTTTGCCTCTACCCATTTGGTCAAATAGTCGGTTGCGACTATAATATATTCTGCATGCGTGTGACGAGCTGGAGGTTTAATGGGACCGACAAAATCAATACCCCATTTTGCAAAAGCACGTGTGCTTAACATAGGCCGCAATGGCATATTGTCCTTTGTGATGATGGGAGGTTTGGTCCTTTGACAATCGTCACAACGTTTTACATATTCTTCGGCATCCATTTGTAAGGTTGGCCACCAAAGCCCAGACCACCTAATCAACTTAGCTGTGGTATTGCCCGAAAAGTGTCCACCCCCGACACCTGCATGTGCATGAGTTAAGATTTTCAAATAGTCAGCTTCACATACACACATGCGTAAGTTGCCATCCTTGCCCCTCTTGTAGAGTTGGCCCTCTATCAGCATATAGTTTGCCGCTTCAACTTTAATAGCATGCTTTCAATGTTTAGGAATTTTTTGATCCGTATGACCATGCTGAAGATATATTGTCCTTTGTGATGGGAGGTTTGGTCCTTTGACAATTGTCACAACGTTTTACATATTCTTCGGCATCCATTTGTAAGGTTGGCCACCAAAGCCCAGACCACCTAATCAACTTAGCTGTGGTATTGCCCGAAAAGTGTCCACCCCCGACACCTGCATGTGCATGAGTTAAGATTTTCAAATAGTCAGCTTCACATACACACATGCGTAAGTTGCCATCCTTGCTCCTCTTGTAGAGTTGGCCCTCTATCAGCATATAGTTTGCCGCTTCAACTTTAATAGCATGCTTTCGATGTTTAGGAATTTTTTGATCCGTATAACCATGCTGAAGATAGTCCACAATATACTTACTCCAACTTGGTGTAGTTGAAATTTGGAATAATGTGACATTATGAATTGGCTGTTGAATTTGACATGAAGCACAGTTACGAACAAATGTTTCAGCATCTGCATGCATGGTAGGCCACCATTGCCCATCCTGAGATATACGTCGCACACAAGTAGTAGCTGATGCATGGATTCCATCGATACCTGCATGTGCCCATTCCAAGATCTCCTCATATTAGTCGGGGTTAGGTATAAGCCGCAACACTCCATCATTACCCTGACGATATAATCTTCCTGAGATTAACTTGAACGGTCGCCATAGGTCCACATTAGGACCTGCTAGTTGTATCTGCCCACTTGTCAAAATTTCTAAAATGGATTCAGACCATCTAGGAGCTGTCTCTACAAGGAAAAGTGTTGAATCTAACATATCATCATCCACACCCACAGGAGCTTCGCCTGAGGTGATTCGAGACAAATCATCTGCCCTAAGATGAGTTGTTCCTTTTCGAACTGCCACTTCAAAATCAAACTCAAGAAGGATGATAAACCACCTCACAATCCTTCCAGTTGCACAAGGCTTATTCACCAAATATAGCAATGCTTATGGTCCACAAAAAATATGAATTTGTTTGCCAAAAGGTAAATGGTGAAACTTTTTCACTGCATATATCATGGACAATCCTTCTCTTTCTGTTGTGGTATAATTCTTTTCAGCATTGTTCAACTGTCGACTAGCATATGAGATTGGGAAATCCTTATTATGTTCTCCCGATTGAGCCAAAATACATCCAATTGCAAAGTTTGAAGCATCAATATGGACATGAAAGATTTGGTTCCAATCTGGTGCCCGTAAGATGGGTGCAGTCACTAATGCTTGCTTCAACTTTTCAAAGGATTCCTCACACTTATCAGTCCAATTAAACTTTACAAGAAGAGCATATAATGGTCTGGCTAGGACAGCGTACATGTAGATGAATCTACGGTAATAGCCACAATGTCCCATGAATGTTTGTACCCTTTTAGGGTTGATAGGCCGAGGTAATGAGACAATGACATCAATTTTATCCATATCTGTTGAAATCCCATTGCGAGAAACAATATGGCCCAAAGTTTTCCCTTGTCTTACCATGAATTTGCACTTGTCAGGATTCAATCATATACGATAAAGTTGACACTTTTGAAACACAAGTCTGAGGTGTTCTATATGATCATCGCGCTCTTGTGAGTGAACACATAAATCATCCATGAAGATCTCAAGAAATTGCCTAAGGTACTCCTTGAATACATGACTCATTAACCGCTGAAAGGTTGCTGGTGCATTTGTTAGACCAAATGGCATAACACGATAGGCAAAGATACCATCTTCAGTAGCAAAGGCTGTCTTATGTTGATCCTTTGGATCAATTGACACTTGATTGTAACCAGAGAATCCATCCAAGAAACTATATGCCTTTTTCCCTGCAACTCGTTCCAGAGCATGATCCGTGATTGGAAGTGGGTAATGATCACGCACAGTAGCTACATTTACCTTCTTGAGGTTTACACATACTCGAAGTTTTCCATTTTTCTTGGGCACCACTACAATAGGGGAGACCCATTCAGTGTGTTCAATCTCATAGATAAATTCTGCCTCTAAGAGCTTGTCTATTTCTTCCTTTATCTTCCGTGCGAAATTTTCATTGTAAGTATAAGGATGTTGCTTGGAGGGCTTTGCATCCTCTCGCAATGGAATTGTATGCTGACATATGCTTGGATCAACTCCTTTTAGATCTTTATAACTCCAAGTAAAAACATCGCGATACTCTTTTATTGTTTGTATTAATAACTTCTCCTCATCTAAGGACAAGTTTGTGGCAATCCACACATAGCGAGGCTCTTCTCCTGGCTTAGCAATATCAATCTTTTTTGCGGCCTCTCACTCTCAGTGGGAATTGTTCCTCTCTTTGGTAAGATGGTCCACATGCATCCAAAATTGGTGTGGGTCCCCTATTACCAGCCTCACCAAACCCCTCCAAAGATCTTCTCACCCGCATTATTTCAGGAGGTGCATTTATGGTAGGCCAAGTTGGCTCCCCTCTCCTCCGATTGTCATAGTGAGAAAGATGTTGTTGTGGTGTGACCGGTGGTCGCACATTTGGTGTAGGACTATATCTTGGTGCTAGAGTTAGGCTACTAGCAGTGGTCCACTTTGATGTTGAGGGTCCCTCTCTAGTGAACTCTCGTAGGGGAGGAGCAATAGTTTCTCCAAGAAAGGCTGTCTCTCCTGGTTTGGCTGTATTTGTTGCGAACACTTCCATGAATAAAGGTTGTCCTTTCCACGTGAGCTCCCGAATCTGTTTCCAATCTAAGGTTCGGTATTCATTGGCCCATTTATCAATTATTTGGTTCATGTGTCCTGCAAGCTTCTCAACTACCACCACCAGTGCTAGAGGAAGATCGAGCTGTGGCAATCTAGTTGTGGCATAACATCCCTCTAACGAGTCCTTATAGACCTCTTGAAGTGGGTCATCCTGTAAGACCTTTGTCACTGGAATTTGTCGTACAAACTCCCATTGGTTCTCAGCCCCCTGATCCATTTTGTTCTTGCCTTTCCTATCCCTTTCCAAATTTAGATCTACAAGAAGTAAATCATCCATGGATGGCTTTGAGGACTGGGCATTGCAGGGTCCAGGCATGTCCGGCTCAATGAGCCAGTCATCTCTAGACTCCCTTGCGTTGGAAAGCTTCGATAAGTCAAAGAACTCGGTTTTAGAGAGCTCCCCTAATTTGTCTACATTTTTTGGATGGTAGGTGACTTCGTAGCGAACACCATCTCCACCCATGTACATGTTACCCTGGTCATTAACTAGAGGTGCTCTATCAAGTTCTGAGAAAATGTCTGCGATCTTAACAAGATACTGTTGTTGTGGATCCCTAAAGATCTCAGCTCCTTGAGCATTCGTGTAGACATATTGGAGTCTCACATTGAGTGTTAACCCCATAGTGTCGGCTTCAAAAGGATTAAAAGATCTTGTGGGTGTCCTATTTGGGGCTAAGGGATGACTATTTGTCGGCCCTAGATTGTCCATGGACAATGAACTAGTTGTTCTGGAGGAAAGGGTATCGGATTGGGATTCGGAAAGGGTTTCAGCAATATCTGCCAAATTTCCTACCGATTGGGTCCCACTTTCCTGCGTAGGTACTCTAGAAGGTGCCCTAGGCCCTATGGCAGAATCTATAAGACGTCCCGACCGCAAGTGCATAAGGTCAAATTTTTTTGGTGTTTTATGTGTTTTTGTTTTTTTGTTTCGTCTTTTTTTTTGTTTTGTTTTTTTTATAAAAATATAAATATAAATATAAATATATATATATATATATATATATATATATATATATTTTACCCTACCTAACCACTAAAGGTAACTAAAATGAGTATGTGTGGTGTAACTATCTATCCTATTTTTTATTATATTTTTTAAATGATTTTTTTAACTTTTTTTTAATTACAAAAATTATGAATCACGCTAAAAAAATACTAATTATGCACAAAATTACAAAAATTTTTAAACCATGCAAGTTATCCTAATTATGCAAAAAATTTAAAAAATAAAAAATTACAAAATATGTAAAGAATATGGACTCCTAAAAAAAATAAATAATTTATAGAATTTTTTTTAAATTTCTATTTCTTTTCTTTTGTTTTCTTCCGTTTTCTTTTTTTTTTTTAACTAATAAATTTCGTATCAATTACAGAAAATATGAATTACGCTAAAAAAAATACTAAATATGCACACAATTTACAAAAAAATTTAAAAAAAAGTGCAAGCTACTTTAATTATGCAAAGTTTTACAAAAAATTAAGAAATGAAAAATGGACTCAAAATACGAAAATAATAATTGTTTTTTTTTAAATATTTTTATTTATTTTTTTCTTTCTTTCTATTCTCTCTTTTTTCGCTTTTCTCTATTTTTTTCTCTTTTTGTTTCTTCGTTTTTTTTAAAAAAATTATATATTTTTTATTGTTTTGTTGTTTTTTATTATTATTATTATTTATTATTTTAAAAAAAATATAAAAACATGAAAAATTAATTAAAAAATAAAAAAATAAAAAAAAATAAGAAATATACCAACCTTATCCCTCGCCGCCTCGCCGGATTCGCCGGCGCGCACCCACTCGTCTTCAATGCGCCTCGCTCTCCCTCAGTCGCTTCTGCCAGCCGTCTGCTCCTCTTATGCTGCTGCGTAGCTTCTCTTGCAGCTACCCACAGCGCCTCTGCAGGCTGCGCTCGATGCAGACGCCCTCTCCACGCAACGCTTCGACACCTTCACTCCATGCTGCCGACAGCCTGCACTTCGACGCCTTCCACTCCACCAGTCAACCACCTACTCCTTCTCTCTTCACAGCTCGACGTCACACAGCCCGTCACCGTCGTTGCTTCTGTTCGACGGCCTACAATGCTTCCCACAGCCCTTCGCCGGCTGCTGCTGTTTTTTTTAATATATTTTTTTTTCGCCCAGGGTGCTTCAGTCGCCTTCAACGCTTCCCACAGCCCTTCGCCGGCTTTGCTTGCGCCTACTCCACACTGCTGCAGCTCTCCACCAGTTTTCTTCTGTCAACCGCCATGTCAGCTGCAGCGACGACCTTATCTTTTGCTCTTCTACTCCACGCTGCAGCGCATATATATATATAACTATATATATATGTATATATATATATATATTTTTTCAGTCGCTTTCAACGTTTTTCGCTACAGCCTGTCCACAGCTCGCCTCCACTGCCTGCCTCTTGGTCGCAGTGGGTTAGTTGATTAGTGAAAAAAAAGATATGCCAAAAAATACAAAAACAGAACTCTTAATCCTAATTAATGGCGGGATTACTCAACCGCAATGGGGTTTTAATTTTTTTCGCTTCTAATCAAAAAACAGAAAACACACAAGGCACCCTTGAGATCACACACTCAATGCCCTTGCAAACTCTACTCTAATCTACCCTAATCCATGATTTTGCAATCAATGGAGCACTTAGTATGAAGTAATGGTTAACACCCTTCACTAACTTAGGTGTGTGTTCCCCGGGGCAGCGGCGCCATTGTTTGGGACATCATAGCATAGCGGAGGCTACACTCCAACCCACACACTTTGTCAATCCATGAATGCAACCCGGTTAGCGCATAGAGGCTATCCCGAATGGGAGAAGATTAGTTAACCACACACTAATGACTTCTAGTCCTACTCAATCCTTCTTCAACAATCAAGCAATCAATCTAACATAATCAACGCATCAAGATTAGGCTACACTTAAGCACAAAAATGCAACTTATGCAAAGAATCTAACATCCAAAGAGCTATCACACAAGCCTCAACTACACATCATTTCATGCACAAGCTTCATCACATGCACTCTACAATTCACAAATCAGATTTTAATCAAAACATCATTAAGAAATCTAGATTAGCAAGTGTGTAGACCGCAACCTCAAATCATTGAATACGTAGAGAATAGAGAGTACAAGATTGAAGCAAGAATGGAGATGGAGAGCCTTGGGAGAGCCTTGAGATGGAGAGCCTTGGGAGAGCACATGAGAAGGAGCTATGGAGCAAGCTCTCTCTATGAGCCTCTCAACCAAATGACCAAAGAGTGCTCCCTAGCTCTCAAATGAGCCACTTTTTATACAAAAACTCTAAAACTCCCAAAAGTTCCCATGTGAGAATAGAGAGTACAAGATTGAAGCAAGAATGGAGATGGAGAGCCTTGGGAGAGCCTTGAGATGGAGAGCCTTGGGAGAGCACATGAGAAGGAGCTATGGAGCAAGCTCTCTCTATGAGCCTCTCAACCAAATGACCAAAGAGTGCTCCCTAGCTCTCAAATGAGCCACTTTTTATACAAAAACTCTAAAACTCCCAAAAGTTCCCATGTGGGATTATTGTCAAGCCCACTCCCACATTCATCTACAACTTGGAACTCTTTACAAGAGCCCTAAGTGTCTTTTTTGTTGCATCCTTGCATTGATCTTCATTCGTCATGCAACACTTTGTCTACCTCTTTATATGTTTACTCCTATTTGGCTCCTCTCCCTTGGGAATCTCATCGATATTCAATTGGTTCATAGCTCATGGAGCTAGGAGTTGTGGTGGTAAGGGCATCTTAGGTACCCTCCTTGGGTTTAGTTTTGGTCATGGGCCTAGCGATGGAGCCGGCAAAGCTAATGGTTAACTTGAGCTAGGCTATGCTTGTAAGTTACACTAATAGTAGTTGGAAATCTTGTAATTGGGAAATATTATGATTTCCCAATTATTAGCAATATGTTTGTTGGATGCACTTTCTTATAAAATGGGTCTATCTCTAACGAACCTCCTTGAGTGTGTCGGTGCATGAAGAATTTGATAGGGAAATATTTTTTGTGAACTTAGGGAAGGGGTACAAGGTGGTTTGGGATTTATGTGAACTTAGGGAAGGGTACAAGATGGTTTGGGATTTATGAGCTCTACCAAGTTTTGGAATTTTAGCCTTGGGTTTTGGGATTTATGTGAACTTAGGGAAGGGATACAAGATGGTTTCGGATTTATGAGCTCTACCAAGTTTTGGGATTTTAGCCTTGGGCTTTAGGCAACATGAGTTGAGGTACGTGCATGGATCAAGGTTTGGGTATGCATGTGCTCGGAGGTTAAGAAACATACGTATGTTGAGTTAACAAATGTGTGTGGATTGAGATTGGGAAATATACTTTGAGGTTAAGAAACATGCATATGTTGAGTTAACAAATGTGTGTGGATTGAGCTTGGGAAATATAAATTGGCAGAGGTCTAGAAACAAATGTTGTACACAAAGGTTCAACAAACATGTGTGGGGAGAGTTTAGGTACATAGCCAGCTCCATGGAAATGTGAGAATGCTGAAGTCAATATATGTATGTATGTTTACTCAAGAAATCATGTGGCTTATATACATACATAGAATCTTTAAAAACATAGAATGTGGTAATGTGTGGCTTGATTACAGGAAATGCGCATGTGTTGAACATGAATACATGGCTTGATTATCAAGAAACATCCATGTATTGAACATGCACATCTTGACAAAAATGTACATGGGCTCATTGTCAATGAGCATATGTATCAAAATTTATTTTTGTGTATGTACATATGTTGACACCTATCTTTGCCTACGTGATTAATTTTGGTGAGAGTTAGCAAATTCGGTAGTAGTCATCAATTTTGGCAATTGCCAAGTACTAAAATATGTAGTAGTCACCTTAACTTTAATTAAAATGATTTAATTTTTTAAATTGACTTAATACCCTCCAATCAAGGTATGAGGCTTGAGTTTAAAGCCATGTAGATGTGGCTAGATATAAAGAGAGCATGTACACTAGAAATAGAGACCAAATTTTCATAACTTTTATTTTAATCTTCTTTAATTGCCAATAAGTACACCTATTTTTACTTTTTTTCATTAAAAATTAATGCACCACTAATCTCCTACTTTTAAGCTTCTTAATTATCTAAAAATTAAAATAAGGATTAGTGCAATGATTAAGTTCTTTTAAGCCTAAAATAATAAAAAACTAAAAAATGAAGCTTCATGAAAAAATTTGATGGATGACTATCACAATTGGAAGCTCCTTTTGATCATTGATGCTCTAATGCTCCAATAAAATAACACCTAAAATTGATGGAATTGTATTATGGTTGGAGACTTAAGGCCACATGGAACTAAAGTTATGTGTTAATTACCCAAACTTCACAGTGATATAAATTACATAACTAACACTTAATTAGAATGCTTGTTACACTTAATTGGTGTGAAGAATTTGAAGAAACTATCGAAAGCCTCATGACATGATGCTAAACATTTATTTCAAGTCTAGTTGGACTATCGACAAGAAGCGAAATCCAATCGGGTGGTGGATGGAGACAATCCTTTCCTATGTGCGGTTTAGGGAAGGGCTTTGACAGGACTATGCGTGCCAAGGGAGTTGAGGTAACCACAAATTGGAAAAACCATCCATGTACATCATTTAGAAAAGTCTAAAAGTTATTTTAAATAAACATATATAGGCTATTGTTACTAGTATGATTGGGAATTTTAGGCTATATCTTCCTAGGAAATTTAATCTAGCAATGAAATATCTAATAAATAGAAATAAGAGCTTAGGATAGAAACTAACTCATAAACTAGACTCCTTTGTTAGGAGCTCACTTTCTACTCGCAATCCTAGACCAACCATGCTACCATTCACACTCAATCATAAGGCTAGAGTGATAGGAAGGTGAATTTAAGTGGTTGGGTGATCCTTAGATTCCTATAAGAAGAAAGAATTTAAGTGGTTGGGTGAATTTAAGTGGTTGGGTGATCCTTAGATTCCTATAAGAAGAAAGAATTATTAGAATTCCTAGTATTATAAGTGGAAGTTACCTCCAATAAATAGTCAATGGTGGTAATTGATTTTGAGGAGAGAAGAACCAATACCAACTTATCTCATCACTCACATTTGCCAATCTTTCTATAGATCGCAATTGCCATAGCATGAAGGGGATATAAATTAGAATGGAAATAAAAAATTATAATAGAAATTAGAAATTAAAATAGAAATCAAGCTAGGTAAAACAACTAGGATAGATAGAGAAACCAATAAAAATAGGATGGTCGTAGAAAGTCTAGTAAGCAATAAACACCTATAAAAAGCAATCGACTAGGAGCAAGAGAAAAAAATGGGAAATTAAAAAGACAAGTAAGGCCTAAATGAGTTAATTAAAGGGATGTAGTGAATAATCAAAGTGGTGAAAGGACAAAGTTCAACCAAAGAAACATACAAAATTGAGAAGACATTTCAGGATTATGAAAATAAATCTTATGAAAAGAAAACTTGTATTTTAGAAATAAGTATTTTAAGGATGTGAAAATAAATCTTGTAAGTAGTATTTTAGGAATAGGTATTTCAAGAATGTGAAAAGAAATCTTATAAATAATATAATATCTACCATAGTATGAGTCCTTTGGTAAAGATTGAATTATTTGATTGAAAGAATCAAGTATAATGTCTTTTTATAGGTTCATAAAAACCTTATCTTTTGACTCATTAGTATTTAGGACTCATGTCATCATGGATGACATCATGTTGGCATCATCATGAATAACATCACTATTGACATATCATCATGGATGATGTCATCACATATATAGCTAAGAGGTTGTTCACACACACACACACACACACACACACACACATAGACAAGATTACATAAAGGATGGCTCACCCACATAAATACACAAGCTGTGGAGAACACCTCTCTCTCTCTCTCTCTCTCTCTCTCTCTCTCTCTCTCACACACACACACACACACACACACAAGACAAAGAAGGATCTCTCATAGCACAAAGGAGGATTGCTTGAAAAAGGGCTCATAATTGTGGGAGGGAGTTCGGAGACTGTTTTACATGGAGGCTGTAGGCTAAGCTGGCACTCTTCTGGGGTTGCCCTGATTTTGGTGCGGGGGACCCTGATTGGACTGATACAAAGGAGTCTGTCTCTGAATTCTAGGACCCTGGCTTCCTTGGCCCACAGAAGGAGATGGGTAATCCTTGAGCTGGTACCCAAACCCCTGACATCCGAAGCACCAGTTCTCACTTCAAAGCTCTTCCCTCTGCATTCTTGAAAGAGCCTTGAAAGAGCCGAAGTTGCTGAGAAAGAACTTCAAGGGAAAGGTCTTCTTCATTCCTGAAACTTTCCGTCTCCAGATTCTGGTTTGGACCTTGGTGTCTCTTTGGAGGCAGAAAGTTGGAAGAACTTCCCGGTGTCTGGAATCTCTTGAAGGATGAGGGAGCTGGCTTTGGCGGGACTTTTACGATGAAGGCTTTGGCGAAGTCCTTCGCCATTCTTACAGCTTCTGCCGCCACCATGGAGATTGGCTTGGCATTCTTGACCAGTGTGTCTAAAGGTTTGTTCATTCCCCGAATGAACGTGGCCATAAGGCTTGGCATTCTTGACCAGTGTGTCTAAAGGTTTGTTCATTCCCCGAATGAACGTGGCCATAAGTTGCTCTTCATCTGGCGGTGGTGTACTTGAGGAGAAGAGCAAATGCCTGATGATATTCTTCAATGGTTTTGCTCCCCTGGTTTAGCTCTAAAAATTCATTCATCTTGGTTTCTAAAAATCCGGGGGGACAAAATCTCTTCCTTAGATAGGCTTTAAGATCATTCCAGGACTAGGTATTCCTATCTAGATGGTTAGTGTCACAATGGTTTCTCCATGCCACCCTAGCTGTTTCCACAATTTTCAACCTAGCAAGAGCCATTTTACTCCTCTCATTGTATCCCGGTGACATCAAAATATTCCTCCATTGTTTCAATCCACTTCTCCATAGCCTCGCCCAAGTTATGCCCTTCACCTTTGAAGGGTCCTGTGGCTGAGTTCTGTGAAGAGCCTTATGAACGTTGGGGTCAAGCTCTTCTTCATCAATGAGAGGATCTGGCTGACGGCCAAGATGCATAGGCTCCGGGGCTTTTCCTTTGAGTTCCCTTGTTAGAGAAACAAGGTTGAGCTGTGGGAACTTCTTCAGGAATAGCTATTGATTGCGAGGTTTTGGCATCGAACTTTGTAGATGAGGATGGGGTTGAAGGAGTAGATGCTCTAATGGAGTCAGTTGTAGACGTACATGGAAGGTCATTGTGTAGAGGGGTGTCTATGGAAGAGGCTTCTAAGCATAAGTTCAACGCATGTATCTTAGTGGGGCAGTTTGGATTTCCAAAGGCTTCACATCTCTGTTCAAACATTTAAATGAATTGAACAGGGGTGTCTATGGAAGAGGCTTCTAAGCATAAGTTCAACGCATGTATCTTAGTGGGGCAGTTTGGATTTCCAAAGGCTTCACATCTCTGTTCAAACATTTAAATGAATTGAACAGGATCTGTTGTTCCATCGTATTTGCCCATAACTTTGGAAATTTGTACGGTCGTATTTCTGTATGAGTCATTGAGGCCTTATGTGAATGCTCTTGTTGGAAGAGACTCACTGAGTCCTTGGGCTACCCCCCTTTTTAGACTAGTCAGTATGTCCAAGGTGTGGGCATCCAGGAAAGGGTTGGTACCTATAGGATTCGTGGGTGGAGATGTTAGGTAAGGGACCAAAACCCGATGGAATCGAAGTGACAGGGGGTGTAAAACCTGATGATGACACACTTGTTATAGGCATGGCCAATGGTATTGGGAGATGCATTTGCAGCATAGATCTCAATGGCTCTAAGATGTCAGCCATTGGGTTCAGTCCTTGTGTGATCCCTGGCAATCCCTCTATCATTGCCATGTCTAATTGCGTAAAGGCTCCTTAATGAACAACCATAATTTTTTTTTTTGCTTTTTATGTTTTCTCGTAGCTCGTTTACAGCCTCAAGCGGCCTCGCGTTCTCTTCATTGGGTCAAACGGGTGTCCGTTCTTCGCCCTAGTTAGCCTAGGCACTATACGCATGGCGAACCTTAGAGATAATTTTTCAAAAAAAGTGTATGCTAGTAACTCCCCAGATGGAAGAGGAGGTCCTAAAACCTATTCTCCATCACTGTCTCAACACCAAAAAAAAAAAATCTAAGAAATTTTTTCCTATTTTGCAGCATGTTTTTTAGGGTGTTCCAAAAGGAATTTTGAAAAACTATGTATGAGAGAGTTGCAGTGTTTTTGGAGCATTACAACTTTGTTTCCCTGAGTCGTCCGTGATTTTATTGTTTAGACCCTCAAAAAGTACCCCGAATATGGCTCGTCGTCATGTTCGCACTGTTTTTTGTGATTTTTCATGGTTTTTGGACTGTTTTTTGCCTCGATTTTCGAGTCAAATTTTGAGGCTACTAGTTGGAGGCCAAATGATTGATTTTGACTTTGGACAGCCATCCAAAGTCGAAGAGCTTGATGTCAAATTTTTGATGAGCCCTAGAGCGCCTTCATCAGATATACGGTTTAGGAGATACGGGTCTCCAAACAAGGGTGTTTTCCAGAGTCTCTTTTTCTTCTTTTTTTTTTTGCCGACAGACACCCTTTCATGTCGTGAACCGGACTTCATGAAATGGTTAAATTCGTTTTTTTTTTGTTCAAATAAACAAAAGGTCTCACGTCGTGAACTGGACTTCACGAAAAAGTTAAATTCATTTTTTTTTGTTCACGTGAACAAAAGGTCTCACGTCGTGAACCCTTAACAGTTCACACTGTGAACCGGACTTCACGAAAAAGTTAAATTCATTTTTTTTTGTGGGTCGTGTGAACGAAGGGTCTCACACCGTGAACCCTTAATGGTTCACATCGTGAACCAGACTTCACAAAAAAAATAAATTTGATATATATATTTTTTTCGACGTGGGCTCCTAGGGTGTAAACCCTTAGGCCATGAAGTTGCAAAAATGGTTCACGACGTAAACCATTTTTTGAAAAAAAAAATTTAATTCTAGGAAAAAATACGAATTTCTTTTTTGGGGGGGATATTTTTTGAATTTAAAATTAAGAAGATATGGGCATTTTTCCAAAAAGGTAAGTGGGAATCAAAAAAGTCAACCTTTTTATGGCACCCCTTACACCCTTCATAAATAACCCCCAAAATGGATAATTTGACAACTCATGAGCATCTACTCATTGAATGCTCATTAGCCTTAATGAGTTATGTAAAAAATGATTAAGAATTAATCCAAGACTAATCTTTTCACTAATCTTTTCCTCTTTTACACTAATCAAGAACTCTAATTAACCACACTAATCTCTAATTAATTCACACAATTGAGCACATCATTGGATAGAGCAAGGGAATGCTAATCTTTGTGCATCAACAAATGTGTAAATTAATCTAAAATAGGAGATGAATTAGACTCTTAATTGTTGTCTCCTCTAATTTTAAGGTAAAATTAAGCAAAAATTTGATGTAATTAAGTGTTTTGATACATCTAGATGCTCTCAAAACACCTATTCAGACCCCAATTAACATATTTTCTAATTTTTTTTACCTCTTGAACAAGATTAATCACCCTTAATGACAAAAGCTGGTCCATTAAGAGAAATTAGTCAAATTCAAGGATTTTTTATGGTTTTATGAAATTTTTTGAAAGATTAAGCTACTCCTAATGCTTTCTAACACTCTAATCCAAACAATTTCAACAACAAACACATAATTAAACTAAAATTAATGATCTTAGTTCTATGTTTGACACTAAAGAGAGCTAACATTCACTAAAAATAGCATTCTATTGCATTGTTTGATGCAATGGATGCAAACTAAGCCTAATAAAAACTATGTGCAAGCCTTAAGAACATGAAAAACCACAATAACAACAAATTAAGCTAAAAATTAAGCAAAAAACATTCTTTACAAAAACAAAAAAGAGAGCTATTCTACACCAAATCACGCACAACTCACCATCAAATCCACATCTTTTTCATGGGAAACCATTAATCAAGATAATGGGCAATGGGTAATGTGTAGATTAGAGGGAAAACGATGAAAAAGGCAAGGGATGGCTCCTCGGCAATGGTACCAAAAATGTTATAGATCACACATCCAAAAAGAGATTACCTAGTGGACCGCAACTGTCGTGATTGAGGATCTTTCCAAGCTCATAATCCTTGAGGTCCTCTCCAAGCTCTACAACTCTTTGAGAAGCAATTCCACTGTGCCTCCTGTGAGCATTGTCACACTACTGCATTGCACTAGGGGTACTCGTCCCTCCTCTCACCTCACTTCACTCACCCACACTCACTAACATGCATTAGGGAGAGATATTAGCAAGAAGATTAGCAAGAGCAAGACTCAATTGCACAATGGGAGAGTATCCTGTATTATGAGAGATATTCACTTATATACATGGCCATAAGTGTTCACACTTACTTAAACTATGGCCCACAGCCAAGCACTTTAGGCTCATAAGAGGCCTAATGCTATTACAATGACTACTCTCATAATATATCCATGAAGTACATCACTTAGGCCTTCATCCTAACTTGCTATCTACCACACGCTCTTGAAGCAGGAATCGCCATAATTACTCCATCACACCATTACGAGTACCCATCCAAGTTGTAACTTTGGACACTATTGCTTCATATCTTGAAGGTATGATCCTTTAGTGTATCTATTGTGACTCCTTGATGTAAGATAAGGGTGGTAGATCTTGTTAATCCTAGAATTGGGTTAACAAACATTAACAATGCCATCATTGCGCTGCACAAATTGAATCCCAAATAGTAATGCAAGGGTCCCAAATCTGACATCTTAAACAATGACTGCGAATCAGCCTTAAAGGCTGAAATTTGATCTATATCGGGTCCCATGAGCAGCATGTCATCAACGTATATAACAATGACCAAAAATGTGTCCTTACTTCTCTTCACATAGAGGGTACTCTCTATTGGACTGTTGCAAAAATCATTTGCAACCAAGTATGCATGAATCTTCTCATACCATGCTCTAGGAGCCTGCTTAAGGCCATAAAGAGCCTTTTTCAACCTACATACTTTAGACTCTTCTCCTCACAGAGCGAAACCAAGAGGCTGCGATACATACACCTCCTCATGTAAATTACCATTCAAGAATGCAGTCTTAATGTCCAATTGATGTACATTCTACCCATGATATGCTGCTAAAGCAATGAGACACCTAATGGTAGTCATATGAGATGTGGGTGCAAAGGTCTCATCATAATCAATGGCCTTTTGCTACACATACCCCTTTGCAACAAGTCTGCCCTTGTAGCGATCAATGCTAACATCTGTTTTATGTTTTAACTTGTAAACCCACTTAGTACCAATGGTCTTCTTGCGATGAGGTAGATCTATCAAATTCCAGGTGTCATTCTTGAGTATAGAGTTATACTCATCCTGCATAGCGTGCATCCAATGATCATCATCTTGTGCTTCCTCAAAGGAAATAGGTTCCTCCTCATTACATAAAGTAGAAATGAAAATATGGTCCACATGAGAATAATCTGCATGATGAGAACCTGCACGAGTTCTGCTAGGTAAACAAGCTGCCAACTTGCTATCCCTTAATGTCTACACAAGCCATTTTGGCATACGCCTAGATTCTTCTATGGCCGCTCTCTCCTCATCCCTTACATCCTCAATAATTGCCTCATCAAAAGGCTAATTAGCAGGTTGATTTTGCACCTGCAAAAGGCTAAATTTCAGCACTTGGTTGAGCATTCAATTGCTCTACATATGGCTACCCTCCATTAAAAAAAGATAGGAGCGAATCAAACATGTCCTGTGAGCATACATTCTAGTGTTTTTTGTAGGAAATCATGGGCTGAACTGAGTTTTCGACAAAAACATCTCTACTTACCAAAATCTGCTTTGAGGCCTGATGGTAGAGTCTATATCCCTTGCTTTCTGAACTGTATCCCATAAATATGCATTTAAATGACTTGTCATCAAGCTTACTACATTGTTGCTCAAGCACAAGAGCATAAGCAAGACAACCAAAAACACGCCAATGAGCCACAGAAGGCTTCTTGCCATGCTAAGCTTCATATAAGGAGTTTTAGATGCCAAGGCCTTGGTAGGGCATTTGTTCAACACATAGTTTGTGCACATAGTTGCCTCTAGCCAAAAACCATGAGGTAAATCTTAGGCTTTCACCATACTTAATGCCATCTCCATGAGAGACTTGTTCTTCCTCTTAGCCACACCATTTTGTTGAGGTGTGTATGGCACTGTACATTGATGCCTTATGCCTTTTTCAGCCATATATGCATGAAATTCCTTGGACATATATTGCCCCCCTCAATCTAAACGAAGGGTGCCAACTTTACATTCACATGCATTTCAGCCATGGATACAGAGTGCCTAAAGCACATAAAAGTCTAACTTCTATTTTAATGGATACACCCAGCTATATCTGGAGTAATCATCAATAAAAGTGATGAAGTAGAAATATCCCCCCAATACATGGTGTCCTCATAGGACCACATACATCACTATGTATAAGCTATAATTTCTTAATAGCTCTCATAGATCCATCCTTTGGAAATGATGCCCAATGCATTTTACCAAGAATACACCCCTCACATACATGTCTAGCAGGGTTCTCAAGAGTTGGCAACTCAGACACCATATTATGCCTTTGAAGGCGTAACAAACTACCATAATTCAAATGGCCAAATCGTGCATGCCATAATTCTGCATCACTCATAGCACGAGTTGTAGAGGCTGAGCAAGCATCATGCTGCAACTTCTCAAATACATCCATCTTGTATAGGCCATGAAACAAGGTTCCCGAGGCAATGATAGAATAACCATCATTTCTATCCATGAGCTGTATATCTGTCATCCACAAATTTCACCATCAAGCTTGACAGGGCTAAGGCTGAAACTGACAGCAAGTTCTTCTTAATGCCTGGCACATATAGAACTTTAGAAAGAGTAAATGCACCCCCATTTGCAACAGTGAGCACAACTCTACCAACTCCTTTGATAGGATATAAGGAACCATTTGCACATGTGATGGTTCCTGCACTTGGGACAAATTCTAGAGATGAGAACAATTTTTTTTGTGAAATGTGCTTACTAACACCACTGTCAAAGTACCAAGCATCCTATTCTGACATGCATACATCATGAACAGAAGGGTCATAACTGCAATGTATGCAATGTACAGTCCATGCCCAATCATCTTGAGCAAAACTTGTAGATTCCTTCTTGCACCCACAGCCATGCCCGATTCTTTCTTTTTCTCCTTCTCTAGCCTTTTTTTGCACTTATTTATGTAGTGCCCTGATTTGCAATAGTGACACTTGCCCTTCTTTTCGGGCTTATCACCTTTTTTCTCTGTATCCTTACTTGAGGATTCCGATTTTGCTTATAGCCACCATGCGAAGAAGCTTTACCTTTGCCTTTCTGACTGGCAACAAAAGCTTGGTCACTCACCAACTCGCATAACAGATCTGTTTTACCTAGACTGCTCTTGCAAAAGAGTACTGAAACCAACTCATCAAATGTAAGGGCATTTGGATTTCCCTTCATCATGAGCTAAGGGTAGAGGTAAAACTCTGATAAGAATTCGACAATACATTAAGAACTGTGGGCACCAATGTCCTATCAGCATATATCTCATCCACACTAGCGAGCTACTCCTTAAAATCTTTGATCTTGGTTAAGAAGATGTCCATTGAGTCTCCCTCATTCATGCGCTCAGACTCCAACTGTTTGCGCAGATATGCAACAAGTGCTTCATTGCACACCTAGTATAATGTAGCAAGTGCATCCCATGCCTATTTTGAAGTCTTACATGACCGAATATGAGGATAATGCTTCGCTTCACAGAAAGTGCAAGCAATGCATATGCCTATGCATCTCTTCCATCCCATCTCATTTGAGTAGCAGTGGGAGGTACTGGTGGTGCATGTGGAGGAGCCACATCTGTATGAGATTCTACTTCAAATGTACCTGCAGCACTTGGTTGCACTAGTAGTTGTGAAACAAGACGAGTTTCACTACCACTGACCACATTCCAAAGGCCTTTAGCAAAACTAGTACATGCCTCATTATATAGGACCACAATGGTTAGTTAGTCCCATCACGTTTGTCCTCAGCAAACAACATGTTGAATACATCACTATTGCGCCAGCCACCCATGACTGTCTACCAAATGCAAAATCTTTCAACACACTACAAGTACTCAGTATTCACTGAATGCAACCCCCCGATGGCTGCCAATTGACTGAATCACCTGCAAAATGTATGAAAAATAACACAAAGCAAAGAATAGAGTGTTACTGGCGAAAGTATGATGGTCGATGTTGTTCAAGACACTGTAGATGCTGTACTACACACTAACTCTTTGCGGCTGCACAACCCAAACACCCAAAATCAAGCAGAACCAATCCAAAATGACACCTCTCCAAAACGTTTGCCAAAAATTTACGGTGCCCGAAACGCACCCAAATCGCACCGCGGACCCTAAAAACTCTGTATAATTTGTATGCAACACACTACAGTATATACCTTCTTCTCCTAAGAGGGTATCTCAATCGGAGACTGAAAAACAAGATTGTGAGGAGGAAGGCAAACTACTAGATCAAGTGTCAAGGAAGCTATCTCTGATACCAATTGTTGGAATTAAGGTTAGGGTTGCAACAATGCACACACACAAGATAAAGAAGCTTGAGATCATACAAACTCACTAGATTAGAATGAACAAATGTGTGCAAGATACAAAAGATAAGTACACACCACAAAATGAGTAGATAAGAGGGTGTACATATGCACGGGGGAAAAACCTCCTAGTGAGGGAAAAAGTGCCTCAGCGGTCCTAAGTGTGTTCACACACATCACTACCATATAGTGCTACAATTTTGTGAAATAGTTGTGCGATTTCATGAAATTGCTTGTTTTTTGAAACATATGTGCATGAAACAGCTTATTTCATGGAATAGCATAATGCAATTTTCGCGTGAAATAGCAAAGTACTTTTTTTGTGCGAAGTTGATATTCGTGAAAGAACAAAAGTTAGTTTTTTTCGTGAAGGGGGTTGGGTTGTGAAATAGCAGATGGGGGTTGGTGGGCCGCGAAATAGCAGACAGCAGTTGGGGCTATGAAACAGCAGACTATTATTTCATGTTGCCCTACTTGTATTAATTTTTGGAGTTGTGATGGTTTGTCCATGCAAGCAATGCAAGGGCAGATAAAAAGATAATTAAGAAAACAAAAAGCAGCAGACTATTATTTCATGTTGCCCTACTTGTATTAATTTTTGGAGTTGTGATGGTTTGTCCATGCACGCAATGCAAGGGCAGATAAAAAGATAATTAAGAAAACAAAAAGCAGCAACATCTGTGTAGGGATGGCGATTCAATTTGTGATGAAAACATAAAAGAAGCATATCATAATAATCAAAGATTTGAAGCATGAGCTCCTACCTGAGCAGTGAGAACGAATGAGGCTGAGGTGATGAGAGGCCAGAGCACAAAGGACGATCACAAGCAGTGGGTGAGAGCAAAGATGCGAGGAAGATAATCCACTGCGAGCAAAGAGAATGAGCAAAAGTGCCCGAAAAGGGAAAGGGTGTATTTATGCGCTAGACATTGGCTTGGCGGGGCTGTCTTAATTGGGCCTGCCACATGGCCATAAACAATTGGCTAGACTCATGTAACTATTTCATGACGTGAACTAGTCTATAGTGCTTCACGACGTGAAGTAGCTCGAAGTGTTTCATGATGTGAAGTAGCCTTTGCCATTATGCATGCAATTGGTATACCCTAAGGAGTCCTATATGCTCAAGCATTCCAAGGTCAACGAAGGAAAATTTAGCACGTGAAATTTATAAACCTATTTCCCGATAGGAACTGGGTTGGACATTTGATAGCATGAGTTATAGTACCCTTTACCTTGTACCTTCCTTCCTTATTTCCATGGGAACCAACTCGGTACTTTGGAGCTGGTGGGTATGTGTTGTTGTAGTTGCTTGAGTTTTGAGTGAGAACTTTTTATTTTTTCTTCCATCCATTGGAATAGTTCATCCACCGAAGCTTTGTGAACCTGTTGTGTTTATTGTGCATTTATGTTCACTTCAGTGTTTCTATCGTGTAGAACTTGGCTCTGCTTGATCATTCTTAGGGGTGATGTTGGAGATGTTACACTCTCTCATTGAAAAGGGCGAACGACTTTCTTTCTCCAGACCAATTTTGGTGCTATCTTGACACTTGATGTATCTGGGCTTTGATTCTTCCTGTGCCTTTGGCTTTAATCTGTTCGGTCAGAGATAAACACCACACTAGATCTTCTGTTGTCCTTGGGTAGGCAGTTCCTTAATAGTAGCCATGTGCTACTAGTAAGTCTTTTCTTACCCACCTTTTTTGAATTGCCAAGTGGTCTTTTAGCATGCTTGGGTTGCTGCTTTTTTTCCCCGTTTTGATTTCTTTGGCTCTTGTATGGAGCTTTTTTTTTTGGCTTTAAAACCCATGAGGTTTTGTCTTCATAGTATCCTTGGACTGGAAGCTGGAATTTGGGAACCCATTGTTGTCATACCGGATACATATAATGCTTTTTCTATGGTCCTCTTGAGTGGTGCTGCTAGTTTGAGGTCAACGCTTGCTCTATGGATTTTTCCATTTTGCTTAGTGTTGGCAGCTCCATGTCGCATGTAATTGCCTACTTTCCCTTATTCAAGGGACTCCATAATGGGATGGTCAAGGTGTCATTGCCATCATTAAGTTGCACCGTCCGATTTTCCCATTGGATGTTACAGCAGTTGCCTGGCACAAATCCAGGATCGTCCTAGAATCATCTCTTCCATCGTTCCTACAGGCATCACAAATACTTTCCCAACCAAGGGATTATTTATGATGGAGATGTTAACATTCAAAATCCCATTGTTTACATAACTGAGATATGCACACAGCGAACTTGTGCATTAGAGTGGGTTTGTTTAGAGAGACCCATGTTTCATATGAAATCAAGTTATGTCTTGACCCCATATCAATTAATGCAATGGTCTTGGTTTGATTACCCTTTGTCGAGACATGTACACTGAGTTGTGCAAGCTCAATGTCTAGGTCATCCTCTTCAAATAGGGTGCCATGTTTATATGTAGCATTCTCTCTTGGAGTCTTTGTTTTTTTTTGGGCCTCCCTTGACTTGGCTTCCTCTTGGGCTTGTCTGATTTTTTCCTTTGCTAACTCCTTTTGTTTTCAAAGATTCTCTTGTTCGAGCATTTCCTGGGTTAGGGGTCCGTAATATTTTTTCAGTTTACTTCCATTGATATACCCCTCCATTTCTATCCCATCGATGGTTTCAATTTGGACTAACCCTTGAGGGGTGATTTCAGACACTCTAAAAGGTCCTAACCCTTTCTATTTCAATTTTTTTTTCTTGGTGCTTCCAACACCATACATGAGGACAAGGTCCCCCTTTTTTAGTTCTTTGTGTTTTAGGTCATGGTCAAATCAATGTGTTCGTTGTAGTTTCTTGACCCCATTAACCCATGCGATTCAATTAGCCTTGTTTCATCAAGTTTCTCTAAGTTAATCAACCTCTCGGGCTGATGCATTCTCTATAAGCCTTTCTTGTACCGTAATACATAGGCTTGGAACTAAGAATTCCATGGGCATTACTGCACCGATGCCATAAGTTAGATGAAAGGAAGTGTATCCCATTGCTACCTTATACGACGTACGATAGGCCCATAATGTTGCAGTCAACTTGTTGTAACATACCCATCTTCACTAATAAAGAAATGTTCATGTAATAGATAAATTTATGAGTTTTTATGGTATAACAATCAATGATTTTATTATTTGAGTCATTTCTACTTAGAATCTTCAAATTCTGAGCCCAAATTTAGAATTTGCATGCGATTTTACCCTAATATAGGATTTTACAGCATCCAAAACGGACACCGAATCAAGCTTATACGCAAATTTCAGTCATTTTAGTTAAAAAGCAACGACCTTTAAACCTTAATAAATGCACGACTGGGTGTCCGATTTGACGAACGATCTGAACCCCAACGACCAGGAGAACCTCCTGGATTTAAAAAAAATTGCCCCCCGGTCCGACATGCAAATCGAGGCAGGCGCCCTAAATTTGGGGACCCCACCCCAAAATTTAGGCTGTAGACACTTACTAGGGCGCCCGTACGATGGCCACACAAGAACCAAAGGACGATCGCCCACTGTGTGGTCCACATGTACCCCTACGTGGACACCCATGCTGCCCCAGACCAGATAAGGTACATGCGTACCACTCCTTTCCCTGACAACTGACACCGTACCTTTCCCCTAGACCCATGCAGGTCACTGATCCATAGCCTTTGATGGTACATCGCCCTTTCATCCTTGCTTTGCGCAGCACCCGTACCCGTACCCCTCAGCTATATAAACCCCGGGGTGCTCCACAGGCTACACGCATTTCTGCGCAGCGTATGCCCTGTTGTACCGCCGTCTGTCCCTGTGTGGTATACTTGCTATAGTACATCCGCCCCTTGCAGCCACCCCTCTCACACCTCCTCATTTGCCTCTTTTCAGATAAGGCAATTTTCCTCCATCCCCCTCTTGCTAGAAGGCAGTGTCCTTAACTCTTCTCCCCCCCGTGTGAATAGACTTATAGCAGCCCTCAGCCCTTATCCCCTTTTGCAAAACGTTTTTGTCTTAAGGACATCTCACAATCCCCCCCATTTGCATAGACTTTAATAAGAGGTTTTTGCCTTAAGAAAGGGTTCGTGCGCTATAGTCTTTTGCTCATACGTTAAGAAACGATCTCAGAATTGAGATCCGACTGAAGCGTTTCGACCGCAGCAGCGAGCCCTACAAGTCGATGTCCAAGATGGCCCCATTCCAGAAACATTAGAATATTGCCCCGAGAGGAGCACGCAACAACGAGATTAGGGAAGATGCCCCCGGCTCCAACCCTCCCTTTTCAAGCTCCTCAAGGAAATGGTGACCAGGTTAGCTTGGTTATATTTTAAAGAAGAGTTTTTTTTATATATTAGTGCTAATAAATGTGTATCTTTTCCTTTTAAAAATAATAACATAAAATTGTATGAAGTTACGAATTGTGTGATGATGTATTCAATAAATTGCATTGAAATTGTTATCTTTAAAGAGTACAAGTTTTTCCTGGCTTCAACGCTAACTCCGTTCCGTGCTTGTGTAGCCAGGCGGCGTCGTTAGCAAAGCCCGGGAATGGCCCAAGGTATCCCTCATACCATTGGGAGAATAAGGTTCGCCGATTGAGGCGAGAGGTTATGATGCTGCCTAGTTCTGAGGGCCCAGGCTAGTGCGGTAAATAAGCCCACACTAGTGTGCAGACATCCCTCTGAGGGGGCGGGAGGATCAAGCGATGGAGCCTGAGAGGGCGACAGGCCGGCTTGAGTCCTCGCCAGGCCGACGATGAGGTGTATGGTCCCGTAGGGTTTTGCCCAACATGTAGTGGCTGGAAGGCCGAATTCTAGATCATCGGCAGAATAAAGGAAAAGAATAAGAGAGCCGGTTTGGCTTGTATGGAATTGATTCATGTATCAACTTTATATATATATATCTTGTCTTTGGCATGATTGTATTGTGTAAAAAGGTTGTTTTAAGAAACCTTGTGAAAAGGACCGTAATTAAGGAACATGTTTATTTATGTCAAATAGTGTAGTAGGATTAATTAGAAAACAAATTGATGCGTGAGTAGGGTGGAAAGTGGGAGGATGGAATGCCCCGATGGCACCATCCTACGGACGGGTGGACCCGATTAGTCGGGTAGCTTTCCAACAGATTAAGTGAAAGCCCTACACTAGATAATTAGGTTCTTGGGCAACTCTATTCTAGAAGACTAGGTCAGCGGCTGTGCCTTGCATGGATGAGGAAAAAAGCGTTGCCTCTAGAAATCAAGTCTAGTAGTTGCCCAATTTATGATAAATTACCCTATGGGTGATTTGACTTTTAGAAGATCACGCTTCCCCTGCGGGATAGGACTAGGTCTTACTATGAATCATATCCTTGAATCTCTACATGGTCAAGGTGTCGATAAATAGGAAGTTTTTCCCAAGTTAAGACTTAGTGGACTATCTTAAGTGTTTCTCCTATTTTAGAAGGGGGGAACCTTACACTTGTGTACCCAATCCGCTCTACTAGTCTCTACGGTCTTGGTCAGGATAGCACACAAAATATTGTTAGTGCTCTCAGCTTGGCCATTTCCTTATGGGTAATAAGGTGATGATTTTCAATGTACCACAAGGAGTCCCGTGAGTAAATGTTCAATCACCTCATTGATGAAATGTGAACCTGAGCTTGTGATGGGTGTGCTGCTCGACTAATGCATCCAAAAAAACAATACCCCATTTCTCAAAAGGTTGTCTCACAATTACAGGGGTAAGTGGCATCATGTCTTTTTGTTGTGGAATAGCAATTTGTTGGAATTCTTCACATCTCTTTACAAATTCTATGGCATCTCCAAATGCCACCATAGTCTTGCTTGAAGCACCTTGCGAGCTATAACATCTCCAATAGAATGTCCTCCAACTATTCTCGAGTGTGCTTCTTCTAATACCATGACGAACTCATCTTCTCGCACACATCTTCTAAGGATATCGTCCTTGCCTTGCTTATATAGTTCTCCCGTAATCACATGATATGGTGTAGCCAGCTTAATAAGCTGATGCACTTTATCCTTGTTTAAAGGCCGATCTTGTGGAAAACCATAAGTGAGCTACTTGGATATTTTCTCACTCCATTCAGGCACCATGTCAATCTTGAACAGACATGCATCTAGAAGATCATCGTCCACCCCATTTGTAGGTTCTCCATTTGGAATCCTTGTCATATGGTCTACCAAGATATGTTGTGATTCTTTTCTTCAATGACCATAAAGTCGAATTCCAAAAGCAAGAGTAACCATCTAGTGATTCTTCTTGTGGTGCATGGCTTGTTTACCAGATACAATAGGTCTTGATGATCCACAAAAAATATAAATTTATTGGCTATATTTTTTAATAGTATATACCATAGCCAATCCTTCGTGTTCCATTGTGGTTGTGAGGTCCCTATCCCCACCGCGCAACGAATTCAGGGGTGGTAGCAGTGGAAGTAGCACTTCTTGTGCGGGGCAGGGTCCCACACTCGGGGCCTCGCCCACGAATATCCGAACAAGAGACTAATCCATCGGCTCTTCCAAAACCCAGAAAAACTTTCCTCCTTTTTCTCAGTAGCATCAGCTATCTTTAAAACGATCATTTAATGAAACCATTGTGTCACTGATCACAATCCTCAAAATCTCCGGTTGAATCCTTATTTCCAATCATTCCTTCATCGGTGTACCTATGGCATCATTGGCAACTAGAACGCTCACCAGCTGTTCACTCAGGGGCCTTTTCGATAGTTCCTAGCTCATAGTAACCTGCAATATATTCACAGATCAAAATAGAATCTCCGTTGAAGATCGGCAAGATCAACCAACGGATCCATATAAAAGAGCCATGGACTCATCCGTTGAGTACCAGCAAGGTCAACCAACCAGATCCATGCCCAAATTCAGAAAACAACTCTTACTCCTTGTTCCAATATCTTCCTCGACGTACATGTGGGTATCTTCGGTGACCCAGAGCCCGAGCACCGTATGGTCAGCACCCTCTAGGATCCTTCGTAGGTCACCTAGCGCTTCACTCATAGGCCGCTTCCTTGGGTGGTCCCTCATCCACTATACCGGAAGCTCACCATTTAATCAAACTAAGGCCTCGGCCAACCTTGCTACACGAGACGTCCTCCGTTGACTCTCCGTCACTCAGCAGTTGCAACTTTAACATATAGGTCTCCACGACCTCATTCACAAGACGGTCAAAATGCTTCCCCAGCATTCTTGACATAAAATAGTCATTTAAAAACAGATTTCACATACAAATACAGTTCCAACAATATTTCTATCTTTTCTCATCACTCCACATCCTTTCACATTAGTCCCCATCTTTTCTTATCTTCCCACAATTTTTTTTCTTCATCGATCTCTATCACATCACATCATTCCCACATTAAATCACATCCAATCCACATCATCCATACATCCATCCACATCAATCCACATCATCCATACATCCATCCACATCAATCCACATTATCCACACATCCATCCACATCTTTCATACATCCCTTCACGTCAATCCACATTATCCACACATCAACCCACATCATCCATATATCCATCCACATCAATCCACATCATCCATACATCCATCCACATCAATCCACATGTTAATCCACATTACCCACCACATCATCCATACATCATCCACATCAATTCACATTATCTACTCATCCATCCACATCAATCCACATTACCCACACATCAATCCACATTCATTTCATACATATTCCCATTCTCATCTAATCACATCTTTTTCTATCTCATCACTTATTTCCTCATTTATCCTCATCAGATCACATCTACTTGCATCTACCCATACATCTCATCACTTCACATACATTAACATCTATCCAGTTTACATTAACATCAATCCACATCAATCCACATTATCTACTCATCCATCCACATCAATCCACATTACCCACACATCAATCCACATTCATTTCATACGTATTCCCATTCTCATCTAATCACATCTTTTTCTATCTCATCACTTATTTCCTCATTTATCCTCATCAGATCACATCTACTTGCATCTACCCATACATCTCATCACTTCACATACATTAACATTTATCCAGTTTACATCGCATCTTATCACATCCATTTCACATCACATCTCATTCATTCACATGCTAACACATTCATTCACGTCCCTTATCGTTCATTCACATCCCGATTCACATGTTATCACATTCATTCACATCCTATATCATTCATTTACACCCTGATTCACATGACATCACATCTCATCTATTCATTCACATTTATCTGATTCACGTCACATATCATCACATCTATTTACCTTTCATTCTCATCACTTCTATTCTCATCACATCCATCCATCCATTCTTTCCCATCTATTTGATTCGCATTACATCTCATCACATCTATTCACCTCACATTCTCGTCACTCCTATTCTCATCGTATCCATCCATCCATCCATCCATTCATTCCCATCTATCTGATTCGCATCACATATCATCACATCTATTTACCTTTCATTCTCATCACATCCATCCATCCATTCTTTCCCATCTATCTGATTTGTATCCCATCTCATCACATCTATTTACCTCTCATTCTCATCACTTCTATTCTCATCACATCCATCCATCCATTCATTTTCCATCTATCTGATTCACATCCCATCTCATCACATCTATTTACCTTTCATTCTCATCACTTCTATTCTCATCACATCCATCCATCCATTCATTCCCATCTATCTCATTCGCATCCCATCTCATCACATCTATTTACCTCTCATTCTCAACACTTCTATTCTCATCACATCCATTCTCTATTCATTCTCATCTATCTGATTCATATCACATCTATTTATAGAATGTAAGAGAATTCTTATTTTTTATATAAAGATTCTTTATGCATCTATTTATGCATAAGAACAACTTCAGTGGAAAATAACACTTTTATAAAAATCTGTTTATGCATAAATTCAATTTTAAGGAGAATAACACTTTCGAAATAAAAATAAATATTTTATGCATCTTTCTATGCATAAAATCAAAATTGATGAGAATAACTCTTTTGAAATAAAAATAAATTTCTTTATGCATCTTTCTATGCATACAATCAAAATTGATGAGAATAACTCTTTTGAAATAAAAATAAATTTCTTTATGCATCTTTCTATGCATAAAATCAAAATTTATGAGAGTAACTCTTTTGAAATAAAAATAAATTTCTTTATGCATCTTTCTATGCATAAAATAAAAATAATGAGAGTAACTCTTTTGACATAAAAATAAATTTCTTTATGCATCTTTCTATGCATAAAATCAAAACTAATGAGAGTAACTCTTTTGAAATAGAAATAAATTTCTTTATGCATCTTTCTATGCATAAAATCAAAATTAATGAGAGTAACTCTTTTGAAATAAAAATAATTTTCTTTATGCATCTTTCTATGCATAAAATAAAAATTGATGAAAGTAACGCTTTTATAATTAAAAAAATTCTTTTATGCATCTATTGATGCATAAATTCAATTTTAATGAAAGTAACACTTTTATAATTAAAAAATTATTTTATGCATCTATTTATGCATAAAAAATAATTTTGATGAAAGTAACACTTTTATAATCAAAATATTCCCAATATGCATCATTCTATACATAGAAATTAATTCTAATGAAAATAACACTTTTATAATAAAAATATTTCTAATATGCATTTTTCTATGCATAGACTAAAAATAACACTTTTAGAATACACAAGCGATGGGGATTACTGTTTTTGAATAATAAATGATAAAACTTATTTCACAAAATTTAAGAAAATTTTACCATAACCTCCTTTGTATGGCTGACCATTTTTTATTTTTTTTTCATTCTCAAGTTACTTAGAAATTATCCCAAATGGTTTAAAGCATTCTAAATTCCACTTTTTAAAGAGAAACAATATGAAAAGTTTAATTCTAACAATTTGATTACACATCTAGGATAAAGAAAGGCTGAATTCAAGAATGAAGAGAGGGGGAAAGCCTTTCCAACAAGGCATAGCATCATTTTTCATTTTATAGAAAACAAAAATTAAAAAACCATTAAATGGAATAAAGAAAAAGTAGGATTTCTAGCTTACATGAATTTTTGTGAGCTTTCCTTTGGCTTGATGGTTTGAGGGATCTACTCTTGTTTGCAACAAGAGTGGCCACCAATTCTTTTGAAGAGGAAATGTTCAAAAACTAATGAATTATCAATAAATTCACTGTTTTTGGCTCTGGGGAGGAGTAGAGTAACAATGCATAAAACACTATTAACCATTTACAAAGGGGGAGGCTTCATTCATAGGAAAAAGTGAGCCTCTAACCAAGCAAACTGATTCTAGAATTTTCCAGATCAGTCTGGTCAATTTTTGACCATTTTTAGGTCAGTTTAGCTTACTTTTTGGATCTAGTTGAAGTAGGAGAGAGGAGAGATGAAAATATCTCATTATTTGTGAGTTTAAAACTCAACCATACACATGAAATAGGTGCCTCCTTCATGAGGGGAATTCCCCACACACTGAGGTGTCAAAAATGCATCATTTCTTCTAAATATCTCTTCTTTTTTAACTAATAACCTCGTCCTTAGTCAACTCTTCATCTTATGTGAGCATTTACCCATTTTTGGGGGGTTTTCTTTTATTTTTCCATTTATCTTCTCCCTACATTTGGATTAATCTAATTGGTCCATAGGAACCTTAATTCAAAAATTTCAAAAAATCTGGACCCTTAGGCTAAGGTCCTTTTACCTGATTTTAATTTATTCCAATTGCACATTGGAAATTTCTTTTTGAATATCTGTTTCAGGGGAAACCATTTTAGACACTAGGAGGATTTTTATATCCAAAAATATCTCAATTTTGAATTACCTCCCTCTAGATATTTTCTCTCTCTAGGCCAAAACAGGGTAAAACATGATCTTTCTTTTATTTCAGAGAGGGGAATAATTATAAGATCAAAAGGGGAGGTTCTTACACCTGCACACCTCAAAAGCCAAAGGGAGGAATCTTACAGTGGTATAATTTATTTTTGCATTGTTTAATTGTCAGCTTTGGCGAAACAAACTGGGTAATCCAATTTGAATTCCCCAGATTGTGCTAGTACACATCCAATAGCAAAATTTGATGCGTCGATGTGTACATGAAATACAAGATCCTAGTTGCGTAGTCTCAAGATTGGTGCTCAAGCCAGTGCTTGTTTATGCTTTTTGGCATTCATCAATCCACTCAAAGACTATGAGTAGTCTATACAATGGTTTAGCAATCTCAGCATAGAAGATAAACTAGCAAAACAAACTGGGTAATCCAATTTGAATTCCCCAGATTGTGCTAGTACGCATCCAATAACAAAATTTGATGCGTCGATGTGTACATGAAATACAAGATCCTACCTGGGTGGTCTCAAGATTGGTGCTCAAGCTAGTGCTTGTTTTAAATGATTGTATGCTTTTTGGCATTCATCAGTCCACTCAAAGACTATGAGTAGTCTATACAATGGTTTAGCAATCTCAGTATAGAAGATAATGAATCTTCGATAGTGCCCAACATGCCCCATAAATCTTTGTACGCCCTTGAAGTTTATTGGTGGTAGTAATTCCAGAATCAACTTCACCTTTTTGTCATCAGTGGAAATACCATTTTTAGACACAATGTGACCTAACATAACACCATGCTTGACCCAAAATTTAAAGGATTTAAGGATATGCAATATAATCGACATCTCTCAAACACCTTATTTAAGCAAGCCAGATGTTCAGTCCATTGTGAGTGTGTACATAGATTGTCAATGAATACCTCAAGCCACTTTTTCAAGTAGTCTTTGAAGGCTGTGCACATCAATCTTTGGAAAGTTGCAGGGGCATTAGTGAGGCCAAAAGGCATAACCTTATAAGCCAAAGTTCCCCACATGGTGTTAAAGGTTATCTTATGTTGATCTTCTGGTGCGATGAGCACTTGATTGTAGCCTGAAAAACCATCTAAGAAGCTGTGGGCTTCTTCTCCTGCTACCCATTCTAATACATGCTCCATATAAGGTAATGGGTAGTGGTCTTTCCTAGTAGCTGCATTGACCTTTTTGAGATCAACACAAACTCTTAGCTTCTCGTTCTTTTTTGGCACAATCACGATTGGTGAGAGCCAATCGGTGTGCTCAATCTTGTAGATGAAATCCACAGCTATGAGTTTAGATGGTCTCGATCCTTCCATGATTGGGATAGTGTGTTGAACCACCTCGGGTGGTACACCCTTCATTTTTGTGTACTTCCAAGGAAAAAAATCCTTGAACTCCTTTAAGAGAGCAATGAGCTCTTCTTCTTCAGCACAGCAGTTAAGTCATTAGCAATGTAGACATGTTTGGGATCCTCCCATAGCTCTGCAATGTATACCTCCTTAACATCTGCTAGCCCATTGTAAGATATGGACAGGCCATTCTCCTTTACTCTCTTGACCGTCAATTGAACCACTTTCCGTTCATCTATGGTGTAGGTTTTGAAATGATCTAGCACTGGCTTGTCTCATCGTTTTCATCCTCCTTCAAGCCATTTCTTTTCTTGCCTCTCGCTCGGCTGTAGCCAGAGCCTTATTTTGTTTCCTTCGTCGAGCCTTGGTAAGTTTAGGCGGATTAGGCTCTTGAAGAGTAATTTTCCTTCTTGTTTCCCTTCTAAGGTGATCTTACTCAACTCCTCACCCGAGTTCTTAGAGAATTGATCGTGCACCTTAGTGACCTCCTCGAGATATCTTAGCCACACTAGGCTTCCATGGGTTTACTTTGCAATAGGGCATTGCATCGAGTGATATACCTCTTTTGTTTCCACCACTTCTTGAGGCATTGAGTGCTTTACGACCATGTAGTTCAACCTCTTCCTCTTCCATTGAGTGTTCTTTAACTGGTTGGGAGACTTGTAAGGATGTGGTTCATTCTGTGGGGTGACCGAATCATCTCCAAACAATTTCCCTTCCATGGGGTGTGCTTTCCATGTATGGAGATTGATCTTTAGAATTTGTGAATCCTTTCAACCATACACTTGGTCTAATGCCCAATCGTGCACCACCTTGGCCTCCCTCATGAAGGGTCTTCCTAAGATAATATCGTAAGAATCTGATTGGCATAGAAAGTCCATTACAACAAATGCATGATGGTAAGGGAACGAAAAGACGTTAAGCTTTATGTTTTTCAATAACCCCATTGGCCTTGAAGGTGTTCCATCTGCCATCTTGACAATTAGATCCACTCTTTCTAGTTTTGGTTTTCCCCACTTTTCCCAACATCTCTTGGTGATGATTCTCACACCCTAACCTCCATCTAGGATAGCGAGTGCTTAGTACTCATTATGGTGGATTGGAATTGTGGCATTCGTGTCATCACTCTCGTAATACCTCCCCAATTGGTTGATAAGTATTTGGATGAATCTGGGTGTTTTCCCCTCCTCAGGTTCTTGGTTTTTCCCTGCCATAGGTGTTTGGCTCTTCTCTGCTATGGTCATTGGGCTCATTCTTCCTTCTACCCAATCCTTGATATCTTCCCACAATGCAGGCGTGTTGTGTAGCAATGGTCCAAGCAGCATTTTGACAATGGTGGATAATATTTCTGAAAGATTGCCTATGTCTCTAGGTGCTCTGGCAAGTGAGGGATCCTTCCACGTGTTTGTCTCATATTCAATCCTAGGGAATGAATGGATAGAAAAATCTTGATCTGCCTCCTCAAACATTCTTGCCATTAGGTCACTATGAGTTCCTTCCTCGGAACCTTCTGGAATTGGAGTAGGCACATCCACTTCCTTTCTTTTAATAGCTCATTTCGTGGGTACATTATATCCGTGGCCTTGTTAGCCCTCAATTTGGTTTCATGGTTACGTGTTGATACTCCTCACAAGGGCCTTAATTTCTTCGAGCTTCCTTATTTCCTCTTCAGCATTTGGAAATTATCCAACACCCTTGGGGGTTGTTGGTCTCTCTTTTGCCTGCTCATCCGGTCTTGTCACCTGATCATCTCCTTCCTTTGATTAGGTGGATCCGGTGTCAATGGTATCTTCCTCAGATCCATCCTGAATTATGACCATGGTGTCACCCTTGCCCACCTTTTTCACTCTTCTCCTTCTCCTAGTCTTAGAGGTTGTAATACCTCCTGGGTTCTTCCCTTTGTCCACTTATTTCAATTATGCATGTGTCATGACATTCAATGGCGCAATATTTCCAGGTTGCACACTTATAATCCTGATGGTGACATGGTTAGAAGTAGAAGCAAATCCATTGACACGATATGGGTAGTCCTTGATCAGATGTCAACACCACACTTAACACATGAAAGAGTTGGCATGGCATTGGTCTCCATTGCTATCCGCTGAGTTTGGCCAACAGTAGTCACATTTTTCAGAGGACACTCCGCTACTCGATGAGTTCCATTACAATGAAAACATTATATGGGTCCCCTTCTCATAATCGAGCTTATGTCTTTTCCCTTCCAAACCAATGTACCGTGGTTTGAAACAATGGTATTAGCATGCTGTTTTGTAAGACATAATACTCCAATGTGATCTCCATTGGTTCCTTGTAGTAGTTGTTATATTTACTTTTACTTCACACATGGCTTCACCTTCTTCCAAGGGTTCTTCAATTAACACGTGGTTGATCTTGGCTCGTGGTGGTTGTGGTGGAAAAACAGGCGGCGGTAATGGCGACATGTCGTCCTCCATTCTGAACATTCCTATTAGTAATAAGTAGTAGGACATATTCGGTTTCCTTGCAATCACATTGGTTTGCATCGATGGTGCTCGTAAGGCTAGAGGCACTTTGGGTGCTTTCAATTGTGATAAGGGCTGGATCCTCGGATATCTGCACATGGCAGTGTCATGGTTCCCTAGTCTTTGATAGTGAGCACAATAAAGAAACTACCTTGGCCCTAGGTGAGGGCATTCCGTGCTCCTATGATTTTGTCTACAAATTGAACAAATTAATTCTCTTTGAGGGTAGAGATGGTCATTTCCTGATGCTTCCCTCCCATCCCTGACTCTCAACTTTTTCAAAATGGCAGTATTGAGTTCCTCAACTGTCATGTTGCCAACTTGCTTGCTCTTGGATCCCGTGTCCTGATGGCTATACTCATGATGCTACTACCACCAAAGTTGCATTGGCATCTTTCGGTTACGGCAACTCAAGCATGTTATCCTCATATTCAATTGCCAACTAACAGCACGTATCTGGAGTACTTGGCTGGGCTAACACCAGATAATCATGCATCTTATGATCTCAAACTCCACTCTGAAAGAAGGGCACTAACTTATCATCAGTTAGTCTTTCCCTCAATTTGCATCTTGAGTTCAAGTGTTTGAGCCAAGAAACATAATCCCGCATGGACTCATTTTCTTTTTGCTTGATGTTGCGAAGCTGTGCCATGGGACTCCATCTGTCACCACTTCGAGCAAAGCTCGGTATGAACACATTCTTAAGCCGAGTAGAATTGACTTTATCCTCAGGCTTTAGGGTTCGGTACCATTGGTGGGCCTTCCCTTCTAGGGTCAAAGAAAAAGCATGTATCATGGTTACATCGCTCACCGGCCTACATGTTTCGCAGGTTGACTCAAAATATATATGTGTTGGATTGGGTCCCCATCTCCCGAGAACTTTTGTATAAGCTTCGAAATGATGTGTGGCTTCATCTGAGATGGTCTGGATTCAAGGGAATGCATAGTTCCCTGACCGTGCCTCTGCCCATTTCTGCAGCCATATTCAACAGATCTGCCCTCATGGCCGCAGTTAAGTCTGCGTGGGGATCCCTTCTTGGTCTTCAAGGAGCTAACCCCCTACCTAGACCTCATCCTCTTCCTGCATAGGTTCTTCTACTCAATTCGGGTCTATGGCTAGGTCTAAGCATATCCTCATCACATGGCTCATCATCACTAGTGACCTCAGCCCATCTTTGTTAAATTAGAAGTTCCACGCTTTGCAAGAATTTGGGATCATTGATCATTTCATGTATATCCTCTCTCGTGTAGAGCCGATCCTCTCCTCTTGTAGATGCCCTAGGTAGATTGTCCACTTCTTCTTGTGTTTCGAGGATGTCCTGAGCCTTGGGTTCCTTGTTTATGGGTTCTAAGGCTTGTATACCTCCTTTTGTCATTCCCATCCACATGTTATCAGTGGCATTTCTAGATGTTTCTAGTTCCTTGCCAATTGGTCGAAACAGATTCAAATGATCAATTTTCATATGTTCTACCACCATCGTTCTTCGTGTATCGAGCTCTTGCCTTTTTAAGCCCAGTAGTCGTAATTGGCGCTCAGCTTGAGCTAGTTTCATGTCAATGTCCACTTCCTCCGATGTGGGGAAGAAGATTTGACCTGTCTGGGCAACATTCTCCTTGTCCCTCTTAACCCTAGGATTCATTCCACTAATCCTCACTATGTTAGCATTCCTGGGGGGGCAGAAGTTAGGGCTCGGGGGTTCACCTAAAAATATGTAAGTATAGCACGTGAGTTCAAATGAAGGGGGTTTTTAATTTAAAATTTTAAGATAAATTTACAAAAATACATTTATAGAAAGGGTTTTTTTAATCCATTTTGAAAAAAAACCTATAAGTGCATAAAGAAAAAGGGGTCATTTTATTCATAAAAAATTCACAGGTAAGGGGTTTTTTAAATACCGCTTGAATGCACGTGATACATAGGGTTTCTTAGTAGTGCACTTCCCGAGATTTAGGGTTGTTTAGGTTGGTAGGTCCAGTCTTAGACCATGTCACACGCTTGTGGATAGGCCCGTACCCGTAGATTGCACTTCATCTTCGGTGCTGTGTTGGAGACCAAAAAAATCCCCTGGCCATATCAAAGATTCCATTGGACTTTGCAGGAGAAGCTAGTTTCCCATCCTCTCCAAGTTCGGAGAACCTTAATCCTTCTTCCATGGATTCTTCGCTATTCATTTCTGCAACACTCAGTTGAGTGCTTGTCAATCGACCTAAACCAACACTTCTCTGGTATAGGAAGAACCCAGGTGATTAGATACACTGTCATCTGGAGTCAAGTCACCTCCAATAAGTTTCACTGACCTCAAGTGCATGAGAATACGATTCAATAGGTTAATTCACTACTCCACTGTTCTGCTCGGGTTTCATCAAACTGACACTTTCTATCATGAAATAGCAGAATAAGTTTCACATCGTGAAATAGCAAGTTCTAATTCACTTCGTGAAATGCAATGTGTTTCACACCATGAAAGACTTATGTTTCATGCCTTGAATTTTCGATCTAAAATTACATCAATCTAAGTTGGGGAGACTCCTTGTACATGTTTGACCCTCTAATACCGCTTGGAAGATCCCTGCCCCCTCCATGCAACGAATTCCAGGATGCTAGCAGTGGAAGCAGCACTTCTTACGCACGGCAGAACCTCTCACTTGGGGCCTCGCCCACGAATATCCGGATAAGAGACTAATCCCTCGGTTCTTCCAAAACCGAACTCGGAAAAACTTCCCTTGCCCAGCAGACATAGGCGATTCCTCTAGGATATTTTTATTTTAACATAATCAAGAGCCTTAACTAACCAAACTGATCCGATCGAACCCTAAGTCACATGAACAGATCAAGGAAGAGACTTGCACTTGGATCATAGAGACCAACGCTTTTTTCCTCATCAAGAGGCACAGCCATTGATTCTTTTCCATAGAACAAAGACTATCCAGGATTTACTTCATCTATATCGTAACATAACATAATTGAATCTCATTTTAGGGATCCATCAGTCCAGCCTACCCCATCCAATCCCATGGGTTAGCCAACCACTGTAGTGATAAGATCCATTTAGAAATTTGGTTATGTTTTATCCTGGGTACTAGGGAAAAGAGTTCCCACGCCCCCTAGCTGACGATTCAAGTAAACTTCAAGATAGTCACACCACTTACACACCCAATATGAAATTGCATGTTTCACAGATTTAGCTATCTTTAAAACAATCTTTTAATGAAACCATAGTATCACTGATCATAATTCTCCAAAATATCCAACTTGAATTCTAATTTCCAATCATTCCTTCATCGATGTACCTATGGCATCATTGGCAACCAGAACGCTCAACGCCTGTTCACTCAGGGGCCTTTTCAATAGTTCCTAGCTCATAGTACCCAGCAATATAATCACGTAAAAAAATCCAGATGGACTCTCCATTGAAGATCAGCAAGATCAACCAACAGATCCATATAAAAGATCCATGGACTCATCCATTGAGGACTAGCAAGGACAATCAACCAGATCCATGCTCGAGTTCAGAAAACAACTCTAACACCTTGTTCCATTTTCTTCCTCGATGCACGCGTAGGTATCTTCAACGACCCAGATCCCGAGCAGCACCGTATGGTCTCAGCACCCTCTAGGCTCCGCAGGTCACCTAGCGCTTCACTCATAGGCCGCTGCCTTGGTCCCTCATCTACCGTACCGGAAGCTCACCATTTAAATCGAATCAAGGCTGGTCAAGACCTTGGTCGACCTTGCTACGCGAGATGTCCTCCATTGACTCTCCATCAGCTGTTACAACTTTATCACTTAGGTCTCCACGACCTCATTCACAAGATGGTCAAAATGCTTCCCCAGCATTCTTGACATAAAACAGTCATTTAAAAAACAGGCCATAAATACAGTTTCTAATGAACTCTCATCTTTCCACATCATTTCACGTTATTCCACATTCTTCTACATATATTCACATTGCTTATTCCACATCCAATCATATGTATTGCCATCATCTTCATCCATTCTCATCCAATCACATCATATTATATCTCATCGCATCTATCCACATCCATCCTCATCACATCTCATCCATTCACATCTACCCATATCCACATCACATCTCATCCATTCACATCTACCCCGATCCACATCACATCACATCCATTCACATCACATCTCATCCATTCACATCTACCTAGATCCACATAACATCACATTCATCCACCTTACATCTCATCCATCCATTCACATTACATCACATCCAGTTATATTCATTCATATCCACATCTCATCACATCACATCCATCCACATCACATCTCATCCATTCACGTCTCATCACATCACATTCACATTCATTTACATCTCATCATATCATATTCACATCACATCACATCCATTCATATCTCATCACACCCATTCACATCCATCACACCCATTCACATCCATCGCATTCATTGCATCCACATCACATTACATATATTCCATCCACATCTATCCTTATCACATCACATTCATTCCATCCATATCACATCACATTCATTCCATCCACATTAAATCACGTCCACATCTCATTCACATTTAGTACCGTTTTCTACTTTCGATACCGATGGGACTTTTCTAAGTTTCTGCCAATTGCTTGGCCTAGTTAAAGGTACTTTTTCTCGATGGATATTTTCATATTCTTTCTCAAATTTCTCAAGTGAAATATATTCAATGTTCTTCTTTTTGAGTAAAAGATTCATGGGATTTACAAAAATCAATTCTACCCATATTTTCTAATAAAATTAATAATGCTCAAAATTTCACTTTTTGATAAATACTCATAATTTGAATTATGCCAAAAATTCCTCTTTTACCATTTAATTTCTTGGATCTCAATTATCATGGGAATTCCTCTTTTTGCATAAAATAAATTTACCCAAAATTTACTCTTTTCTCATAATCAATTAATTATGCATAATTATAAAAAAATTTATTTCTCATGAATATGATGAAAATCATTCTTTTTACATAGGATGTCCAATCCTAGAATATGGTAGGAAGTCCTCTTTTAGTATTATGCATAAAAATAAAATATGTATTATTTTTTAAAAAAATTACCATATCTTCGCTCTGCTATTATACTGATAATTCTCAAATTTTTCTAAAGAATAAAAACTTGTAATGGAAATATGATAGTAGTTCCTCTTTTATGCTTAAAATAAAATTATAAATTTAAATCGTAATTTTAATCATAATCATAAACTTAATTATGATTATCCCAATAGATTAAGCTAATTCCATTATTTCTCTTTTCTCAAATTAATAGGATAATCTATTTCTCATTTAGAATCAATCAAAGTAGTTTTTAACTACTTATAAATAATCTAAAAGAAATAACCATTATTTTATTAACATAAATTCATAAAAATATCATTTTCTTAATCTCTAGCTTATCAAGCCTAGAGTTTAGCTTTGAATTAAGAGACTATCATTGAGAAGCATCCTTTTTCAAGGGATTTTGCCATAAAGATGGCTATTCTTTTAGAGAGAGAGATTTACTTAAGGAAGGCATTACAATTAAGCATAAAGATTAACTTTCTCTTAATTAAGCATTAAGACTTTAAGGGAAAGCTTGATTTGAATTAAAACAATTATTTAGAAAGCTTCTCAAGCTTGAGAGGGGTTGAGAAGAAGAAAGTCATTGAGATAAATTGGAAAAAACCATAAAATTTGATTTTACCTCCAAGTTTGGCTTGATTCTCTATTAGCAGTGAAGCCCCCGACCAATCAATTGGTCCACCAAGAGGAGAAGAGCAACTCCAAGAGTTGTTGTAAAGAGAGAGAGAGAGCTCCAAGAGTTGTTGTAAAGAGAGAGAGAGCTCCAAGCTCCCAAGAGAGAGGAAAATTTAAGGGATAATAGAAAATATGATTATTTTAATATAATACTAGCATGGTATAGCTCCAATATTTTTTTACAACAGACTAAGGGTCTATTTATAGGTGAGGGAGGCCACTAACCAAGTCCAACTGGGTTCTAGAATTTTCCAAGTTTAGTTTGACTCAATTTGCACAAGATTTGGACCAGTTTTGTAAGATTCCTCCCCAGCCTCTCAAGATGTCCAACATCTTCCCCCTGTAATCAAATCCCTCTTCAGAAATATAAAAGATCTTGTTTCTACCTAATTTGACCTAGAGAGAGAAAATATTCAGATTTTGAATATTTTTGGATGGAAAAATATCTCTTCTTATTAAAATAAGTTCCCACGAAATAGAAGCTCAAAAAAAGATTTTCAGAAGGTGCATTAGAAATCAAGTATAATCTGTTCAAGAGGCCTTATCCTAGGGGTCCAGATTTTTAAAAAATTTTAAATTATGGTTTTGAAGGGCCAATCAAATTCATCCAAACGTATGAAGAAGATAAATAGAAGAAATAAAGAAAATCCCCCCAAAAATGAGTAAATACTCAGATAAGATGAAGAGTGGACTAAGGACCAAAGAAAAAGCTTAAAAATGGATTTTTGACACCTCACAATGGGGATTCCCCCCTCATGAATGAGGCGCCTACTTCACATGTGGGGTGGAGTTTTAAATCTTCAAAAATTGAGATATTTTATCTCTCCTCTCTCCGACTTCAAGTCTAGTTCCAAAAAGTAAGCTAAACTGACCTAAAAATGGTCAAAAATTGACCAAACTGATTTGGAAAATTCTAGAATCAGTTTGCTTAGATAGGAGCTCACTTTTTCCTATATATAGAAGCCTCCCCCTTTGTTGAAAAATAATATTGTTTATGCACTGTTACTCTACTCCTCCCAAGAGCCAAGAACTGTGAATTTCTTAATAATTCACTAGTTTTTTACCTTTCCCTCTTCCAAAGAATTGGTGGCCACTCTTGTTACAAACAAGAGTAGAACCCTCAAACCATCAAGCCAAAGGAAAGCTTCCAGAATTTATGTAAGTTAGAAATTTTATATTTTTCTTTATTCTTTTTATGCTTTTCTAATTTTTGTGTTGTTTGAAATGATAAATGGACGCTATGCCTTGGTCGAAAGGCTTTTCCCCTCTCTCTTCTTAAAATCAGCCCTTCTTTATCCTAGTTAAGTGATAATAGTTGGAATTAAACTTTTTATATTGTTTTCTCTTTTATAAGTGAATTTTGATTAGTCTAGATTACTTTAAACCAATTAGAGTTAATTTTTAAGAAAAATTAAGTAGGAAAATTTTAAAAATGGTCAGCCATACAAAGGAGGTTATGGTGAAATTTTTTAAAAATTTGAAAATAAGTATTATATTTTATTATTCTAAAAGAGTAATCCCTATCGTTTCTATATTCTAAAAGTGTCATTTTCATGCATAGAAGATGCATATTGATTATTATTTTTTATGTATAAAAGAAAAAAAATTATTATGAAAGTGTTACTTTCATCAAAATGGATTTTTATGTATAAAAGAATAAATTTTTTATTATGAAAGTGTTACTTTCATCAAAATGGATTTTAATGCATAAAAGAATTTTTTTATTATAAAAGTGTTACTTTTATCATTATTGATTTTTATGCATAAAAGTATGCATGAAAGAATATTTTTTATTATAAAAGTGTTACTTTCATCATTATTAATTTTTATGCATAAAGGGATGCATAAAAGATTTTTTTTAATTATAAAAGTGTTACTTTTATCATTATTGATTTTTAAGCATAAAAGTATGCATGAAAGAATATTTTTTTAATTATAAAAGTGTCATTACTGATTTTTATGCATAAAGGGATGCATAAAAGAATTTTTTTATTATAAAAGTGTTACTTTTATCATTATTGATTTTTATGCATGAAAGAATATTATTATAAAAGTTTTACTTTCATCATTATTGATTTTTATGCATAAAATAATGCATAAAAGAAATTTTTTTATTGTAAAAGTGTTACTTTCACTAATATCAATTTTTATGCATAAAAGGATGCATAAAAGAATTTTATTTTTATATCAAAATAAGATTTCTCTTTAATCCTATGTCTAATTCCCATGAATATTGGTAAAAATGATTAAGTAAATACTCTGTGAAAGAAAATCCTACCGTTTCATATTCTCTAAGATGACAATGAGAAAATTCAGTGAAGCTATCGAAATCGAAATTTTAGATAAATGATTCCTCATAGGAATTCGTGAGATTAGTTTTAAATTCAGTAAAGTAGTAATTGAAATATTTCCCTTTGATAAAGATAGTTCAAGAAGAACCTGCTAGACTCAAAACCTGAATTAGACTATAACCAAGACATAACTCCTTCGTTAGTTTTAAGAAATGATGATGTGACCAATTCCATAATCTACACTCAAATCACCCACCAAATTTGAAACTAAGTTGAGACCTTTGATTTTGATCTGAGGATTAAGAATTCAGAATTCGAGGAATTCTACTTGGTAATCCAGACTGTGATCTAGAAGTCTTGGGATACGGAATTAAGATATACTCATTGTATTCAAAAGAAAATCAAAACTGAAAACTTGCATAGAAACCCTATTTTCTTAAAGGACTGTCTTACGATACTGGAGGGAGCATTTGGTATATGTGTTTTCTAAGGAAAGTTCGGTTGCAACTGCTGGCAGGGAGTGTTCAAAGGATAGCTCACGCGGCAAAGCCTGCCCAGGTCTTGTGACCAGCCTCGGTATGGTTAAAATGGTGCGCTTCTGGTACGCTGGATGAGGGCCGACGAAGCGGTCCCTGAGTGAAGTGCCTGGACACCTAAGGAGGAGGATCCTGGAGGGTTCTGACGAGGCGATGCATGGGCTCGCAGTGCCGAGGACACCCATGCGTATGTCGAGGAAGATATTGTATGATGGACCAATGTTTATTGTAATCTATTACTGGATCTCGTTGTTGACCCGCTGGTCTCAACGGAGAGTCCAGAGTGATACTGTTTTGTGAGAAATAAAGACTCAATGGAAATTTTGAGTTATGACATGTGTAACCATTTGTCAATGGATTGTTTTATAAGTTAAAGTTTAAAGAGGAGTGTGTGCATATCTGTATTCTAAAGCAAAAGTTAAGAAAGGCATTCAATTATGGGTGGGTGAGTACTTGTTTGGTTCTACTATTCCAGTGGTTGGGCGGTGGCTAAACCCATGGGCTGGATAGGGGGTTAGGCTGGAATCAATAGAGTTTTAAAACAATAAAATTGATTAATAGGAATACGCTTAGAACTCGAGTAGTTAATTAGAATCCTGAAGACTTCTCTAAAGAATAGATCAACGGCTGTGCCTGATTCAATCAGGAAAAAAGCGTTGATTCCTTCAAGTTAAGTCTGTAATAATTTTCCTTCTATCTGGTTTATTCAGATGAAGGTTAGGTCAATATCTTGACCTCGTTAGAAAAATTCGTTAAGAAAATAAAAATGGTGGAATCGTCCCCGCTTTCCGGGCATGGAAAATTTTCTCGGTTTCGGTTTTTGGAAGGAACACCAGCTTAGTCTCGTGCCCAGACATTCGAGAGCGAGGCCCCGAGTGAGTAACCCTTCCCCGCGCAAGAGGAAGTACTTCCGCTGCTACCATCCGGGAATCCGGTGCGCAGAGGGGGCAGTGGGATCTCACAAGTTTGGCTCCCTTTTTTATTTGGTTTGATCCAAGAGAGAGGAGAGATAAAAATATCACAATTTTTTTGAATTAAAAACCCTTCCACACATGTGAAAAAGGCACCTACCTCAAGAGTCCCCCTCTCCTTACCAAGGTGTCAAAAATGCATCATTATTTAAAAATATCTCATTTTTTTAGTAATATCTCTTAATTTTTAACTAATAAACCTTGTATTCAGTCAACTCTTCATCTTATGTGAGCATTCACTCATTTTTTGGTATTTTTTTTATTATTTTGGATTTATCTCATCCCAACATTTGGATTAATCCAATTGGCCCATTGGAACCTTAATTGGACCATAATCCAAAAATTTCTGAAAATGTAGACCCTTAGGCTAAGGTCCCTTATGCACATTTTCAATTAATTTCTAATGCACCTTGGAAAGTTCATTTTGAATTTCTGTTTCAGGGGAATCCATTTTAGACACTAGGAGGATTTTTATATCCAAAGATATCTCAATTTTGGATTATCTCTCTCTAAACATTGTCTCTCCCTAGGCCAAAACAGGGTAAAACAAGATCTTTCTTCTATTTCAGAGAGGAGAATAATTTCAAGAATAGAAGGGGAGGTCCTTACACCTTACACCTCAAAAGCTGGAGGGAGAAATCTTACACCTCTAGTCTGACAATCCTTTACCTGTGAACAACCCTTTTTACTTCATGAAACGGCAAAATACGTTTTACGTTTCACGAGATTAGGTTTTTTCCATTTCTTTGTGTCAGTTGTATTAGGATAAGGCGCCCTAACTTTAGTAATGCAATCCCAAAATTTTTGACGCTAATGGTGGTGGATAGTGTTTCACATCGTGAAGTAGCAGGTTTATGTTTCACGTTGTGAAACGTATTATTGCACTTTCATGTGGTTTCGATTGAGTCAACAAAAGTGATGTTTTGATTGATTTAGAGTATCATTTCCCTGCCCAAATGATCCAGAAAGTTTGTGCCTAGCATAAGGAATGTAATGCATGTCACCAACACAACCAATGGCTTCTTGTTTTTGTAATTTTTGTGATTTTTTGTTGTAAAATAGAGAACAGAGTATTACCAACTACTATCTCACGAGATAATGAATTTGGTAATTGAAACAAAAAAATCAAAAGAAAAAACCAAGTGCAGCTTTCCTCTAGGCAATACCAAGTACTCACCCACACTTCCACACACCCAATCTTCCATAATCTCAGTCAGAAACCTGTGCGCTTCACAACCTGGTATTGCCTAGGTTATGGAAGATTGGGTATGTGGAAGTGTGGGTGAGTACTTGGTATTGCCTAGAGGAAAGCTGCACTTGGTTTTTTCTTTTGATTTTTTTGTTTCAATTACTAAATTCATTATCCCTACAAGAATCTGGGAGTCAAGCACACAGGTTTCTGACTGAGATTAGCAACTGGCTTTTGAATCATTTTATAGTCAAAATTTGATCAGGTCTATGTCAGCTGGAAGTTATTTTAGTCAGCTATATGTCAGCTAACATATAGCTATATGTCAGCTGACATATAGCTATAAGCGTCAGCTCTGACGCTTATAGGTGAATGATTAGTGTTTTTGGAGGTAAGTGCTGATCTGGGAGGTTAGTTGTTTTGGTCAGCTAGATGTTAGCTAAGGTCAGCTAAGGCTTGTAGTAGGTGAATGATCAATGCTTTTAGAGATTAGTGTTGACCTCTAGGAGGACAGCTAGAGGTGTTAGCTAGATCAAATTGGAGAGTTTGGAGTGTGTTTAGGTGTTCAGAGGTGTCAGCTAGATCAAATTGGAGGTTTGGAGTGTGTTCAGAGGTGTCAGCTAGAGGGTTGAGGATAGGTAGCACCAGGTTGACTGGTACCCTTGGAGCTAGGATTTTAGTGTCCCCTAGATCTTATCCCTTTTCTTTTCTTTCTTGTGTGTCTGTTGGTGTTGTAGTGAGTAGAGGCCATCACCCAGCCACCACACATGCTTTGGTGCCCCCACTAAGGATCAGAAGGTTCTTTAGGGCCTTGTTTGCTAGGTAGGAAACCACTTGGGAGTCAACTCAAGCCTTTTGTTGTGATCATGTTACATAATGTTCACCCTTTAGTTGTACGGGGACACCCGGACACTACTGTGCCATCCTAGCGGATTGGTGTTGTAGGTATGTCTAATGGTACTTTTGACACCTTCTTGTCCCAGAATTGGACTTGTCCTCCAGCCATTCTGGCCTTGTACATGTGATCATTTTGTGTGGTTTCTAGCTTCATCCTCTGCACCACAATGTTGTCCAATAAAATTGTGAGTACTACCAAGATCAAACAAAATATGAACCTGATGTCCATTTATTGATCCATAAACACGAAATAATTCATTCGGACCAAAAACTTCTTTACTAAAAGTACAATCTGAACATTGGCTTCCTCTAAGATGTGTAATATTAACTTCAAAAAATTTACCTTAAAGTTTTGTAATATGTACAGATTTCTTTGGTATGAACTTCTTCGGTGCCGCCTTTTTGTCCAGGTGCCGAAGGTGCTATAACTCCATTCAAAGGATAGAATTTCTTCGTGTGTCCCTTTTCCTTGCATTTGAAACATGTGATATTATCCTTGCTTACAAATTTTTACTTTTTGCTGGTGTTGTTAGAATTTTTTGGTTTTGGTGTGAAAACCAATTTTCTTTTTTGTCCACTATTTGAAAAAGTGAACGTGGATTTCTTTTCATTAGACGATGGTTTTGAAGTGTTGGCGTCGACCATAGTCTTATGAAGAACCTGAGCTGCCTGAATAGCACCCTTAGTCATTTTGACCTTGCATTTCTTTACCTTGTACTGATAATCACGAGCTAGACCATTGATGAAAATCCCACACAAGGTATGATCATCAGATTTGGCTTTGGCAGCCAATTGTCTAAATTTCTGCACATAATTGTCAAAAGACTGATTTCCCATGCTATTTTTAACAAGCTTGGCAATTATTTCGAATTCATCCTCTGGTTGGACAAACTCTTTTTTAAAAGCTTCCTCAAAACTTTGCTAAGTGGTAGGAATGGAATCATCTTTAAGATCCTTTTACCAAGTTCAATAAACCCTGTGCCATCTACAGTTTTTGCGCATCTGTGAATGGATGAAAGGCAAAATGTGTAGTCCACTTGTTGACCCATGCATTTACACATTCCTGAGTCTTCTCCTTTTTCTCACCGCCGTACACTTTTGGTGCAAATGACGGAGGAACCACTTTTTGGTAGGAGCAGGAGGTGCCACCCAAAATAGCTTTTTGCAAAGTCAAAATCTACATCTTTAGTGACTCCATCTCGTCATGGCATTTGGCAATAGTTGCCTCAAGACACTCTATCACTTCCAAAAATTCACTCTTTCCAATAGCCTCCTCTTCTTCAACTTGAAATTTTAGATCTTCCCCACCCAAGTTGGGATGATCACTCATCTCATCACATTTATCATTGGCTGAGAAGTCAATATGAGCCATGGTAATAAAGTTCTTTCACTCGAATTCAACTTCACTTGCCCTCTTTTGACCAAAATGATCTAGCAAATCAATTCGCTAGAACTGACTGCACATAAGAAAAAATGCTTTAATTAGCATTTGGTGGCTAAACAACAGTAAAAAATCATGAAAACACCGTCTAGAATTAATCAAATGGAAACAACTAATTATACGTAAATAATCTGCATCTATCTAATGTCAACACGTAAAAAAATGTACTTCAACACTAGATAACCCCTGAAAATATTAAGTTCTCGAGAAAAAAGAATTATCATGATTTTTTTCTATTTTTCTAGGCCTCAAAATTTACTAATTTTGAAATCCACCAAATTCTATCTTATGGCACTCCAAATCTAAAAATTTTCAAAAAATCTTAGCAATAAAATTTACCAAAATACAATTGATATTTTAAAAATACCAATTTCTAGGATTTCTAAAATAATTTCTAGAATTTTTCTAAATTTTTATAATTATTAAAAAAATTTACCCCAAAAATCCCATCACGAAATTTTTCAATTCTACTCGACAATTCTCAAATCCAATTAAAATTTACAATTTTAATAAATTTACTAATTTTTTGGGCAAAAAAAGATTTTTTAAGGAATTTGAACGGTCACGGACGCCCGAATGGACACACCACATGCCGGTCACCAAACCCAGATATTCCAAAAAATTGAAATAACCTTTGTCTAATTTTTCATTAATTTTTGAAAAAAAAATTAATGCACCCGGAACACATTAGAATATGAACGGTCAAAGAATTTGAAACCCGAAAGGTCATCTCGGAATACGGAAAGTCAACGGTTGTGAGAAAATGAAAAGACAAAAAAAAACTCCAGAATATGAAAGGTTAAAAAAAAATTGGACCCCAAAGGACTCAACATGAATTTTTTTTCCAAAAAAAATATCATGAATATGAAGATTTTTTTCCTCTTTTTTAAAGCTTTAATCAAATATTAATTAAGCTTTAATTAAAAGCTAATAAAGCTTTCTTAAAAGCCTCAACTAAGATTTTTTAAAAGCTTCAACTAAGCTTTTTTAAAAGCTTAATAAATTTTTTTGGAAGAAAATAGAGGGGGGAGGGGGGCGCTGTGTGCGCTTCGGGCGTGAAAAAAAACCCCCCCTATGCGAGAAATCGTCATGGAGAGGGGAGGGTGGGAAGTCAAGCTCCTCCCCCAATCTTCCTCTTCTCCATCTCCTCTTTCTTCCCATTCCTCTCTCTTTCTCTTTCTCCTCTCTCTTTCTCTGTATGTTTTTTTACTTATAATAAATAATAATAATAAAATCCTCATAAGATGTTATTCCCACATAGAAAAGAGAAAAAAGAAGAAAATCTCGATGGAGGAGAGAAAAAGGACCCCATGCACATGGGAGAGAACCCGACAATGCATACATGCATCGGAGAAAATTAATTCTCTAATTTCCAGCAAGAAATTATATTTTCCAGCTCGCACGCTTGTGCGAAAAAAAACCGTAAAAACGCATTAAAATGCCTAAAATGACCATTTTATGCTCGAACAATGTCCAAAAATTTAGGAAAAAATCCCTAAATTTATTTAAGATGTAGGGGAATCATTTTTTAATAAAATATCCACATTGTCATGTGCGGTATTTTGGTTTAAAAAATCCATAAATGCTTATTTTAACCATAAAAATAAAGAAAAATAGCATTTCCACTCATGAAATCCCCCCCCCCCCGGCAACGTCAATACGTCCATCCAAGTCAAGAAGCACCATGCCATATTGATGTTCCCAATGCATAGACCACCAAAACAAACCAAAAATATATATTTTTTTGCATAGTAAATGTTAAATTTTACTTTAAAAATGCTAAAAATTTGGAATAATGAGAGAAAAATAAGAGGAGAAAAATGCTAAAAATTTGGAATAATGAGAGAAAAATAAGAGGAGAAAAACATCAAAAATTAACTAGAGAACGCTTTGATACCACTGTTAAAACACTAAAGATCTCTCTAGCTAATAACCGTGCATAAACATGCATGAACCAGGCATATACTCATCCACCCAACCACCCCTGAGCCCAAGGGTGCACACATAAATACAATGAAGTATCACATATCTTACCTTAGTGTCCCATACCACCAAGAGATATGACTTCACTCCAATAGCACTTAGCTATAGCTTGAAATGGCAAGAGAGTAGACACAATGCTTTACACAAGAGAACATCCCTTGAGAGTGCCCCATGTCCCTATTATATAGGAGGGCCCTTAAGTGACTCTTGACTCTCTATTTCCATGTGTGACCCTTGGTTGCCTGACTCTAACCTCAACCCAAGGTTAGACCTAACCCTTGCCCCACTAGAGCATGTTCCCATGCTCCCACGTTCACGTGTCTAGGGTGGGTTAGCCTCCTAGTATATGCATATATAACGTGCACATAACAAAAAGATTGTACATATTATTTATTCACGATTTTGCGTGGTGTTGCTATATTGTTAGCACATATTTTAGAAGAGTTTTGATTATTTACACTTGTGTGAACAAGCTCTAGTGTTTGAGCTATTTTTGTAAAAGTGAAAAAGCAAGCCCAATTTTGTACGCACAACCATTAATAGCTCCTTGGGCTATTTATTAAATAGAAATCTTAAAATACTCATGTCATGGAAGTGGAGCTACATGCATGAGGGGCGAGATTGCACCCAATCTTGTGTTTTTTTATTTTCTACTCTTGAGTTATGCTATGGTATCTATGGTTTATTTTTGTTATTTATTAATTTGTGGATTAATCAATTCTCCATGTACCTTGGTCCTGTAACAGTGGTATCAGAGCACGGAAAATTCAAGTATTGAATTTGGGTCATGGAGGTTTGAAGAAGAAAAATTATGAAATTGATTTCTACCAAAGGTTATTGGATTGGAGCAAATTTTTGAAGGCTTCTCAACAAATTCAAAATACTTGCACGGGAAGAGGAAATATGCAAAAATCCTGCAGCAAGGATACAAAGACTTTGGACAAAGACAAAGTTCATTCAAAAATCCAAGAGATAAAGGAAGAGAAGGTGTGGAAGACCTTTGAGCAAAAGAAGGCATGGTTATGTGAATTTTTTGCACCATTGGATGTGATTGAAGATTAAGGGCTAGGAAAAAAACCCTCCATAGATTCACCTTTTGAAGAAAACCCTCCATAGATTCCCAAAAACCGCCCTTCTTCTCCCAAAACCACCTTCCTCAATTCTAATCTCTCCATAATCCATCTGTATGGATGAAATCAGCTCTTTGAGGAGATTATGGGTCTCATCTTAGAATTACTAAGCTTGCCTTGTGGTCAATTTGCATAATGGAGGGCTCTCAAATTTCCTTCTTCCTTCTCCAATAATTTGCACTACAGTGGTGGTTTCTTTTTTAAAGAGCAAAGAAAATCATACATACATATATACATACATACATACATATATATATATATATATTCCAATTAAAATTTTCCTCTCCCTCCATAATTTGGTGAGTGACGGGTGGCAAATTGTAAGTGCTTCTCTCTTCCTTCCACTCGACGGCGGCGAACTGAACCTGAATTTCTTCTTCTTTTTTTTGGTGCACTAGGCGGTTTTGGCAGTCGTGGAGAAGCTTATAATCTTATTATTATATAAAGTTTATTATTATTATATAAGCTTATTACAAAAAAAAAGAGAGAGAAGCATAAGCCCCTTTCTCTATTTTTACTTTTGCTATGCGTGGCCGCCTATGGGAACACCTTTCAAGCTTACTATTATAAGCTTAAAAAGCTTATATATTTTGTAATCTTTAAAATTTTATGATTTACCTACTACATAAGCTTTAAAAAGCTTATATTTGCACAAGCTTCAAAGCCTTCTTCATACTACAAAAAGAAAGAAAGGAAGTTTTACCAAAGCAAATACTAAGCGATTGTGGAAGACTTTCACAGTGGCGCCTTTACAAAGTTTTTAATTTTATTTCAACGAGTTTATTTTTTCAACATCAACAAATATTATTTCTCCCACTGACTCTTTGACATATGAGGTTCCAACTTCTTACAACTTGTGGGTGAAAGCTAAGTATTGTTATTATTTCATCAAATTTTTCACTTCTACATTTAAAATTTACAACCTTTATCTTTCCACATTATCTCTTTCATCATGAATCCTCTACCCCTACAATTCAAGAGCAACTTCAATCACTTCAAAACTAGATTCTTGTTGAGAAAAAGTTGAGGATGTATCTAGAAGACACGTTATCCTCCAAAAAGAGGCATAGACATGTCAACGATACATCTTCCGACTTCGATGGTGATCAAATTTAGAGAACTGTACAAGCTACTCTTTGAGCTCAAGAGTCTATAAAAGAAAAGAAGATTAGCTACAAAGCTTTTACTTTTATGAATTTTGATGATAAAAAGGATGCTTGCACCATATTTGCTTGGCTCAATCAACTAGATGATAATTTTTCAGCGGAGAAATTCTCTAAGAAGGACAAAGTCAAATGTGCTACCAATCACTTGGTGGGACAATGCAGCATTATGGTGGAACATCATTAGAACCAGCAAGCACAAACCAAAATCTTGAAAGAGATTTCAAAAACTCATCAAGAAAGATTTCCTACCTTCACAATACAAAGCTAAGGCTCGACAACGATGTTCTACATTCAGACAGCTTAATGGAGAGAATATATCAGATTATGTAGATAGGTTTTGGCAAACTTTATTACAAATGCAGGTAATCGAGAAGGTTTGCACCAAGGATCAACGAAGAAATTCCATAACAGGTTTGAAACCTACTATTCAATCAAAGGTGAATATGTTTTGACCGCATTCCCTTATCTCAACTATTTCATTATCCTTAAATTGTGAAAAGAAAAATGGTTTTCCTAAGAAACCAATGGCACACCAAACCTTGACATCAACATTTTTGAAGCTTATAACCTCTCTGAAATCAATTGGTACATCCCTTAATGACCGTAACACAGGTATTGACACTAATATAGATGATTCACAAAATACTAATAAACATGATTCAAATAAGTGTTACAGGTGTAACGAGATTGAACAAATCACATCAAATTGTCCACGGAAGTCAAAGCTTATTTCACTAGGACTCAATATGATCGATGATGATGAAGAACAAGACTACCATGATGACTACTCCAACTTTTGAGGTAACATATTTATTTCATTTGATTATTTAACACTTTTTGGTAAATTTCAAGGAGAGATAATGTGCATCAACAGTAGAACTTCTTGAAGGAACTGGCCTTTCCCTTTTGAACTATACTTTATGAAATTTTCACTATGTATTAGTCTTGTTATATAGGACACGAGATTAATCCTGTGTGAAGGATTCCGATGCATACTTATCTCTAGATCTATGTGGGATAATTTTTGGTGGTATGGGACACTAGAATTTATTGCACATAGAAGTCCTTGAAACAATGTCTTTTGATATAATTAGAAAAGATACCTGAATTTATATATTATACGACAATTGATCTCCTTTGCTTTTGCAATAAAAAAACATGCAACTGAGGTCAGTTGCTTATCCAAGCAGGAAGGATGTAATGTAATGTTCACCCTTTAGTTGTACGGGGACACCTAGACACTAGTGTGCCATCCTAGTGAATTGGTATCGTGGGTGATCCCACATTAAATACTGGTTACCTAGTGTTATTGGCATAGCTTGAGACCATGCTTGATGGATGTATGTTGTTGAGGTGTAACAAGTGGTGCCATGCTTGACAACTGTATTGTGGTTGAGTGAAATAAGTGGACTATGCTAGACAACTACACACAGTTAAAGCGTAGCAAGTGGTTTATGCAATTGATGTGCCATGCTAATTGAAAGTGTAACAAGTGGCAATACACACCATGCTAGATGATGTGTATAATGATACTCTCATCATCATGAAATAAGTGGTAAGTGTATATTGTGTTTGTGCCTATCAACGTTTCATATTGGGATTAATTGTAGAGAAGGGCAATTAATTGAAACAACTAATGTGTTTACGTTGTGAGATAGGTGATGAGCAATGCACATGTCATATGGGGGATCTTGTTTATATCATCTCGAAATATTATTATTTCATGTTATTTTATTGGCCACGTGCCAAAAGATTGTACATATTATTTATGCATGCTTGTGCGTGGTGTTGCTATATTGTTGGCACATATTTTAGAAGAGTTTTGATTATTTACACTTAGTGTGTGAACAAGCTCTAGTGTTTGAGCTATTTTTGTAAAAGTGGAAAAGCAAGCCCAATTTTGTACGCACAACTATTAATAGCTCCTTGGGCTATCTTTTTGAATAGAAATCTCAAAATACTCATGTCGTGGAAGTGGAGCTACACGCTTGAGGGGGGAGATTACACCAAATCTTGTGTTCTTTAATTTTATGCTCTTGAGTTATGCTATGGTATCTACATTTTATTTTTGTTATTTATTAATTTGTAGAGTAATCAATTCTCCATGTACCTTGGTCTGAACAGATCATGGACTGTTCAAGGTTTAGGAGAGTTGATGGAGTGGATCTAGCTAGATTTATAAGACAAGTGCAACTGTTTGTCTTTTGAGGAATACAGATTGTAAAGCAGAATGGTCGAGGACATTTCCTTTGTTTCTTGAGGACCATACATATAGGTGGTATGAAGATTTGCAGGATGATATAAGAGATAGTTGGGCATTGTTGGAAGCAAGGTTTCTTCAGAAGTTTACAAGAATGTTGACTCCGATTGAAGCTTGGAGGAAGGTAGTTGTGTGTATGCATAATGATGAAAGTGTAGCTGATTTTTGGCAAAGATTTGAAAAGGCATGGATTTCATGGGAGAGAGCAATTATGCATGCTAAAGAGGTGTCGTTGCCTGAGTTGTATGGTGCTTGTATGAAGATGTTCAAGTTGTAGATGTTGATTAGTCAGTTGAACCTTATCTTTAGGGAGAAGCTGGAGTATAAGAGACCTCGAGCTTGAAAAAAGCTCTTAAGACTACTTGCAGCAAGGAGAAGAAGCTGAGGTTCCATGCAGGTTTGAGTCGCCCGCTAGCTATTCAAGATATAGAGTTTGTGGATACACCTTATGATAGAGTATTGAAGTCAGAAGGTTTGCAAGTACAAGAAGAAGTTATACTCAGTGATGGATCAAATCTTGGTGCCAGTAGATCAAAATGGCAAACTTAGTGCAGATGCAGGTTATGTGTTGAGGATCCTACTATGTATAGGAAGATTGTGGGGAGTTTGATCTATGTCATGATCAGCAGGCCGGATTTGTTGAGTTACACTATTGGATTAGAGACCCAGTTTATGTAGGTTCTACACAAACCACATCTTGACAGTGTGCGACGCACACTTCGGTATTTGAGGGCCACTGTTGATTATGCATTGTTTTATGAAGCAGGTGTACCATTGGAGCTATATGGGTACATAGATGCAGATTGGGCAGGGAGCTTCTTAGATAGGAGATCTACGAGTGGATTTATATTTTCATTAGGGAGTGTTACTCTGTGAATGGAGCAGCAAGAAGCAGCCCATAGCTCCCTTGTCGAGTACAGAGGAGTAGCAAGAAGCAGCCCATAGCTCCCTTGTCGTGTATACAGAGGAGCTGTGGTGGCAGCGTGAGGTAGCTTGGTTACGCAAGCTACTTGATTTGGGGTTGCATTTGGAGAGAAAGGTTGTCATATATTGTGATAATCTTAGTAGTATACAATTGTCCAAGAACCCAGTTTTCCATGCGCGGATGAAACACATTGAGGTACATTACCACTTCATCAGGGAGAGAGTCTTGGCATCATACGACATCGACTTGGCCTATGTCCAGCACACAAGATCATGCCACTGACATCTTCACAAAGGCCTTGGGAGCTGAGAAGCTTTGTAGATTTCGAGATATGCTTGAGTTCATGAGTTGGAGTTGAGCTTGAGGGGGAGTGTTAAGATATCAAGCTCAATATGAGCTGACTGGACCGCTTGTATATACTCTATTATGTTTGTTAGTCACTTTATCTTCTTTGTAGACCTCTTTTGTTGTGTGAAGAAGAAGAAGAATTTTCAGCCTCTCACCTTGTGTGTTCTCTTCTAGGGTTTGTGTGAGTGTCTGTGTGCTTGCAAGAGCTCAAGCTCTCTTTTCCCCTGCATCTTTTCTGATAAGGTGTTCCACTGAGTCAGAAGGTCAGTATAGGGGAGAGTTGATAAGGTTGGTGAAGCTCTGAAGCAAGGTTGTGAAGTTTGTTGATGAAGAACATTCTGGGAGTCAGGCGGATAGGTTTCTGACTAGGATCAGCAAGCTAGCTTCTGAACCAGTTTACAGTTAGAATCAGATCAGCAGCTAGCTTCTGAACTAGTTTACAGTTAGAATCAGATCAGTTCCGTGTCAACTGGGAGTCGTTTTGGTCAACTGGATGTCAACTGAGGCTTATAGGTGAATGATCAGTGCTTTTGGAGGTCAGTGCGCTGACCTGGGAGGACAACTGGAGGTGTCAGCTGGATCAGATTGGAGAGTTTGGAGTGTGTTTAGGTGTCCGAAGGTGTTAACTGCTGCAGGGGTGAGGACAGGAGCAAGGTTGATTGGTGCCCTTGGAGCTAGGATTTCAGTGTCCCCTAGTTCTAATCCCTTTTCTTTTCTTTCTCGTGTATCTATTGGTGCTGTAGTAAAGGCCATCACCCTAGCCACCACACAACATGTTGAGTTCATTAATGACATCTATGGACATCATAAATTGATGTCATCATGGATGATAACATGCTAACATCATCATGAGAATGGCATCCCAATTAATCTCATCATGGATGATTTCATCACATATATAGCGAAGAGGAGACTGTTCACACACACACACACACACGGGATTACATAAAGGGTGGTTCACCCACATAAATACACAAGCTAGAGGAAGTTCACATGTGAAGCTTCGAATCCCAAGAGAGAGAGATCAAAGAAGGTAAGATAATTATCAACACATTGAAACAATTTTACAAAAGAGATCTGTGAGAAAATCCAACTGTTAAATTTGTAATTTCACCTTAGCCCCACATTCTACTAAACTCCCCCTATCTTCCCCAATCACTCGATCCATAAAGTTGAGTGTTTCAAGTGGTAGATCTCATGTGTAGTATAAATAATGTACTTTTAAAACTTACAAGGCTTTGAAATATTTATACAAAATAGGGAAAACCTCAAAAAATTCTTCATAGATCAAGCTAAGCTCTATGTTATGTGACTTTGTGACATTCAAAGTGGCAAGTTCATATGAGTTAAGATGAAAATGTTATTAGCACTTCAAGGGAATACCATCCATAAGTCCAAATTTGGGACATGAGGTATACACTGACTTGCAATTATTCAATATTAGGGATCGAATCATATCATTGGGTGCCCAACTTTGCATGTGACATTTTATTAGATGACCTTTGATGTAATTCCTTGGCTAGCTAGGAGAGATTGGCCATTAAAGGTAGAAAAATACTTGTTTTCAAGGCACCCAAGTAACCAAAACTAGGAACCTTGATCTTGCAACTACCCCCATAGAAGACTCAAGTCATTAGTAACTTTTCTAAATGAGCATATATGTTGCGATATAAGATTAAAACGTGGAAAGAAAAGCCAAGGGTTAAAGAATTCCAAAAGACTACTAGAACTATCATTAGAGAGAGACATGTCAATAGAGAAAAAGCTACAAGAGGAAGAAAATACAAAAGCTAGTGTAAGAGGAAGAAAATGCAAAAAAATTAAGGAAAAGCAATGCGTGATAAAAGCAAAGATGTTCAAGAACAAAAGTAGAACGAGAGGAAGAAGTGAGAGAAAAGGAAGAAATAGGAACAAGAATTAAAGGAGAAATAAATTTCTTGGAAATAACAAAGTATATAGACGATCAAGACAATAGACCAAAACAAGAGGTGTGTTGAAGAAAGAAGAATATCAAACTAGCAATTTAAAGGAGGAAGAAAAAGACCATAGACAAAAAGGAAGTCACATTAAGAAGTTGATCATCCATGCATTGGTTTGAACTTAGGGACTTAATCCACATCTCCAATGCTCATCAAACAGGGGGCGAAAAAGATCCACTGTTCATGGGGGAGGGGCACATGCTTGCCCTTTCGAATGGGTAGGTCCATCCATAGGTTTTGAAGGGAATCCCTAATTACCATGCATTGTAAGCATTCTATATGTAAATTTAGAGCTCCATGGATCTCATGATTTTATAGTGAGAAATGCCAAAAAAAATGAATATGAGTAGAGGGATAGATGGAGAGAGAGGGAGATCTATCTTGTGTTGGTGTAGGATGTCCCTAGACAACCATGGACATGATTGAGAGGGCAAAGGCTTGAGAGATGTGATGTGCCAAAAGGCATGTGAAATTTTGTGGTGGTGAGAATAGGAAAGAGGGAGTGTCGGTGGAGGAAGCGAGAAGGTGGTGGGTGGGGGCCTCGTTGCAGAACAAGCGAGCTAGTGAAGACTGATGGGAGCACACGTAGGGTACGTATGAGTGGGAGGTCCCATGAGATGCTTGAGAGTGTGTGTTTTTACGTGTGTACACGCGCGCGCGCGTGTGAGAGAGAGAGAGAGAGAGAGAGAGAGAGAGAGTGTATGCATTGCACACGCCAAAATGCTTCGCTATACCTTAGCTGTACTCCTCGAAAAATTAAAAGGTGAGAAAAGAATTAAATGGTTTTCCCAGATTTAAAAAGCGGGAAGGTGAAATTTGGTTGAATATAACTACCTAAATAACTGACAAAAAGAGACTTTGGTGAAAAGAGGAAGGTTATTTTTTTTATTTTGGGCCACCGGCAGGCGTGATTTATTTTGGTAATTTTAAAAAACGAGATTTTAGGACGCATTAATCAAACAATTTGGGGAAAAAAAGGAGGTATTAGGAGCCGTTAAAATGGTGGAAAAGGGCCTATTTATTCAAATTATTTTGCGATGATTATTTTTGTGCTAGCCGCCAAATTATTAGTTGTGTGGCGACAGTAGAGCATCAGGCAGGTGCCCATATACACCGCATTGAAAATCGGAGCTAAATTTCTTTTTGCACATTTTATTAGTTTATTTCAGAAATGAAATATTGGGCCATTAATCTTACTTTAGGAATCCGAGTCCCACGCTGGTGAGCGTTGGCATTCTCTTGTTCTCTCTGCTTTCTCTCTCTAACGCAGGTTCAGAGGAAGTCAGTGTGTGTGTGTGTATGTGTGTGAGAGTGTGTGTACAGTGTGTGTGAGAGAGCGAGAGAGAGACGGAGAGGTCTGTTTGCCAGTGAAGGGCTTCACCATGCTTTCCTTCAGATCTCCCCTTCAACATCACACCTCTGCATTCACCTTCATTCTCTCACTAGCATTGCTGTTAGCTTGCTCTGGTAAGCTTACAACCCTAACATTATTCTGTAATCTTAGCATTAACTGCTCAGTAATTCAGTGCATTTGATCTGCATTGATGCTGTGATAGTGGTCAGCAGCATGATTAACTCAGTAACTGTCTGCATTATTCTGCTTTGTTTTAATGTTAGCCTTAATTTTGTCTTCTCTCGACACCCAGATGCTTACGATCCGCTCGATCCAAACGGCAACATAACCATCAAATGGGACGTTATGTCATGGACTGCAGACGGTTACGTGGTAAGGAATTACACTTAATCACTCTTTTTTCTCGCTTAATCACCCTTCAATCTAGGCTTGAATCGCTAAATCGAACTAATTATCAGCATCAGTGCTTCTTTATCTTTAGTGAAGTGCAAGATTACAACCCAAATCAAGTCGATTTCTGCGTAATTGTCTATTATATCCCGAGATTTCACTGTTTATCCCTGGTAAGGGAGGGGGATGGGCAGTGCTTGGCACAGTGGACCTGTAGTCAAGTGGAGTGGGCTGGGAGGGGAGGTTCTGAGTTCAAAGAAGACCAAGATGCCTCTGGGAGGGTACCAAAGTGTGACTATTGAAGGGTCTAGGGTGGGCAGTGCCTGTTTGAACATAGATTAATTAGGTTATTAGCACGATAACCAAGTTCTAATCTTGTTAAGCCATGTGATGTTGATAGGCAGTGGTGACATTGTACAACTTCCAGCAATACAGACACATAGAGTCGCCTGGGTGGTTATTGGGATGGCATTGGGCGCAGAAGGAGATCATATGGGCCATGGTGGGCGGGCAGGCGACCATGCAAGGGGACTGCTCAAAGTTCCACAATGGAGTCCCCCACTGTTGCATGAGGAACCCCACCATAGTGGATCTCTTGCCCGGGGTCCCTTACAACAGTCAGATCTCTAACTGCTGCAGAGGGGGTGTCCTCTCATCATGGGGCCAGGACCCCTCCACTGCAGTTGCCTCCTTTCAAATCAGCGTCGGACAATCTGGTAGCACCAATACCACCGTCAAACTGCCGAAGAACTTCACCCTCCAAACTCCTGGACCCGGCTACACATGCGGTCCCGCCAGAGTCGTTAAACCAAGCTTGTTCACCTCTGGAGATGGCAGGAGAAAGACCCAAGCTTACAGTAAGTATGAATGCATGTTTGTATGTTTGTATGCATGTGAAGCCAAGGGTTGGAAGTGTAGAGTGCTGATCAAGGACGGGTCATGTAGTCTTTGGCTGATACGGACTGGTTTTTCTGTGCAGTGACATGGAACCTCACATGCACCTACTCTCAGTTTCTCTCTCAGAGAGGACCCAGCTGTTGCGTCTCCTTCTCTTCCTTCTACAACGACACTATTGTCCCATGTCCCACTTGCGCCTGCGGCTGTGAGAACAACAGCAGCTGCTATGAGTAAGCCTCTATTCTTCAGCATCCTTCCTACTTTTCTCCTTTCAAACTTCTGCATGTAGCTTTGGCTTTTGTCTCCCCCCACGGCCTTTCACACAAAAAGCCACCCGTACCTGCTGTCAGATAGCCTTAGCACATAAAGGAGGTCGGCCACCCTAAGGTCACTTTGCAGCCCACCCAAGATTCCCAGAATATGCCTCCGGCCACCCGTTGTTTTGAGCACGTAAGGGCGGTTGGCCAGTTTCGGGTCAGATGACCGGAGTTGGCCGAAATACTTGAGCACATAAGGGCGGCCAGCCACCAACGAGACCTAAAAAACACACACATGAGGAGCCGTTGCCGTCTGCGCTGGCTGGCCGACCCTTCGCTGGCTGGGCGGCAAAACTGGGGTCGTGCCCTAGTCGGCTACAAAGCTAGCCTTTTTGGGTGAGACGGGGTGCCAGCTCACCAAATGCAGGCCCTGCACAGGGGTGGCTGGCTGACCGACCGTGCTTATGTGCTAGTACCAAGAATCTCACGATGGGGCGGGGAGCTTGTAGCTCATGGACGGGGAATAGAGCGTGCCCGTCTGCACAATGGGGGTTGTATGTGTCAAGGGCCTGGCTTCATAATACCTCCATTTGCATTAATTTAGGTTCAGAATACAGTCTTTCAAGACCCTCATCTTCATAATGATGTGTCAACCTAGCATGTCTGTCTATCTGGCCTTTGACATACCCTTGGACTGCCTGATGTAGTGTCAAGATATAATGTCATATAACATTATGATATCATGTCAAATGCTCACTAACGATGCCCTCTTTTTTGTTTTGCTAGGACCGCTCCCTTGCAAACCCTAACCTCAGGATCCAACACAGGCCTCACGCCCCACCTGACTGCACCTCAGGTTCATTGCACAAGTGACATGTGCCCAATCCGGTTACATTGGCATGTGAAGCAGAACTACCAGTCCTACTGGAGAGTGAAGCTCACCATAAGCAACCGCAACTATGCATGGAATTATTCTCAGTGGAACACCGTGGTACAGCATCCTAATTTCGACAACCTCACTGAAGTCTTCAGCTTCACCTACAAAAGCCTGAATCCTTATGGCAATGCCATCAGTAAGTGTCCATTTCTACTATAATCTCTATGCAATGTGCTTGCTTAAGTTTATCTTAGCATTAATACTTGACTACCTCTTATAGTGTGATGGGTTAATTGCTTTTTCCCATACCTTATGATATATGGGCATAACAACTTGCAAACATAAGCTAATTCTGCATCACAACTCTCTTTTTCAGATGATACTGCTATGCTCTGGGGCATCAAGTACTATAATGACCTGCTAATGCAAGCTGGTGAAGAGGGCAATGTGCAGTCAGAAATCCTCTTCCAGAAGGACAAAAATACATTCTCTTTCACAGAAGGGTGGGCTTTCCCACAAAGGGTTTATTTCAATGGGGATGCATGTGTGCTACCGCCACCAGACGCCTACCCGTCTCTACCAAATGGGGTCAGTTCACTAAAGGTGGATAAACCCATCATTCTTTTGCTCTCTATGGTGGTGGCTGCCCTTCTTTGTTTCCTTTGATAGACAAGCTACATTGATCAATGCCAAAGCTGAAGGTCTCTACCTAGAAAACACGTTTCAATGGCAATGGCAATGGCAATGATCATGCCATTTATGATGATTTTAAGAAGGGTACACATTCATGGCATGCAGTGGTGCTTTTGGACACATGATGTTTTCTGATGAGCAGCTACTATAGCTTATCATGGGGCATTTTGAGGTGAAGACATGAAGGTTCTAGTGCCGTAATGGTGGCATTTAGGAATGTGATTAGGCAACAAAAGTCCTCAATTATCTCTTGGGATTATGGTATATCGAGATTAGTTGTTCCCTTGGTGTTGTTTTATGAGAGAGGGGCCATGCTTACATTTTGACCTGTGGGACTTTGTACTGTATAGTGGTGGCCTCTCTTGATGTGTCATTGGTCTAGCCTACCCCCCAAACGGTGCTAGATGATGGTATATAAAACTCTTTATCTTCGATTTAACATTGTATGCTTTCTATCACCTCACCCTTCTCAAAATAAATTCCCATGAGTTAGTATTTTGATTGGCTTTTGATGGTCTTGTTAAGGACCCAGTATCATGTATATGAGTCAATGACCTTCAGATCAATAGTAAGTAAAAGTGATATGAATAGTTGTAACATTTAGAAGCCTTGTGTTGGTGCAAATTTTAATACACGAGTGTCCTTCATTTCACAAAGGCATACCAAAAAGATGTTTACAGCACCACATTATTTGTAATGCTATTCTCTCTTCAAAAGGTAGAAGAATAAAAGGTAGGTTGAAATATGTGTTGTTTTGTATTTTTGCTCTCCTTTGCAATCACCAAAGAAGATAATGAGTTTCAAACATAAACTCCAGTAGGTGAATATAGAATTTCAAGGGTCTAAATGATGTACTCGTCCCATATGTCATCTCTCTCTCTCTCTCTCTCTCTCTCTCTCTCATAGCAGTTTGTGGACTCAAGGGGTTCCAAGTTCAAGTCCCCCATCCCCACACCTAAGAGTTGTCATATGGATCATATATGGTACATTGGCTTTTGTGATAACACAGAAAAAGCTCCTCTCTCGCTTCGCCTTAGAGACCTCACCCTCACAAACTTTTCATCACAACATGGAGATGATCAAGATGTATCTAGAGGTGTACATAATTGTATGAGGACATTAATTACTTGTGACATTCCAAAACCTAGAATTTGTGTAGCTACATAAATTACCCACAAAAGATGATAAGAGAATGCAAATAGGTACTATGAACATGTGGAGGTCTCACCATCTCATCCCTTGAAGGGTGAAGTTCTTGGGTTTTTATAAACACATGGCCTTGACATAATAAATTCATGGATCTAGTGTCAACGTATGGTGGATCAAAGCACTTAACTAACTTCACGCTGGTAGTATTAAGCTAATGAAATACTTAACCAAGTGAAGCTCAGCAAGATGATAATGCTAAAAAATTGTACCATAAAATTCTCATAAAAAAACTCTCTAATACAAGTTACAAGTCCATGCTTATATAGCATTGGGAAAATATCTATTTGACCCTTACTAACACTAAGACACAAGACTCTTACTAACATACAAGGTGTATAACCTTTGCTATCACCAAGAGCCACCTTTGAATGCATTCAACTCATCCATGATTTCATGTGAAATCTTCACTTTTACATTCACCCTTTTAAATTTGACTTATACCCTTTGACCTTTGAACTATACATCCTTCATTATATTTCTAAGGTTACATGCTCTCCCTTAATGCCCAAACGGTTGCACCCTTAATCACTTGTTTTTCAACACTTCCCCTCAAGTGATGAATGCTTATCAGCATACATATATTCGGCCTACACTCTTAGTCATTTGCTAGAGTGGTACATTTCAATTTGCCTCTTGGGATACAATGTTGACCGTTCACTTGACACTTTACATGAGGGTAGGAGTAGGGTTATAACACACGGTGAGAGCCGTGCCCTTTCAATTTACTCGACCGAGCGAGACCGAGAGCCCTCACTAACTCTCCCCATGTTTCACAGATAAAATGGTTCATTCTTGTGTGCTCATAGAGGCCGCTTACTATCACAAAGGTTACAATACTTTAACAGAAAATGCTAAGACCAACCAAGAACAGAAAACGCTAAGAAGGAATGGAGGAGGCAAGCAGAAAATAGAAACCAAAAATAAGAACAAATTAAGATATAGAGACTAGATTGAAGACAAATGTAGAACCAGCTGAGAAAATCTCAAGAACATGGGCCGGAAGTCCTAGGCTAAAGCTAAGAGTATGAAGAAGAAATGTCCTCCAACACAAAGGATTTCCTTTCTCAAGAAACCCATTATTGAGTGGAGATTCCTCTTTCAAACAACCTAGGACCAAGTAGAGAGACTCCTTCTTCAAACAACCAAGGACTGAGCATGGCTAACAATGGGATACACATGGTTTCTAAGCGAGAAACTAGTTGACAATTGATTTAGTCTTATCACAAAGTTATTGTTAACCTCTTTTCGTACACTGTGGCCTAGCACTTCATTACCCTCTCCACACATGATGGTGCACATGCACATGTACATATATATATCTATTGTAGGTGCATATATCCTATTGTTGCCATGGTATATTGTCTCAAATGGCCATGGGGGCTGCGCACAGTCCCGTAGTCTAATATTATCTTAGATGGCCGTGGGAGCTGCGCACAATCTCGTAGTCTAATATTGTCCCAATCGGATGATGTGGTTGGTTGGTCATTTTGGACCACGTTGTGGGTTGGCCGACGTGGTTGACCTATGTCCATGCTAACCTTGGGTACTATATATAGACTAGTTTGGTAGCCCTAGTTCATCATCGAGTTCATTATGTTCAAGCACTCTTGTAAGCAAGACATCCTGTTTCTAGAGTCTGTCTAGATCACCATCAAAGCTTCTTGGGTGGGCGGCAACATGGATGCCATTAGTTTGTAATGAAGTTTTTTGTTGTAAATAGTAATATTGTTTACTTGCCACTTCTTTCTGCAATTTAGTGCTTTATATTGTGTTGATCTAGCTTTTCTTGTTGTGTATTCTTACATGCTAGCTCTAGGCAAATCTTATTTTTGGCATTTTGCTATTTGAAGGCAGATTTGGATGGCCCAACTTACAAATAACGCAGCCGCTCGTGCCAGCCCTCTACCTTTTGGTGATGGGAAGTTGGATAGGACAAATTACACTCTCTAGAAGTTAAGATTAGTTCTATTCTTGATTCATATAAGTTGTGGGAAACCGTAATAGGGGTTGACCTTTGAACTATGAACCCTTTATTATATTTCTAAGGTTACATGCTCTCCTTTAATGCCCAAATGATTGCTTAATCACTTATTTTTTAACACTCCCCCTCAAGTGATGAATGCCTATCATCATACATATATTGGGCCACAACTTTAATTTGTCTCTTGGGCTACAATGTTGACTATTCACTTGAGACTTTACACGAGGGTAGGAGTAGGGTTATACCACACGGTGACAACCTTGCCCTTTCAATTTATTCGCTCATGGTGAGATCGAGCGAGACCAAGAGCCCTCACTAAGTCTCCCCATGCTTCACAAATAAAATGGTTTGTACTTGCATACTCATAAAGGCCGCTTACAATCACAAAGGGTACAATACTTTAATGGAAAATGCTAAGACTAATAACCAGGAATGGAGAAGGCTAAGAAGGAATGGAGAAGGCAAGTAGAAAATGGAAACCAAAAATAAGAACAAATTGAGATATAAACTAGATTGAAGACAAATCTAGAACTAGCTGAGAAAACCTCGAGAACAGGAGCAAGAAGTCATAGGCCAAAACTAAGAGTATGAAGAAGAAATGGAACCCACCAATTTTCCCTCCAAGATGGATTTCCTTTCTTGAGCAACACGACCGAGCGGAGACTCCTTTTTTAAACAGCATAAGGCCAAGTAGAGACTCCTTTTTCAAACAACCCATAACCAAGTGGAGACTACTTTTTCAAGCAACTAAGGACCGAGCATGGCTAACAATGGGATACACATGGTTTCTGAGCTAAAGAAACTCCAAGCTAAGTTTTTTGAGTTGACAATTGATTGTCTTACCACATAGTTATTGTTAACCTCTTTCTGTACACACCATGGCATAGCACTGGCCTCTCCACACATGATGGTGTGCATGCACATATATATGTATATCTATTGGTGCACATATCCTATTGTTGCCATGGCATATTGGGGTGACATTTGAGCTTATTGTGTATATCTTTGAGGACTCACCTATGCTCGCCATGTGTGGCACATATGTATATGGGATGGCCCTACTTTTCACTATACATAGAGAGCATGGGTGAGGGAGATCTTGTTGGAAAATCATTTTCTCAATGCTCCACCCTCATGTTGTTTCTGTAAGTGATGTACGTGTTATATTTTGTAAGGCCCCCTTTATAAAGAGTAGCCATTGTGGTGAGCACCCGAGCACCCGACATTTCCTAGCTTAGACATTGAATGGTGGCCAAGTGTGGCTAGATAGTTAGGAGACGACTTATGTAGACTTGGCACTCTGCTAAGTAGGATGCATGCTTGTGCGGGCTATGTGACCATAGTGAGTGCTAGACATTGAATCGAGGACAATGTTCTTAGGTTGGGGTGCCCGTTTGAGGGTCCATACAGTCTGAGATGATGGCCGTGGGAGTTGCGCAGAGTCTTGTAGTCTAATATTATCCTAGTTGGATGATGTGGTCGATTGGTCATTTTAGACCAAGTTGTGGAGGGTAGGCCGACATGGGTGACCTAAGCCCAATGCAACCTTGGGTACTATATGTAAAATAGTTTGGTAGCCCTTGTTCACCTCATCGAGTTCATTGTGTTCAAGCACTCTTGTAAGTAAGACATCCTCTGTCCAAAATTCTATCTAGATCACCATCAAAGCTCCTTACCCGGAGCACGTGGGTGGGCGAGCGATGATGCCATCAATTTGTAATCAAGTTTTTTACAAGTAGTAATATTGTTTACTCTCCACTTCTTTCTACAATTCATTGCCTTATATTGTATTGATCCAGCTTCTCCTATTATGTATTCTTACATGGTATCAAAGCATAGGCTCTAGGGAAAGCTTGTTTTTAGTAGTTTACTATTTGAAGACAGATTTGGAGAGATGGCCCAACCTATATTAGTGCAACTGTTGATGGAAAGTTAGATGAGACAAATTACACTCTCTAAAAGTTCAAGAATAGTTATATTCTTGATTCATATTATTGGAAATCACAACGTAGGTCAATGCAAAGTCGGATCCTACTCTAGATCCAGTAGATCCAGTAGATCCACTACAGAGACCATATCGCTAGATCCTACTTTCACTTTGGTGTGGAGGTGAAAGAATGCAGATATGCTATATGTGCCATCGTCACCAGCATCATTGATTCAATAATGACCTTGATTCAGCATACTACCACCATAGCTTCTGAAGCATGGCAAGTTCTAAAGAATGAGTATGAGATAAGAAATCAGACAAGCATTCAAAACCTTGAGAATCAGCTTACAACAGAAAAGCATTCTGATGGAGAAGTAGTAGAGCAGTTTACATTGTGGATAAAGCATCTACAAGATCATATGGTGGTGGTGGTGGTTGGGGATCACCAAGACGAGTGAAGAGCTCGCACATAGGTGCATCAAAGTGTTGCACCCAAGGTATGATAGTTTGGTAACCTCACTTAATATGCAGGTGCAAAACAACCCGCCTCTTACTTTTGAGGTGTTTGGCATAATGATAGTGGAGGAGGAGGTGCATTTCAAAGCCAGAGACGGTAGCGATGCGACGTAAATACAAAGGCAAGGGCAAGGGATTTGATAACCCCAATGCTTCTGAAAAGAAGAAGAAGTCTAAGGCAAAATATTTCTACTACAAGCTTGGTCATGTGGTCAAAGCATGTAGACTGAAGGAAACAGATGAGAAGAATAACACTGAAGCCTTGGGAAAAGAGGAGGAGAATAGTGTTAAATCTAAGGCAAAATGTTACTACTTCTTTTATGCATCTATTTATGCATAAAAATCAATATTGATGAAAGTAACACTTTTATAATATAAAAAAAATCTTTTATGCATAAAAATCAATATTGATGAAAGTAACAATTTTATAATAAAAAAATATTTTATGCATCTATTTATGCATAAAAATCAATATTGATGAAAGTAACACTTTTATAAAGAAATTCTTTTATGCATTTATTTATGCATAAAAATCAATATTGATGAAAGTAACACTTTTATAATTAAAAAAATTCTTTTATGCATCTATTTATGCATAAAATTCAATATTAATGAAAGTAACACTTTTATAATTTAAAAAATTCTTTTATGCATAAAAATAAATATTGATAAAAGTAATACTTTTATAATAATAAAAATTCTTTTATGCATCTATTTATGCATAAAAATCAATATGCATCTTTCTATGCATAGAATTTAAATCTAATGAAAAGAAAATCACTCTTTTATAATTAAAAAAATAATCAATATGCATCTTTCTATGCATAGAATTTAAATCTAATGAAAATCACTGTTTTATTAATAAAAAATAATCAATATGCATCCTTCTATGCATAGAATTTAAATCTAATAGAAATCACTATTTTATAATTTAAAAAAAACCAATATGCATCTTTATATGCATAGAATTTAAATCTTATAGAAATAACACTTTTGTAATAAAAATATTTCTACTATGCATTTTTCTATGCATAGAATGAAAATAACACTTTTAGAATACACAAACGATGGGGATTACTCTTTTTGAATAATAAAAGGTAATACTTATTTCAAAAAATTTAAGAAAATTTTGCCATAACCTCCTTTGTAGTATGGCTGACCATTTTTCAAATTTTCCTATTCTTAATTTACTTAAAAATTATCCCCAATTTGTTTAAAGCATTCTAAACTAATCAAATTCTACTTTTAAAAGAGAAACAATATGAAAAGTTTAATTCAAACAATTTGATTACTTAACTAGGATAAAGAAGGGCTGAATTTAAGAATGAGAGAGGGGGAAAGCCTTTCCAGCAAGGCATAGCATCAGATTATCATTTCAAAGATAACAAAAAATTAGAAAACCATTAAAAGAATAAGAAAAAGTAGGATTTCTAACTTACATGAATTTCTGGGAGGGTTCTACTCTTATTTGCAACAAGAGTGGCCACCAATTCTTTAGAAGAGGGAATGGTCAAAAACTAATGAATTATTAGAAATTCACAGTTTTTGGCTCTGGGGAGGAGTAGAATAACAGTGCATAAAACACTATTAAGCTTCAACAAGGGGGGAGGCTTCTATTTATAGAAAAAAGTGAGCTTCTAACTAAGCAAACTGATTCTAGAATTTTTCAGATCAGTTTGGTCAATTTTTGACCATTTTTGGGTTAGTTTAGCTTACTTTTTGGAACTAGACTTGAATCAGGAGAGAGGAGAGATGAAATATCTTAATTTTTGGGAATTTAAAACTCCACCACACATGTGAAATAGGCGCCTCCTTCATGAGGGGAAATCCCCACATCTCAGGTGTGTCAAAAATTCATTTTTTTAGTATTTCCTTTGGTCCTTAGTCCACTCTTCATCTTATGTGAGTATTTACTCATTTTTGGGGGGATTTTCTTTATTTCTTCTATTTATCTCCTCCACACATTTGGATGAATCTGATTGGCCCCTCAAAATCTCAATTTAAAATTTTTAGAAAATCCGGACCCCTAGGATAAGGCCTTTTGAACAGATTATAATTGATTTTCAATGCACCTTCTGAAAATGTTTTTGAGCTTCTATTTCGAGGGAATTTGATTTAATAAGAAGAGATATTTTTCCATCCAAAAATATCTAAAATCTAAGTAACCTCTCTCTAAGCCAAAATAGGTAGAAACAAGATCTTTTATATATCTGAAGAGGGATTTGATTACAGGGAAAGATACTGGACATCTTAAGAGGCTGGGGAGGAATCTTACACTCTCCCACTTGAAAAATGCGAGATTTTCTCATCTCGCAAACGGGGGGTAATCCCACAACAGTTCAGCTTCTTTCTCCCAGGTGGCATCTTCAAAAGGATAGAACTTCCATTTGACCAATAATTCTCTCACAATTTTGTTCCTGAGAACCTTTTCTCGAACATCAAGGATTTCTTTAGGTTTGAGTTCCATCCGCCCTTGGGTTGAAGAAGTTAAGATTTCATCAAGCACATGATTTGGGCTTGGTATATACTTTTTAAGAAGGTTGACATGAAATACGTTATGTACTTTGAGATGAGGAGGCAGAAGAAGCTCGTAGGCTAAGTCACCTAATTTCCTTGTAATCAGATATGGTCCACAATATATGGGGGATAACTTCTTGTACTTCCCAAGAGATAGAGAACTTCTTTTGGGGTGTACTCAAATGAAGACCATATCTGCTTCTTTGAATTTTCTGTCTGATCTCTTCTTATCTGCATACTGCTTCTGTCTATCTTGGGCAGCTTTTATATCTTTCCGAATTGATTGCATCTGTTGCTCCATGTCATCAAGCATCTGTCTGGATATCTCGACCCTAAATCAATGGGACCAAGTTAATGGAGTTAAGCAATCTTGTCCATACAAATCTTTGAAAGGGCTTATCCCAATACTTTTGTGATAAGAAGCATTGTAGGCGAACTCGACTAGGTGCAGATAGCTTAGCCACTTCTTGGGTTCCCTCCACAGCATGATCGAAGTATATCTTCGATTACTTGGTTCACCCTTTCAGTTTGACCATCGTTCTCGGGGTGGTAAGCTGTGCTGAGATCCAAGAAAGTTCCTACTGCTTCAAAAAATGCAGTCCAGAATCTTGACGTGAATTTGGGATCTCAATCACTTACTATTCTTCTAGGTAGGCCATGCAATCTGAAGATTTCTTTGAGGAACACTCTGGCCACATCCATTGCAGTGTAGGTTTCTTTTACTACTAGAATCAGATGGGCAACTTTGGTTAGTCTATCAACTACCACGAAGATGGAGTTGTAACCTGATTGCACTGAAGGTAATCCAGTAATAAAATCCATACCGATACATTCCCACTTCATCTGGGGGATGTCTAATGGATGTAACTTCCCATGCATTTTTACTCTCTCGGCCTTGACTTTTTGACAGGTCAAACATTGACGTACATGATTAAGTACATCCTTTTTTAGACCAGGCCAAAAGAAGCTTTTCTTCATAGACATGTAGGTTTTGATGAAACCTGGATGTCCTGCAATAAGGCTATCATGGGCTTCATTCAGAATTTGACCCTTAGTTCCCTCATCATTTGGGAATGCATAGTCTACGATTATAATACATAATTCCATCATCCAGGCTGTACCCTTGAACTCGGTTCAACTCCTGTGGAGTTTTGCTTTCCTGCATAAGTAGGGTAGCGATAGGGCCAAAGAATCTATCCTGTATGATCTTCTCTCTTGCTTCAATAATCGAGGGATTTGACACTACAGTAATTGTTGCAAGCAAGGAGGCTTTTCTGCTACCACATTTTCTTTGCCTGGGCGGTACTTGATTTCAAAATCAAATTCCTACAGGGTCTGCATCCACCTTCTTTGGCGCATGTTGAGATCCTTCTGAGTGAAGATCCACTTTAAGCTCTAATGATCTATAATCAAAGTGAATCTTTGACCCAGTAGTTAATGTCTCCACAACTTCAGGGCATATCCTACTGAAAGTAGTTCCAAGTCGTGGACAGCATAATTCCTCTCATGCGTTCTAAGTTTTCGGGATTCATAGGCCACTGATGACCTTCCTGCGAGTGCACCTCCCAGGGCAAAACCACTGGCATCAGTTTTACTACCTCAAAGGGTAGAGAGAAATCTGGCAGCTTTAGAACGGGATTGGTTACCAAGGCGGTCTTCAGCTTATCAAAAGCACTCTGGCACTTGGCAGACCATTGAAATGGAATATTCTTCTTGAGAAGATTAGTCAGGGGGGAAGCTATGAGAGCGTACTTTGGTATAAAAATTCTATACCAACAAGTCAATCCCAAGAATCCTCTGACTTCTTTCACTATCTTTGGTTCAGGCCAATCTATGACTGCTTGGACTTTAGCAAAATCTAGAGAAATCCCATCTTTGGATACCAGAAAGCCCAAGTATTCAACATGGTTCGGTAGAGAAAGTGCATTTGCTCTTTTTTGCAAAGAGTTGGTTCTTCCTTAGGTCTCAAGAACTCTTCTGACATGAGCTTCATGGTGGTGAGCTGCATTCTTTGAGTAAATTAGAATATCATCAAAGAAAACAAGAACAAAATCATCCAAGTATTCTCTGAGAATGTCTTGCATTAATCGATTGAATGTAGCTAGGGCATTTGTCAATCCAAACGGCATGACAGTGAATTCATAATGCCCATACTGATTGATGGCTGTTTTCGGGATATCTTGTTCATTAATCCTGATTTGATAATACCCTGATTTGAGATCTATCTTTATGAAGATCCGGGCTCCACTTAGCTTGTTTAGAAGCTCATCAATTCTGGGGATGGGATACTTATTCTTAACTGTGATTGAGACCTCTGTAGTCCACACAGAGTCTTAGCATTCCATCTTTCTTTTTCTGAAAGAGAACTGGCGTATCCCAGGGTGAAACACTGGGTCTTACAAACCCTTGTTCTAACAACTATCTAAGTTGTTCCTTGAGTTCAATGGCTTCAGGAACTGGCATTTTGTACGTGCGCATGGCTACTGCCGGGGGTCATTTCTATCACATGATCTACTTCGTGAATTGGAGGCATTGCTATTAATTCTGCAGGGAATAAATCATCATAATCACTTAACCATTCAGGTTCTTTAGCTTTTAACTTTGAGTCTACTGGATTCATTTTGACAACATAAATGAGCTGCTTCTTTCTAAGTCCTTTTAGTAACTTAGAAGCCTTTACTAATTGCAGACTTGGGGATCCTGAGATTCCGGTTCCTTGAACTTTATTTTCGTGAAGGTCACGAAAGGAAATGGTTCCATTATGACAGTGAATGTCAGCTTGATTTTTATGGAGCCAATCCATTCCAAGGATCCCGTCAAAAACTCCCAAAGGTATAACTCTAAACTGACAGTCAGTTAAATTCCCATCTAGATTGAACTAAATACGATCTGTCTCAAGGTGAGTGAAAAGAATCTTCTCACCTGCCAATTCAACTTGCATAGGTTTCCCTGATTTTTGATCTAAGACTAGCTTACGCAAGCATCCAGGGGAAATGAAAGAATGAGTACTGCCTGAATCAATCAAAAGCTTAAAAGGCTTACCCTGATACTCAGCTGGAGTATGGATGACGGAGAATTGGCGATTTGGCCCTTGGTTTTCAATTGCTGCATAAATCTGTCCTCTTTCCTCTTCCACTACCTCAGCTATTGTGACTGCTTTGGCTACTGCAATCTGAGGCGGAACTCTTTCTCTTTGGTTGCCCCAGTTCTCGGAAGGAGTTCTGAGGCTACTTTGGATAGAGGCAGACGGCTGAGTTGGAGTTCTCCTGGGATTTCCTTGATTTGGGCGAGATGGACCCTGATTTGATTGATAGGAAGGGACTGGTCTCTGCACTCTCGGTCCTTGACTTCCCTGTCCCCTTGACATGGCAGGAGTCAGGCAGTCTTTCAGCTGGTGACCAAAACCGTGACATCCAAAACACCGGTTCTCACTTCTGAGCTCATCCCTCTAAATCCTTGAAATAGGTGGGGCTCCTGAGAAAGTGTTATGGGGGAAGGGTCTTCCTTCACTTCTGAATCTTCCCGCATCATGATTCTGAATTGGGCCTTGCTACCTCTTTGGGGGAGGGTTTGGAATCTTTTAAAGTTAGAGGGTGCAGGCTTTGGCGGGACCTTAACAACAAAGGCTTTGGCAAATTCCTTTGCCATTCTTACTGCTTCGGCCACCATTGAAATAGGTTTGGCATTCTTTACTAAGGTGTCCAATGGCTCGTTCATTCCTTGAATGAACCTGGCCAGCTGCTCTTCATCCAATTGCGGGGAATATTTGAGGAGAAGGGCAAAAGCTTGATGGTACTCTTCAATTGTCCGCCGGCTATCTTGCTTTAGTTCCAAGAACTCATTCATTTTAGTTTCCAGGAACCCCGGAGGACAAAACCTCTTTTTGAGGTAAGCTTTAAGATCGGTTCAGTCGAGACGGTTAGTCTCGCAGTGATTCCTCCAAGCGACCTTGGCCATTTCCACAATCTTTAACCGAGCGAGAGCCATCTTGCTTCTCTCATTGTAGCTAGTTACATCAAAGTATTCCTCCATTGCCTCAATCCACTTTTCCACCACTTCACCTAACTGCTCCCCTTCACCCTTGAAGGGACCAGGTTGAGTGCAGGGCTTTTCGAACATCTGGATCTAACTCTTCGTTTCATCGGTTAGAGGATCCGGTTGCCTTGCACGGGCCGCGCGCCTCATGACTCTGACAAAACGAGATTTTTGTCAAGTTAACTTTGACAATAGATTTATGATTATTTAATTTTTACGATTTATTCTTTAAACAGATAATTATTTCATCATACATCATGAAACAAGATTTACTCTGATAATTTTATAAACCATATTCACAATCATGAAAACAATTTGAAATTTAAAAAAAAATACAAAACATCATTTATTATCAAAAGTTTTCGATATATACATAGAGCATCACGGCTCCCAAAATCACTGCCTCAATCGTATACGCATAAAGAAGCGAAACTGTGAAGGAGACATGCCATGGTACACACGATTCATTACAGAAAGAGGTGCTGTAATTCTACTTCTAGGGATAAAGTGGCTAAGAAGCCTAAAAACTCAGCATGAAATTCTGAAGTTCCTGGGTGAATGATCAAAGAGTTGTACATGCTGAACAAGCCCTAGCCTTATCAGAATCATGGCTAAGTAAATATTTTGCCTGAGCCTCTGACGTTGACTGGTACTGACATTAATACGTCGTCCTCCACAGAACCACATATACCGACGTTGCTCAAGAGAGGAAAGTAAAGACTCTCAAAATGACGTGCGAGTCTCACTCTGCTTACTCGGGTCGTAGCAGAGTTGATGAGGTGCTCGAATGCAAAGGCTATCATATCCTGACTCTGGGAGAGTCCAGGAATGGCAGATAGATTTGGGGTATCCATCTGTAAATTTTCAATTCAATTTATGAGTTTTCAATTTTTGAAGTTCATTCAACATAATATTAACAAGTGAAAACATTATTTCCTAGATTTACTTTAAAAATTTAAGCAATTTCTGATGCTGTTACGTAAATTAACAATAGCGCTCTGATACCATTTGTGGGATCCCATTGCCCCCTTCGCGCACCGAATTCCTGATTGCTGGCAACAACGAAAGCAGCTCCCTCGTGTACGGGGCAGGGTTTCCCACTCGGGGCCTCGCCCTCGAATGTCCGGGCACGAGACTAAGCTGGTGGTCATTTCAAAAACCGAAACCGGGAAAATTTCCCATGCCTGGAAAACGGGGACGATTCCACCATTTTGAATTTCTTAACGAATTTTTTTAACGAGGTCAAGATACTTAACTAACCTTCATCTGAATAAACTAGATAGAAGGGAAACTATTACAGACTTAACTTGAAGGAATCAACGCTTTCTTCCTAATTGAATCAGGCACAGTCGTTGATCTATTCATTTGAGAAGTATTCAGGTTATTATTTAACTATTCGAGTTCTAAGCATATTCCTATTAATCAATTTTATTTTTAAAACTCTATTGATTCCAGCCTAACCCCATCCGGCCCATGGGTTAGCCACCGCCCAACCACTGGAATTGGTAGAACCAGACAAGTACTCACCCACCCATAACTGAATGCCTTTCTTAACTTTTGCTTTAGAATACAGATACGCACACACTCCTCTTTAAACTTTAATTTATAAAACAATCCATTGACAAACAATTATTGGTTACAGATGTCATAACTCAAAATTTCCATTCCATCCTTGTTTCTAATAAAACAGTATCACTCTGGACTCTCTGTTGAGACTAGCAGGTCAGCCAACGAGATCCAGTAACAGATTACAATAATTTTCTCGTCATCATACATATATATATCTTCCACGACATATACATGGGTGTCCTAAGCACCGAGAGCCCGTGCATCGCCTGGTCAGCTCAGGGACCGCTTCGTCGGCCCTCGCCCATCGTACTGAAAGCACACCATTTTACACATACCCAGGCTGGTCAAGACCTGGGCAGGTTTTTGCCGCGTGAGCCGTCCTTTAAACACTCCCCGCCAGCTGTTGCAACCGAACTTCCCTTAGAAAAACACATATACTAAATGCTCCCTCCAGCATTCTGGCGTAAGACATTCCTTTAAGAAAATAGCAAGTTTTCAGTTTTGATTTTCTTTTGAATACAATGAGCATATCTTTATTCCGTATCCGAAGACTTCTAGATCACAGGTCTGGATTCCCAAGCAAAATTCCTCGAATTCTGTAATCTTGATCCTCAGATCAAAATCAAAGATTTCAATTTAATTTCAAATTCGGTGGGTGATTGGATTGAATTTTGTAATCTTGATCCTCAGATCAAAATCAAAGATTTCAATTTAATTTCAAATTCGGTGGGTGATTGGATTGAATTTTCCTGAACTGGACACATCGTCTTTTCTTGAAACTGACGAAGGAGATTAAGTCGAGGTCATAGTCTGATTCAGGGTTCGAGTATGGAAAGGTTCCCTGAACTATCTTTCTCGAAGGGTAATATTTCAATTACTACTTTACTGAATTTCATGAGTATTTTGCTTAACTGAATTCAAAACTAAACACGTATTCCTATGAGGAATAAATTAATCATTTATCTAAAATTCCGACTTCGATAGATCTTCTGAATTTTCTCATTACCATCCTAGAGAATATGAAATAGTATAATTTTCCTTCACTAAGTATTTACTTATTCATTTTTCAATATTCATAGGATTAAAGAGAACTCTTATTTTGATATAAAAATTCTGTATGTATCTATTTATGCATGAAATCCAACTTCTATTTATGTATCTATTTATGCATGAAATCCAACTTCTATGGAAATAACACTTTTATATAAAAGAAAATCCTTTTATGCATCTATTTATGCATAAAAAATCAATTTTGATGAAAGTAACACTTTTATAATAATAAAATTCTTTTATGCATAAAAAATCAATATTGATTAAAGTAACACTTTTATAATTAAAAAATTCTTTTATGCATCTATTTATGCATAAAAAATCAATATTGATGAAAGTAACACTTTTATAATAAAAAAAATCTTTTATGCATCTATTTATGCATAAAAATGAATATTGATGAAAGTAACACTTTTATAATTAAAAAAAATCTTTTATGCATCTATTTATGCATACAAATCAATATTGTTGAAGGTAATACTTTAATAATTAAAAAAATTCTTTATGCATTTATTTATGCATAAAAATCAATATTGATGAAAGTAACACTTTTATAATAATAAAAAATTCTTTTATGCATCTATTTATGCATAAAAATCAATATTGATGAAAGTAACACTTTTATAATAAAAAAATTCTTTTATGCATCTATTTATGCATAAAAATCAATATTGATGAAAGTAACACTTTTATAATTAAAAACATTCTTTTATGCATCTATTTATGCATAAAAATCAATATGCATCTTTCTATGCATAGAATTTAAATCTAATGAAAATCACTCTTTTATAATTAAAAAAATAATCAATATGCATCTTTCTATGCATAGAACTTAAATCTAATGAAAATCATTGTTTATAATAAAAAAATAATCAATATGCATCCTTCTATGCATAGAATTTAAATCTAATAGAAATCACTCTTTTATAATTAAAAAATAACCAATATGCATCTTTATATGCATAGAATTTAAATCTAATAGAAATAACACTTTTGTAATAAAAATATTTCTACTATGCATTTTTATATGCATAGAATGAAAATAACACTTTTAGAATACACAAACGATGGGGATTACTCTTTTTGAATAATAAAAGGTAATACTTATTTCACAAAATTTAAGAAAATTTTGCCATAACCTCCTTTGTAGTATGGCTGACCATTTTTCAAATTTTCCTATTCTTAATTTACTTAAAAATTATCCCCAATTTGTTTAAAGCATTCTAAACTAATCAAATTCCACTTTTAAAAGAGAAACAATATGAAAAGTTTAATTCAAACAATTTGATTACTTAACTAGGATAAAGAAGGGCTAAATTTAAGAATGAGAGAGGGGGAAAGCCTTTCCAGCAAGGCATAGAATCAGATTATCATTTTAAAGATAACAAAAAATTAGAAAACCATTAAAAGAATAAGAAAAAGTAGGATTTCTAACTTACATGAATTTCTGGGAGGGTTCTACTCTTATTTGTAACAAGAGTGGCCACCAATTCTTTAGAAGAGGGAATGGTCAAAAACTAATGAACTATTAAGAAATTCACAGTTTTTGGCTCTGGGGAGGAGTAGAGTAACAGTGCATAAAACACTATTAAGCTTCAACAAGGGGGGAGGCTTCTATTTATAGGAAAAAGTGAGGTTCTAACCAAGCAAACTGATTCTAGAATTTTCCAGATCAATTTGGTTAATTTTTGACCATTTTTGGATTAGTTTAGCTTACTTTTTGGAACTAGACTTGAATTAGGAGAGAGGAGAGATGAAATATCTTAATTTTTGGGAATTTAAAACTCCACCACACATGTGAAATAGGCGCCACATCTCAGGTGTCAAAAATTTATTTTTTTAGTATTTCCTTTTGGTCCTTAGTCCACTCTTCATCTTATGTGAGTATTTACTCATTTTTGGGGGGGATTTTCTTTATTCCTTCTATTTATCTCCTCCACATATTTGGATGAATTTGATTGGTCTCTCAAAACCTTAATTTAAAATTTTCAAAAAAATTAGACTCCTAGGATAAGCCTTTTGAACAGATTATAATTGATTTCTAATGCACCTTCTGAAAATCTTTTTGAACTTCTGTTTCGGGGGAATTTATTTTAATAAGAAGAGATATTTTTTCATCCAAAAATATCTAAAATCTAAATGACCTCTCTCTAGAACATTTTGTCTCTCTAAGCCAAAATAGGTAGAAACAAGATCTTTTATATATCTGAAGAGGGATTTGATTACAGGGGAAGATACTGGACATCTTGAGAGGTTGGGGAGGAATCTTACATGAAAGATACATGCCATAAGTGTGTATTTTATTGTGGGTTTGGCTAACAATGTTGAGGCTTACCTCTATTGGTGTGTTTTGTGTGGTTTCCTTGATAGTTTCCTTCTTGGGTATCCACATCTTCTCTCATTTTCTAAACCATTGTTATCTTGAGGGTGGTGTTTCATGTGGTCTTCTTAAGAGTTCCCTTATCCACATCTTCTCTCGTTTGCTAAACCATTATTATCATGTGATCTTCTTGAGAGTTTCCTTCTTGGGTATCCACATCTTCTCTTGTTTTTTAAACCATTGTTATCTTCTTAATCGTTGAGTCATTGACTTTTGGGGGGTTGGTTAATTTGTTTATTTCTCCTCCCTAGAGCACCTTGTATTTTTCATTCCTTCTATTCACTTTGACCATATCGTAGGTTGGGGAGAAGCAAGTATGTGTGATGACATTATCCATTAATTTTGATCACTTATGTCATTCCTTCTGTCCACTTTGGCCATATTGTGGGTTAGGGAGAAGCAAGTATGTGTGATGGAATTATCCATTGCTTTGGTGGGGCTCCATTTGTTTTTCCATTAAATGGTTCAATTGGTTGTACTAATCCAAGTCCCATTGAATGGTTCAATTGGTTGTGCTAATCCAAGTCCTTCCTAGTAATGCATGTTCTTCCATTGCTCCTACATATATGTTCCTACATGAATAACATAAACCTTTTCATTCATGTGGTCTTCTTGAGAGTTTCCTTATCCACATCTTCTCTCGTTTGCTAAACCATTATTATCATGTGATCTTCTTGAGAGTTTCCTTCTTGGGTATCCACGTCTTCTCTTGTTTTTTAAACCATTGTTATCTTCTTAATCGTTGAGTCATTGACTTTTGGGGGGTTGGTTTATTTGTTTATTTCTCCTCCCTAGAGCACCTTGTATTTTTCATTCCTTCTATTCACTTTGACCATATCGTAGGTTGGGGAGAAGCAAGTATGTGTGATGACATTATCCATTAATTTTGATCACTTATGTCATTCCTTCTGTCCACTTTGGCCATATTGTGGGTTAGGGAGAAGCAAGTATGTGTGATGGAATTATCCATTGCTTTGGTAGGGCTCCATTTGTTTTCCCATTAAATGGTTCAATTGGTTGTACTAATCCAAGTCCCATTGAATGGTTCAATTGGTTGTACTAATCCAAGTCCTTCCTAGTAATGCATGTTCTTCCATTGCTCCTACACGCATGTTCCTACATGAATAACATAAACCTTTTCATTCATGTGGTCTTCTTGAGAGTTTCCTTATCCACATCTTCTCTCGTTTGCTAAACCATTATTATCATGTGATCTTCTTGAGAGTTTCCTTCTTGGGTATCCACGTCTTCTCTTGTTTTTTAAACCATTGTTATCTTCTTAATCGAAGTCATTGACTTGAGGGGTGTTGGTTAATTTGTTTATTTCTCCTCCCTAGAGCACCTTGTATTTTTCATTCCTTCTATTCACTTTGACCATATCGTAGGTTGGGGAGAAGCAAGTATGTGTGATGACATTATCCATTAATTTTGATCACTTATGTCATTCCTTCTGTCCACTTTGGCCATATTGTGGGTTAGGGAGAAGCAAGTATGTGTGATGGAATTATCCATTGCTTTGGTGTGATGGAATTATCCATTGCTTTGGTGGGGCTCCATTTGTTTTCCCATTAAATGGTTCAATTGGTCGTACTAATCCAAGTCCCATTGAATGGTTCAATTGGTTGTACTAATCCAAGTCCCTCCTAGTAATGCATGTTCTTCCATTGCTCCTACATGCATGTTCCTACATGAATAACATAAACCTTTTCGACCAATGGATTATTTTTATGGAAATATTGAACTTTAAAAATCCTTCAACCTTAACCATATATGAATGAACAATTCGAAACTTAGAATTTATGGATTCAAGATGTAGTTGAACTAAAGTCGCATGTCTCACATGAAAGAAGTTGTGACTAGCCCACATATCAACTAAGGTAATGCTAGAAGTATAGTTACAAGAGGTCGATATATAAATCTTCAGCCTAGTTGACTCAATGTCCAAATCTTCATCTTCCACAAAAGTGAGTGCAATCATGTTTACACGTAATGTTTTGTTTTGAAACCTTTGTTTATATCATGGGCTTTAGCTTTATCTTGGGCTTTCTTTTTTATGTTCTCTTTTTCTTATCTTTTTTTTAATCTTACTCCCATTAATGTGTCCTTCCATCTTGACCATATGAAGGGTTTCAATTCTTATTGAGACCGATCAAATGATTTTCATGACTCTTTTATCTTTCTCTTTTTTGTTCGAACCAACCCTAAGCATGAGGACTAGATCTCCTTTCTTGTTCTTTTTCTTCACATTCTATCAAACCATATTTTTTTTACGGAGCTTCTCTACCATAAATATCTACCATCAACTTTTGTGAGGCTAAAAATCTAGTTTCTTAGAGTTTTTCAAGGTATATCAATCTCTCAATCACCGTCACATTCTCAGTCATTTGTTACTAACTATAATTCTTATGCTTGGTACTAATAATATTCTATGGGCATCACTTCACCTACTACATGTATCAACCAAAACAATACACATGTAGTTATAACTTTATAAAATGTGTGATAAGCCTAAAGTTTAGCTTATATTCCCAATCATTATAAATAGCCTCAATTGTCCTTGTAAGGATTGCACATAACATTTTCTTGGTGATCTTAGCAAAGCCATTGGCTAGATAGTATAATGAGGATTTTTGGTGTACCCACCAAGAAACCCCTTAGGAGGAACTCAATAACCTCATTAACAAAGTGATCCTTGATCAATTAAAATCTTTAATGGGTATCCAAATCTATAAATAACTTGCTCATCCAAGAATTTAGTAGCGGTACAGGCATCAGCCATCCTAGAGGTCCTTGCCTCTACCCATTTAGTAGTAGCACAAGCATCAACCTTCCTAGCAGCCCTAGTCTCTGTCCATTTAAAACTCATACAAGCATTAACCTTCCAAGAGGCCCTAGCCTCTACCCATTTAGTGAAATATTTGATAGCCACTATGATATTATGTGCTTGGGTATATGTTAGGGCTGATGGATATCATATGAAGTCAATTCCCTACTTCTCAAAAGGTTATTGGACTATGATGGGTGTAAATGGCATTCTATCCTTTTGCTTCTGGCACAATGAATTGTTGACAGTCCTCACATTCTTTGTTAGATTCCATGGCATCACCAATCAATGTTGGCCCACCATAAACTTACACGAGAACTTCACCAACAAAATTTCCTCCTATAATGCTAGAGTGCATGCCTTTTAAAACATTTATAAATTCATCCACTCGCATGCACCTCCTTATAGAAAATCAACTTTACTAAGCCTATATAGTTGTCCCCCTCTATATCAATTGGTAAGGTGCACAGCTAGCTTGATAAGCCGATGCATCTTATCCTTATTCAATGGGTGATCTCATGGAATGCTATGTTAATCCCAATTTTTAGGATTAATTATGCTCCTCCATTTGAGGACATTAATAAGTGTCATGCAAAGGCACTATAAAAGTTTTAACATTATGAGATATTGGTCACCCAAGGCCCTAGTTAGTAAGATTTGGGCACCCAAGTGTGAATAAGGGCCAATTGTATATAATGAATGGACACAATCCCCCTTTGGGCTATGAGAGCTCTGGCCTTGTTTTGAGAGAGAGTGTGAGTGTACTCTAGTGCATGTACCTTCTCTATGCTTGTATGCTTGTGTAGAGAAGTGAGAGAGAGATTTCCTTGTGTGGTGTTGTGAGCAGCTCTACAATGACACCGTGGAGGTGAAGCTTGGAGGATTGGAGCTTCTCAAAGTAAGCTTGGAGACATCAAGGGACACGAGCTCGAAGCATTGGTAAGTTCCCTACGATAGTTGTGACCTATTGCTTATTCCAAAGGTAAACGCTTAGAGTTCCTTCTTCGGAGGTGTGGTAGCCCATAACATTTTTGACGCCGCTGTCAAGGAAACACCCTTGTTTCTTCCGTTCTCTTTGAGTTTGAGCTCCCACTATACAAGTTTCATCATTACCTTTGCATTCTGGTAGTGCATTGTGTATGGAATGGATGGATAAGGTTTGAGTGGACGTGAAGATTTGTGAGAAATTGGTTGTTTTTGTTGTGTGGGTGAGTACTGGGGTAACCTTAGAGGAAAGCTACACCATTTTTTCCTTCCAATTTTGATGTTTGTATCACCAAATTCGTGAACATGAACGAGTAGGGTGATACTCTGTTTTTTGTTTTTTCAAAAAATCCACAAAAATCACAAAAATAAGGAGCCATTGGTTGTGTTTTGAACTTGCAATACACTCCTTATGTAACTAGCACAAACATTTTGGAGCATCTGGATAGGTAATTTGCACCCATACTCCTCTCTGTCTCGACGCAGAAACTTAACACGTGAAAGTGAAGAAAAACGGTTCACGACGTGAACTATTTCCTGCTATCTCACGGCGTGAACCACTTTTGCAACAATTAGCGCCAAAAATCACAAGATTACCTTGCTAAAAATAGATTGCCTTATCTTGACATTTTTGACACAGCATGTCCTATAGAATTTTCATCTGTGAACTAGCAGAGAATACTTCACGATGTGAAATACTATCTGTTTCACGGCGGGAACCAATCAATTAGATCTCACGACATAAATGATTCCGTGACATCTCACGATGTGAACTGCATAGCTTTTCACGACGTGAACTAGTAACTATTTCATAGGGTGAATTATTTTCTACAGTTTCATGGCATACCCAGATCTAGTTCACGAACCTAGTATTGTCAGATTAAGGTTAGGCAAGTGCCTTAATTGAGCAATTTGAGACCAATCAACTTAGATCAAGGTAATGCAGACCTAAAAATCTGAGGTAACCCTCGAGCACGTGAGAGTGTAGAAACTAGTTCACGACATGAACTTCTTACCATTTCACGACGTGAACCATTTAGGGCTTCACGACGTGAACAATTCCCTGACATCTCACGACATGAACTGCTAGTCTCACGGCCAAAAAATTCAGATTGATAGAACCCTACCAAAATTCAATTGGGGTAGCAAATTAGCTTATCAAATCATATTCACATGCACTTGAGGTCTGACAAACTCATCAAATCATATTCAATTGGGGTAGCAAATTAGCTTATCAAATCATATTCACATGCACTTGAGGTCTGACAAACTCATCAAAGATGCCCTTACTCCCGACGATAGTGCATCAAACCACCTAGGATCTTCCTATTAAAAGGTGTGGGTTCAGGCCACTCAATTGAGTGTCTTGAGGAATTTGACCACCATTGATACAAGTATGAAGAATCCATGGAAGAAGGGTTACGATTCTCTGGGTTTGGGAAAAAGGAAAAACCACCTTCCCCTACAAGATCCAATGGTATCATTGATATAGCCCAGGGATTTTTTGGTCTCCAAACCAGCAAACGAGCGATGAGAAAGCACAATCTGCAGGTACAAGCCCGTCAACCAGCGCTGGACTAGGTCCAAGGCAAGAATTACCAACCCAATCTTCAAGTTATAAGTTGTCTAACACGGGAACTCCCAGGATGAGAAGAGACTTGGAAAGCATAGCTAGGATAAGTCAAGTATTCTTCCCAACCTCCTCAGAGGAAGTAGAATTAGATTTGAAAAGGGCTAAAGTAGAGCGATAATCGTGAAAATTAAGCTTAAGGAATAAGAGCTTGATACTCGAAGAGCTAGGGGGCTGAACAAAAGGAAATATAATATGTGAATAAATTTCAATCATGTGGCAAGGAACCAAAAATGGTCATGGATAGGACTGAGGGAGCCAAGAGTGGAGGAAGGGTTGGATACCTAGAACGAAGGGGATAACCTACCTAGGGAAATTGTGGAAGTAGAGGACCGTCTGTATACTAAGAAAGCCATTGAGCAAATGATCAATCATCCCACGTTCTTACAAGACATGGAACTCTTGATTCTACAAATACGGACGGAGGCGGCTAATAATGAACCAGGCTAGAATGAGGTGGCCAAACCTGCCCATAGACCTGAAATGCCTAGAAGAGCCAATGTTGGAAGAGGACGAGGTCTAGGTAGATCTTAATGCGGATATATTTGTTGAATATGGCTACAAAAATGGACCGAGGAATGGTGAGGAAACTAGGCACTGCTCTAGAATCTAGACCATCCCAAATGAAGCCACACATCATTTCAAAACTCATTTAAAAGTTCTCAAGGGATGGGGACCTGATTAAACATGTCGAGATCTTTGATTCCACATGCGAAACCTACGGGCCAGTAATTGATGTAACCATGATCCATGCCTTCTCACTGACCCTAGAAGGAAAGGCTCATCTCAATGGTTTCAAACCCTTAAGCCAGAACATAAGATCAATTTCACCCGGCTTAAGAATGTGTTCATGCCAAGCTTTGCTCGAAGTGGTGACAGATGGAGCCCTGCTACATAATATCAAACAAAACGAAAATGAGTCTATGAGAGACTATGTATCCTAGCTAAAGCACTTGAAATCAAGATGTAAACTACGAGAGAGCCTAACTAATGATCAGTTATTGCCCTGCTTCCAAAGAGGAGTCCGAGATCACAAAATGCATGATTATCTAGTGTCAGCCCGACCGGCTACTCTAGATGCATGTTGTAAGTTGGCAATTGAATATGAAGACAATATGCTTAAATTGCCACAACCTGAAGATGTTAAGGAAACTTCAGCAGCAATGACTTTGCGAGTTTCAAGTCACCAAGACACAGGAACTTGGAGTAAGCAAGTTAGAAACATGACTGTGGATGAACTCAGTAATGCCATACTGGGTAAATTGAAGGTGAAGGATGGAAGAGAAGCATCATGGCATGGGCATGCTCATCTCTACCCTCGTAGGGATCTGGTATGATGTTCTATGTGCAGAATGAATCACACCACCACTGAATGCCCTCAATTAAGAATAAGGCCATTACTCTATTGCACTCAATTTGTAAAATTAGGGAACCATGATACTTCCATGTGCCGGTATCTGAGATTTCAAATTGTAGCACAACTGTCGGCACCCAGAGCACCACTAGCCTTACCAGCACCACCCGTGCAAATCACGGCAGCTGCATGATAGCCAAACCCATCCTATTTACCTAGGGGGATGTTTTGAATACATGAAATGTCACCTCTACTGCCACATGTTCTACCGCCACAACCACCATGAGTGAAAATCAACCAAGTGCTAATTGAGGAGCCATCAAAGGAGGGTGAAATGGTGTGTGAGGTAGAAATCAATAGTGAGTACTACGAGGAAGCTGGGTGTGTGTGTTTGTGTGGGTGTGTGTTCGTGCACGCAGCCGCCCATTGTCGCAATGCACGACAGGATGTGGGTGGTCCGCCACACGAGGGGTGTGTGTGTAAGGCCATTCTTCGGAATGGTGCTTATCCTGGGGCACTTAGTCAGTAACGCGGCTGGTCTGTGTCCTATGGTAAGTATGGCACGCCGTAGCGGTACTAGTCGTCTCGGTAACGTGGCAAGCATAGTATCGTTATGGCGATGTCACCTTCCCTTCCCTTCCCTTTGTCAAATGCGGGCATATGGTCGGTAACGCGGCCAGTGTATGTCCGTATCCTATTCGTATTCCCATAGAATCGGGCGGCATTTTGTCGTTAACGCGGCAAGTTGGTGTCGTCCGCTAGTGCATATATTGTTTTTTGCATATTGCAGCATTTGATCGTTAAGGCGGTCGGAAAAATGTCATAAATTTGTTTGCATATTACGACATGTGATCGTTAACGCGGTCGAAAAAAATGTCGTAAATTTGCTTGATTTGACTTGTATTGTTTTTATTGTGTGTGATCCATGCGATACTTGGTTGGTAACGCGGCATGAGTATTTCATGGATCAAAGTTTACATCATATTGTCTTTACGTTTAATTTCATAATATCGTAACTCAAAAAAATGAATATCTCTCTCTCTCTCTTCCTCCCCCCCCTCTCTCTCTCATGATACACTTCACAACTCATTCTCTCTCTCTCATGATACACTTCACAACACGATAGATGTGTAGATGAGGATTTCTTTTTTTCTCTCTTAAAATATACATAATCCCTAATAAATTCTTTTTTCTCCCTCTATTTACTTAAAAAATAAAATAGTACATTATTTTCCTCTCTTTAGGAACTCACAAAAATATTGAAAATGTCATCTAATGTTTCTTCTCTCTATCTGTCCTCACAACTCTCTCTCTTCCTCCCCCCCCTCTCTCTCTCTCTCTCTCTCTCTCTCTCTCTCTCATGATACACTTCACAACTCTCTCTCTCTCGCTCTCTCTATCTCTCTGTCACGATAGGTGTGTAGATGAGTGCTTTAGGAATACAAAACATTATTTTCCTCTCTTTAGGAACTCACAAAACTATTAAAAATGTCATCTAATGTCCCCTCTCTCTCTATCTGTCACACCTCTCTCTCTTCCTCCCCCCCCCTCTCTCTCTCTCTCTCTCTCATAATACACTTCACAACTCTCTCTCTCTCTCTCTCTCTCTCTCTCTCTCTCTCTCTCTCTCTCTCTCTCTCTCTCTCTCTCTCGGTAGGTGTGTAGATGAGGAGTGCAACATGTATACACTTGATAAGTAATGATAAGTAATGATGCACTTGTTGCGGTTGTCTCACATTCGATAATGTATTGCATGATGTTGAGTTCAGTAATATTGTTTGATATTCCGTTTTTGTTTGATCATTGATAAGTAATGATACACTTGTTGCGATTGTCTCACGTTTGATGATGTTGATTTCAGTAATATTATTTGATATTCCGTTTTTGTTTGATCATTGATAAGTAATGATACACTTGTTGCTGTTCTCTCACGTTTGCTTGATGTTGATTTTAGTAATGTTGTTTAATATTCTGTTTTTGTTGTGTTTAGTGATATTTGCTAGATTTACGAAGACGATCAACATGCTTTTCTCCCCTGAAGAGCGTAAAATCGTTCTACGAGCAATTCGCATTGAAGCAGTCATCACAGTGTCACAATGTGCAGATGACGTCGTAAAAAAGATCAATGAGTCCGAGATACTCATGCGAGATCTATTAGAGCAGATATGGGAAAATGCACAGCGTCGACTTCGAAGCGGAGGCAACGCTGAGTTGCGTGATAGACAAAAGATAGCAGACTTCAACCATCAACATATAACACGAACTATTTTGGGGACCATGCGTGTAGCATGCAATGATCTTAGAGATGCTGCCCCACCTGAAGCTAATGTGCATCGTCTACAGTTATGGGACGCTGTATGGAGCGAGCAAAGAGCCAAGAGCAAGCGCATGAAGACGCTGGATGCAGAGTCTCTCCGAAAGAGTGCGCATTGCCCAGGACATCGCTGCAACGTCCAGCCAGGTAGATGCGAGTGGGACAAGTGCCATTAATCGTACAATCTACAATTCTATATGCACACACCTCATTGGCGTCCCGCAGCACGAGGCTCTGCTTGAAGGGCGAACAATAGGCTCTAGTGTTTTTAGCACAGTAAAAGAGTATACAGTTAGAGGTATATCATTTTTGCCAGAGCACATTACTTTTTGCGGAAAGCACTACAAAGGAGAAGGCAGCGCCAAGTTCGAGAGCTTCCAGGTAGAGCAGGGCATGCAGGTTCTACATCCATCAATTGTCAGGTGTATTGCCTTCACAAAAGAATCTCCTTGGATCACTATTTTCCCATACTATAATGGCGGCTCGCTTGGTGATACTCTTCTGAAGGTCCCCTTCAGATTTCAGTGAGTTCACCAGAGCAATTTTCTGTTTGGATCGAGGATGGAGACAACCCCCGCCCGATAATATTCCTTTAAGTCATCTAGAACTTTCTAAAATAAAACAAATAGTAATAACCATGCCACATATTATGCATGCCCTGGTGGAAGGCCTAGCGGCAGCACATTTGGCAGGAATTGTACATACCGACCTACATCCATTCAATGTAGTGTTGGATTTTACAAAAGAGTTGAAGCCACGGGTAAGTATTATCGAGTGGGGGTTACTGCTGAGAGTGCCCAAAAAATGGGTGTCTCTCAATTTTGTATTTGAAGCAGACAAGAACCCTGAGAAGGTGGCACAGGCGGTCTCCTACGCAGACAGAGAGCGAAATAAACGGCCGTGGATAGCCCCGGAAATTTATGATCCGTTTTTGGCAGATGCATACACTCCTGCATCTGATGTTTTTGCTTTAGGGTATTTATTACAAATTTTATATGACTTTTGGCAGAAAGTACAAGAGTTGTGGATGGACAATAGTTCCTATGACAAAGTTACCATGGATACTATTATTTATAGAGTCAAAAATTGGATGTGTCTGCCTAATCGCGACGAGCGAAAATCTATTTTGCAAGTAGTGGAATTTTTTAGATTACTAAATACTGACCCAACGAGGGCACAATGTCCTCTTGTAGAGCTATCGGTGTCATTCACCCCATTTTTGTAATGATACAGTATCAGGAGATTAAGTTTCAAGAATGGCACTTTGTTTATCTCTCTTCAAAATTTGATATGTGCCCATTGTTTGAAATATTATCTCATTGAGTCTTTGCAATATCTCTCTCCTCTTGTGGTGTTTAAGTTTATGTTTTCTCTTCAAAATTTGATGTGCGCCCATTGTTTGAAGTATTTTTTGAGTCAAGTGGATATTTCTCATTGAGTCTTTGCAATACATATCTCATCTCGTGGTGTTAAACTTTAAGTTTTTGAGGGTAATGGTCAATTTAACTAACGTTGATCTTTACAGTTCATAAAAATCCTAAAGTCATTTACGTTCATGCAGATATGGCAGAAGCACAAGCAAACGAGCAACAAGAGTTAGCCAAGAAGGTATATGAGCGAATGAAGGCCCTTGCACATGGACTGACAGCTTGCGAAGCTACGAGAACAGCATGCAGGTTGTCGAAATGGACAAATCCTACTTATGTCCAATGGAAAGACATAAATAAATGCGTAACCACAGAGATGATAAAGGAAATCTGGCCATGTCCAGATAGCAAGATTAAGAAGGAAAGATGGAAGGTTTTGCGTTGCACTTATATGATATCAAAATTAATGCCGAGCGCATTTTTTTGGAGGTGTATGGTCATCCTCTCCATAACACCGACGCTCCACTCTATTTTGCTAAGATGCTATATGCACAATTTATCCTAGAAACTTCGCCTCCAGAGAGGCCACTGTCAACACCCACGACATACGTGGAGACAGTGACATTCACAAGGGAGGAACTTGCTCTCATGGTGGAGGGCGCTGGATTGGAGTTAAACAAGGTCAAAGAAAGCTTAGGGGCACAGCTAGCAGAGAAAGAGAAAGAAGCTGTACGATTATCTCAAGCGTCAACTCCTCCTTCGGCCAATAGAGGGATTCAAGAGCAGCTCACAAAGATCAGCCAAGATGTACAGACCATCTCTTCACGTATTGCTCCTGTGCGCCAAGGGAACCACATCTCTCATTTTTTGATACATCTTGATCTTGTGGGAGTTTCTGCTGAGGCTACTAGTTCCTCCACCCCCCAATGTCCTGTATGTTACAAAGTATTCGATGGGTGGAGCGGCCAGTATATACTACCTTGTGGACACTACTATCACTTAATATGTTTAGTGAGGCAAATGCAAAATATTTCCACGTGCATTGTGCAGTGTCCCAATAAATCAAGGTATTTATACAGTGTTCGGCATGGCAAGTGAATATAAACCACCAGGACCTTTAGATGCAACTCCTAGTGCAATTCGCAATTTATTTCAAGATGAAAGCTAAGAAAGACATAAATCCTACTTTTGTATTGATAATTTCTCCAAATACAATCATTTGTACAAGTACTTTTTATGAAATTAATGAAATGACTTCTTCCTCTATGTCAGTATCTTGCTCCAAAATTCTTTCACCATTTACCCTCTCGTCTGCTAAATTAAGCTCATCTAAGTCAATGTCCAAATTGTCTTCTATCTCAAGGGTAGTGCACGACGTGCGTCCAACATCAAAGTTCTCATCTACTACATCATCACAATCGTACATCCATCTGGGCATATCTTCTTCATACTCTTCGCTTTCAATGTCTCACAAGATCTTTTCATTGCAATACATGTAAACAAGTTTATTTGCTCGATCTACAAGAAGTCGATTGCGAATAGTACTGTGAATATATTTGTACATGCTCCAGTTTCTTTCTGAGCCTGAGTTTGAAGAGCACTGACTTAGAACCTTCATCACAAGGTTGCGCAATAAAGCATAATGCTTACCACCATTCATCATCCACCACTTCCATGCAGGTTGCTCTTTAGCCATTTGTTGAACAAGAGAGTTGGAAAATAAACCCTCTTTCAATCAAAATGTGGTCATCTCCTTTATGCACTTTACATGATCATCAACATTATTATAAAAAGTGTTTACCACTTTATAAAAATCTTGCACCACCTCAACGTTGGACATCAAATCCATATTCCAATATTCAGGATCCAACATGTAAGCAGCACTATGTAGTGAATGCGGTCCGATCCATCTAGCATGAAAGTACTTCAATAGGACTTTTCTTTGTCTACTGGAGAATGGTACACGCCATTGCTTTTCCACCACTGATTGCTCTAATTTCTTAGGACACTCCAAACTCCGCTGCTGGTGGACAGTCCACCATTGCATCCATGCTTTCCCTAGATTAGGCACTCTTTGATCAAGACTTCGTACGGCATACATAACAGTCATCATCACATGGTATGCATCCATCACACTGTTCCACCAACTTCTTCTCGTAAGCGCTGCCTTCAAGACTTTGATTTTCTCTTTCACGTTTTCAAGTTGAGTGCTCTCCCAGTCATGAAATGCCATGCATGTAAATGTTTCACAAACTGCATCTTTATTTCGAAGAAGAGACTCAAAAGTGTAAAAGTGAGTGCAAAACCTAGTCTTCGTTGGAAGCTTTAACATAACTGACATGTGAGGTCAAAAAATATCTAACACTCTCTGTCTCTTGAGCATGAATCTCATAATCTGGCGAGCAGTGTCGACGATTGAGGCAAACCATTTGGTATCATCACTTTTATACCAATCTTTTAATACAAGATTTAAACTATGAGTATTACAGCCTACCGGAAAAATATGTGGATAGTGTCGCTTTTGGATTTTGGATGCATTCTTGCAATTATTTGCATTGTCCATAATGATTTGGACTACATTTTTGGCACCCACTTCCTCTATCACAAAGCCAATGACTTGAGCAATGTAAGCCCCAGTTTTGATTGAACCAGTAGAATCCACGGCACGGATGAAAGTCTCACCTCTAGGTGAAATAACCATTATATTAATTAATGGTTTTCTTTGTACATTATACCATCCATCACTTACTATACTACATCCAGAAAGCTCTATATTGCTAAGAATTATTCTTTGTACACGTTCTTTTACTTGCGCATAACATTTCTCTGATAGATCATTTCGCATAGCATGGTACATAGGCGGTGAAAACCCTGGTCCAAACTCACCAATTTTCTTCCATGCTCTCTTCCAATGCTCACTGTCCACCATCATCGTAGCACTCCCAGAAAAGTAAATCGCTTTAGCAAGGGCGAGTTGTGCATCATCGAGCCGACCTTGACGTATGCTTTCTTGCAACAATGAAGTTTGACGCATGGGTATATTTCCTACGTCAAAGTTCCGCTTGCAGGAAGATGCACTGGGTAGATTACTTTCTGGTTGCACATTGACGTTCGGAGTACAAGTAGGCGATGTAGCGGGAGTTTGATGATTAGAACAACAGTGTTCTTGCTGCCTTGATACATTAACGGTAGGAGTGTAATGTTTTCTTGAATCTTTCTTTTGAATTTCTTCTCTTATGCGTTTGGCCACTGCAGGTGCAGAGGGGTGGGTACATGACTTTTTCTTTGGTCCGCCTAATCGAGGCGCCCCACCTGATTTTACTGCATGGCAGAGCTTACACTCCCAATCTATGAATCGATCACCAACGTTAATTGCATATTGCCACTCTATCCCAGGTGCCTTTTTTTTTCTACTATTTGGAATTTGGACTCTATTGGAGGTATCACTGGATCCAACATTGTCCTCTCCTATACTAGAGTATTGGGCAAGCATAGATCGTTGATTTTCTTTGTGAATGTTAGAGAAGGTCTATTGTCCTATACTAGAGTATTGGGCAAGCATAGATCTTTGATTGTGTAAAGTATCCTTAATAGGGTACAAAAGGCATCCTTCATTGGGTGTGCAATGTGCATGATAGTTTTGAAGTAGTTTTCTAGTCAGACCTTGCAAGATAGTTTCGAAGTAGTTTTTGTTATGTGATGATCTTTTGTGTTTGTCAAGATAGTTTCGAAGTAGTTTGTCTGCTAATGTATGTTTTGTAATACGTGAGTGACTTTGTTGTTTTTTCATTTGTGTATTCATTGTTATATGCTTGGTTGAATAGGTTATTTGTAGACCCTTGTCTACTCTAAACTATATTAAGTATCAAGAACCAATACAAGCCCCTAAGCAGGACACTTGGCTCCATCAAACCATTCATAAAGCAGAATGAGGTAGATTACCTACATAGCTCAAATGCAAAGCTGAATGACTCCAACTTTGTCCCTAAATCTCTGCAAGTATTAGCTACGAACCACACCCTGCCCCCAATTCAAAGAACTAAGGACGAGTGGCTCAATAGCCTTAGGAGTGCCTATACGAAAAGACGATAGCCCCTAAGATAAGGACGTTCTTCCCAAGAGGACACTTCTAGCAACTCGAGAGCTCTACAAGTACTTTGAGGAGAGATATCACGCCCCCAACAAAACAAGGACTATCTCCCCAAAAGTTCCACGATGGGTGTCGGGCAGTGTTTATAAACAGAACATAACCTCGTCGAGGTTCTTTTGTTTTCCCGACGGGCCCGTCGGGAAAACAAGAAGCCCAGAGGTGTTACGGGACTAGTGGGTTCTGGCAGGTCATTGCTCAGGTCATGTGAATATACAATGTGATCACAAGTTTTAATATGTTAACAATAGGTTTTGTTAACGTGATCACAAAATTGTGAAGACGTTAATGAAATCCCTGCACAGTACAGTGGAAAGGTAAGGACATAAACACAAATATGAGGAGGGGGACACTACAATGTTTTGGTTGCAATGGACCTCATCAAACAATAGAATGTCCTAACAAGAATGTGGTTCATGCACATCAAACTCAACAAATGGTTACACCACCTAACGACATGCCAGTGCTTACTTGTATTAAATGTGGGGTTGATCATTTGATCAAAGACTACCCATATCGCACAAGTGGTTCTGCTTCCACTTCTAACCAGGCCACTATCAAGACCATAAGTGTGCAGCCTAGAAACATCATGCCACCGAATGTCTTGACACAAGCCCAAGACCAACTAGGGGACAAAGGGAAGAACCCCGCGGATGCCACCATTTCTAGAACTGGCAGGAGAAGGAGAGTGAAAAAAGTGGGTAAAGGTGACACCAGGGTCACAATTCAAGATGGATCTAAAGAAGATATTATCGACACTGGATCCACCCAATCAAGGGAAGAGAGTTATCAAGCGCCAAAATCAGACGAGCTTGCCAGGAGGTACAAAGAGAAAACCAACAACCCCTAAGGGGATTGGTGAATACCCAAATGTTGAAAAAGAGATAAGAAAGCTTGAAGAAGCTAGGGCCCTAATAGAAGAGTGTCGACTTCACGAAGCCAAATTATGGGCTAACCAGTCTAGGGATACAATGTATCCAAGAAACAAACCAATAAGGGAAAGAGAATTGGACGTGCCGACTCCAATTCCAGAAGAGTCTGAAGACGGCGGATCTCGAGGAAACCTTATGTTAAGAATGTTTGAGGAGGGTGAGTAGGATATGTCCATTCATTCATTCCCTAGGGGTGGATATGAGATGCACACATGGAAGGAACCCTCACTTGCAAGAGAACCTAGAGATATAGGCAGTCTCGCAGCTGTACTGTCCAACTGTACTGTCCACTTCCGTAGAAATGCCATTGGGACAACTGCTACGTAGTTCACCAACATTGTGAGCAAACATAAAAGAATGGGTAGAGGGAGGACTAAAGCCAATGACCACTCCAGAGGAGATCCAATCACCTCTAGCAGAAAGAAACTTAAAACACACAGGGGAAAGAACGCCTAGATTTGTCAAGATACCGATCAATCAATTGGGGTGGTTTTATAAAAGTGACGACACTAATGCTACAATCCCAATTCATCATAACAACAGATACCAAGCATTGGCTATCCTGGATGGTGGAGCGGGAGTCAGCATCACAAAACGATATTGCGAGAATTGGGAAAAACTCGATCTGAAAAGAATGGATCTTATCGCGTTAAAATAGCAGATGGAACATCTTTAAGACCCATGGGGATTTTGGAGAATGTGCAACTTAAAACTCTTTATGTTCCGCTACCGTCATACATTTGTTGTAAATAATGGACTTTCTGTACCAACAAAACTCATATGACATAATCTTGGAAAGACCCTTTATGAGGGAATCCAAATTGGTGCACGATTGGGCATTAGACCATGGGCATGTGTATGTTCGGAGGGACTCATAAATCCTAAAGATAGATCTGAGAACATGGAAAGCACACCCCATGGAAGGGTAACTGTTTGGTAATGATTCGGTCACAACCGAGCAAACCACATCCGTACAAGTATGCTAGCCCACGGTAGAATTTTCAAAGGAGGAAGAGGAAGCAGAAATGTATGCATCATACCTCCTCCAAATTTTAGTGCAAATTGGATGCATGTGCTAGCCACAATAGATGTTATAAAGTCCTGAGGGACCCAATACATTGAATCTGATAATGTTCCCACTACCTCTATCTGTATGGTCAATCTACAACCAATTGAAGAGGAATCGAAGGAGGAAGCTTCCAGCATAGAAGGAACTGAATCACAAGGCCGTACCAGTGCCCAACACCTTAGAAGATGGTAAAAACAAAAACGGTATATCGCTCGATGAAATGCCCTACTACAAAGGAAACCCATGGATGCCCAGTGGGGCTGAGATACCTCAAAGCTACTAAGTTATACAATGAGTTTTCTAAGAGTTGAGGTGAGGAGTTGAGCAAGCTATCCCTTAAAGGAAAACACAAGGAGAAAGTCACCCTTCAAGAACCAAAAATGCCTAAGATTACAAAAGCTAGGCATCGAAAATGAAACATGGCTTTGGCAGAAGCCAAGCGCAAGGCTAAGAAGGTGATGACTCAAACAAAAAAAGAGGATGAGGATAAACCAAACCTACTCTTAGTGCCAGACCATTTCAAGACAGACACAATTGACAAACAAAAAGTGGTCCAATTGACGGCCAAAAGAGTTAAAGAAGATGGTTTATCCACATCATACGATGGCCCAGCTGAGGTCAAGGAAATTGATATTACAAAGACAAGGGAGGAAACCAAACCTATTTATATCACTAAAGGACTTGACTCCAGCTGAGGAAAAGGAACTTGTTGCTCTCCTTAAGGAGTTTAAGGATTGTTTCACCTAGAACTACAAAGAGATGAAGGGTGTACCATCTAAAGTGGTACAATACACATTCCCAATCATGGAAGGATCAAGGACAACCAAGAAAAACCATACCAAATGAATCCTAAATATGTAACAATTGTAAAGGAGAAAATCGATAAACTCATTGCTGTGCAGATTTCATCTACTACGAGATAGAACACACTGATTGGCTATCACCAATCGTGATAGTGCTAAAGAAGAATGGGAAACTTAGGGTCTATATCAATCTCAAAAAGGTCAATGCAGCTACTAGGAAGGACCATTACCCACACTGCCTTATATGGAACACATTTTGGAAAGCGTAGCTAGTGAAGAAGCTTACAACTTCTTAGACAGATTTTTAGGTTACAATCAGGTGTCTATAGCACCCAAAGACCAGCATAAAACAGCCTTCAATACAATGTGGGAGACTTTTTCTTACAAAGTTATGCCTTTTGGTCTCACCAATGCCCCGGCAATGTTCCAATGATTGATGTGCACAGCCTTCAAAGACTTGTTTGCAAAAGTGGTTGGAGGTATTCATTGATGATTTGTGTGCACACTCACGATGGTCAAACAATTTGGCTTACTTAAGAAAGGTGTTTAAGCAATGTCGATTGTATCGTATATCCTTAAACCCTTTAAAATGCCAATTTTGGGTCAAACATAATGTGATCTTGGGACACTGAGAATGGTATCTCCATAGACGAAAGTAAAGTCAAATTGATCTTGGAACTGTCCCCGCCCACCACTAATTACAAAGGTGTACAGAGGTTTATGATCCACATTGGGTATTATCGCTGCTTCATAGTATTTTATGATGAAATTTCCAAACCATTATATAGACTACTCATTGTCTTTGAATGGACTCAAGAATGCCAAGAAGCATATGATAAATTGAAGTAAGCACTAGCCAGTGAACCAATTTTGAGACCACCCAACTAGGATCTTAGATTCCATGTACACATCGATGCATCAAACTTCGCTATAGGATGCGTATTGGCACAGCCTGGTGAGTTCAAATTGGGCTGCCCAGTCTGCTTCGCTAGTCACCACCAATTGAATGATGTAGAGGTAAATTATACCACCACAGAACGAGAGGGTTTGGCCATGATTTATGATGTCAAGAAGTATCGACATTGCCTATTGGCCAATAAATTTATATTCTTTGTGGACCATCAGGATTTATTATACTTGGTGAATAAACTTTTCACCATGGGAAGAATCACATGTTGGTTGTTATTACTATTAGAATTTGACTTCACGATCACGGTGAGAAAGGGAACACAGCATGTGTTGGCCAATCATATGTCAAGAATTCCAAATGGGAGATCGGCAACAACTCGTGTTGATGATGACCTCCCAGATACTTGTTTGTTCAAACTAGACATGGCCCCTGAATGGAGTGAAGAAATATCAGATTATCTAGCATATGGTTTTCCACAAGAACAACCTTTGAACAAAGATAAAATATGTCGGCTTATTAAGATGGTTGCACCTTATCAATTGTGTCACGTAGGCTGTAATGCCTGTGACCGACGGCAGACCGGATGGCCATATCCGGGGTTCAGTGGGAGAGGACGCCCATGCGGAGTCATGGGCGGCCAGGCTAGTGTGGATGGCAGGCCACACACTATATAGCCTGGGGGATGAGGGGCAATCCTCATTCTTCCTCTATGGCTGGGTGGTGAGCCAGAGGCCGTCCCCTCTCGTGGTAATGCCCGTAGCGGCGTTACGGATATCTAACACTGGTATCAGAGCATGGTTCGAAGGGATCGTGAGAGTCTGCGCGCGAACGGGGGGGACCGGAGCCCACTCGGTGGTTTTCATCCACAATCTCCTCACCCTTATCTACACAAGGGAATGTGTGGAGGAAGGAGGGCCAAGACTTTGGAAGGGAAGAACTCTTTCTCTCTCTCTCTCATTCTCTCTCCCCGTCACACACAGCATCGAGGTAAGCAAGATTTGTTTTGTTTTCATTTTTCTTGTGTTTTTCTGCGTTGAATCGCTTTGAAAACTGTGCGTTTTTTTTTACGCCTGTGTGTTGAGGCGGGGGGGGGGGGGGGGGGCGCAGACCAACCCCACGAAACCTGTGTGTGGGGGGTTGGGCGGCGAAACCCATGCCCTGCTGAAATGCGTGGGGTGGGGGGGAGGCGAAGACCAGCGAGCCCCAGCAAGCCTTGAAACGTACGTAGCCACAGCACTTATTTCCTGTGTGTGATGGGGCGAAGCAAGGCCGTCGAAGCACACGACGTGTGTAGAGGGGGGGGAGGCGCAGGCCGCCACTGCATTGAGTGTGAGGCGTATACAGCGGTCGCCGCTATGCGGGGAGGAGGAGGCGGCCAGGGCCACAAGCCTTGAAACACCGTCGTCTTCGTGTTCGACTAAGGCCGGCGGCGGCCAGCCAGGCGGCCAGCCAGCCAGGGCGGCCAGCGGCGGCGGCGGCCAGCCAGCCGGGCCAGCCATGGGCGGCCAGCGGCGGCGGCGCCTGCCAGCCAGCGGCGGCGGCGGCGGCCAGCCAACGGCGGCGGCCACCACACAACCGGCCACAGCGCCCAGCACACGCCAGACGCCCACCAGCGGCCAGGGACAAGCCTGAAAAAAAAAAAGAAAAAAAAAAGAAAAAAAGAGGGAATTAAAAAAAAAACAAAACATTTATTTTTTTAAAATAACAATAATTTTCATTATTCATTTTTGTGAATTATATGAAAAAATTTAAAGAACCCTCTTTCTCGGCTGGGGAAGAAAATCATCCCCGCACGAAATAATCCCGGCAAGGGATAATAGTTTCCGCACTTAATTTTGTTATGAGTTGCAGGCATTTTCTCGCGGATCGGAGCATCCCGGAAGCGTCCTTGTAGAGGCTCGCAACGCAACAAATTGACAGGCGACCGTAAAGGGGGGTGACTATTATTTTCTCTCCACCATTGCTCATTTTTATTAGCGTTTTTTTTAAGTAATTTCCGAGTTCTCGCATTATTTTTTGCAAGAATTAAAAATGTCTGCTAGGCGTAGTGTGTCCCCACCGCCTTCTACTTCTCTAGGTTTTTCCAGTCTCTTGTCCTCGGTCGCGGGTTTGACCCCGACCGAATTGTCAGGCCGTACACGCCCGACCGTTGTTCGGTCCGGAGCACGCTTATCGATCACTCGTGATCCGCCAGCGCCCTCCTCGTTTATTGACCCTGCCTTAGGACCCAGCGAGCCCGCAGCGGCCGCATTGGCTGATGACCCCTTTCTGGCCGATGAGCCAGAGGACATGAACACTGACGTCGCCGAGGGGACCGAGGAGGACCTCTTGGATTATGACGACGATGACTATGACCTACTAGACCCTGCTGATGTCCTGACAGAGACGGAGCTCTCTAGTGGACTGTTTAAATATCTTAATGCCAAATTGAACACTATGGGTAAAGTCCAGGCTGATTTAGTCACGATGTTACAGAGCATCTCCACACGGTTAGATGCACTGACAGCCGCCTCGGCTAGTACTCCGACTCCTCGTGGTAGCCGAGCTCCTACAGCACGGGTGAGCGTAGCCTCGCCAGTGGTTGCAGGAGTACAGGCCGATGCGCCTGCGGGGCCGTCCGTAGCGACAGCTTCGTCGTTGTTAAAAGACTTAAAGCCGCCTAGTTTTGGTGGCGAGGAAAAGGAGAGAAACAAGGACTCAGTCAATATGTTTCTAGCGAAGTGGTCAGATTTGCACGCGCTGCGACAGCAGCCTAGCCGTATACAGCCCGTAGAGGCTAGCCTCTCTTTAACCGGCAAAGCGTACAAGTGGTGGATGAGTCTGACAACTCGCCCTGCCACTTGGACGGAATTTGAAACAATGTTTCGAAAAGAATTTTTGCCTGTTAATGAGGCAGAGAGAAGCTGGGAGTTATGGGACAAGTGCTCGATGGAAAACAAATCCCTAACTCAGTACATCTCAAACTACAGGGAGATAGTACTCAAGTTAAAAGGAATCGATGCATTCCAAACATTGCGGGGCTTTAAGAGAGGCCTCAAAGATGATTACCTTGAGTACGTAGAACCCCTACAGCCTAAGGACTTAGCAGAGGCAATTCAATATGCACAGATATTCGATGACATCAAGCGCCGTAGTGCGCGTGGTGGTTCTAGCAGGGCCGAGGGTAGTGAAAAGAGGAGGTCAGGCCTCAAAAGAAAAGGGTTCCGCAGTGAGAAACAAGGGGATAGGACGGACCAGGAAGGACAGGGTGGTCATTGGTCTAAAAAACCGCGACCATCCAGAAAAAAAAGAGACACTGAAAACCAAAAGAAAGAGCAATATATTAAAGCGCAAAAGGAAAATCGCTGCTTTAATTGCAATGAAGTAGGACACACGAAGGCTGAGTGTCCAAAGCCTAAAGCCAGCACAAGTGGCAACGAGCCCAAAAAAGATGGTAAATCTTCTAGGTAGTTGCATACAGTGCAGAGACTCCCTCTCAGTTCCGCAGAGTTCAGAGAGGTGACAGTGTGTCATTGTGATGAGCATCACGCTTGTTCAGTGACACCAGCGATGTGGCAGCCTACTGTAGGTCCGCATGACATGGTGCGCATGTATGGCACCATAGGTGGCCGTAGAGTCACAGTTTTTATTGATGATGGAGCTAGTCACAACTTCTTGAACTACTCGTTAGTCAAGAAATTGGGATTGACTGAGACCCGGAGTGATCATGAGTATACTGTTGGCCTAGCCAACGGATATGACAAAACGGTATGGAATACCGTAGTATTGGGGGTCCCATTATCTATGCAGGACTACAAGGCTCCGCTTGACTTTCAGGTCATGCACTTAGCCAGAGCAGACGTATATCTAGGCAGGGAGTGGCTGTATGGCTTGGGCCCTAGTCTAGCTCGGAATTACTTACATAACACGCTATGTTTTGAGCATGGAGGTAGAGTCATCACCCTGCAGGGCGACCGTACTGTCCCTGCCACACCACTTATTTCCTCCATGGAGTTGTGTACAGCGGTCCGCAGAGACCAGATAGCAGAGGTATATGCTTGTTACCCTCTTTTGAATTCTGTTTCCGCAGATGAAACGATAAATGATGTTTGCGTAGACAAACAAGAAAAACAAAATACCCTTGGACGAGACCCACTGTTTGAAAACCCTGTTTGGCATGCATGTGATTCAAACAAGAAAAAATCCAAGGTGAATGAGACATTAAAAAAAAGTACGTAGATACTTTAACGAATTTATTAGAGGAATTTCAGGATGTTTTTCCTGATGATTTACCAGATGGTTTACCACCATCTAGGGAAGTAGACCATGGCATCGAAGTTATGCCAGGATCAAAACCTATAAGCAAACCTGCTTATAGATTAAGCCACTCCGAGGCACAGGAGGTAGAAAAACAATTAACGGAATATTTGAACAAAGGCTTTATTCGGCCTAGTTCAAGTCCGTGGGCATCGCCTATTCTTCTGGTAAAGAAGAAAGACGGATCTATGCGGATGTGCATAGACTATAGAGCTCTTAATCAGATAACGATTAAGAACAAGTATCCGATGCCACGCATGGATGAGTTGTTTGATCAACTCTATGGATCGAGATACTTCACAAAAATAGACCTGAGATCTGGGTATCATCAGGTTAGAATAAAAGCAGAAGATGTTGCGAAGACAGCATTTAGGACCCGTTTTGGGCATTTTGGTTTTTGGTTATGCCATTTGGGCTAACCAATGCTCCAGCGACGTTTATGACGCTGATGGACAGTATTTTACGTCCATATCTGGGAAAATTCGTAGTAGTTTTCCTAGATGATATTCTTGTGTACAGTAAGACAGAGAAAGAACACATAAAGCATTTACGTCTAGTGTTCAAGTTGTTGCGAGAGCACAAATTATTTGCAAAGAAAAGCAAATGTGAATTTTTTGAAACAGAAATTCACTACCTTGGCCATATTATATCCGCCGATGGTACGCGGATGGAGCCAGAAAAAGTAGAGGCTATTCTTAAATGGCCAGCGCCGAAGAATCTCGAGGAACTGCAGATTTTTCTTGGCATGTCGGGGTTCTACCGACAGTATGTGAAGGACTACGCGAAGATCGCAGTCCCGTTGACTGACCAGTTACGGTCAAAAACAAAGAACATTAGTTGGGGGGACGCCCAACAGAAAAGCTTTGATAAGCTCAAGGTGACCGTAGCAGCTGCACCTGTTTTGACAATTGTCGATCCGAATGAGCCGTTTGTTTTGGAAACAGACGCTAGTAATGAGGCCATTGGGGCCGTACTTATGCAAAGGGGACGCCCAATTGCATTTGAAAGTAAAAAGTTAGATCGTGCGCAACGTAACTACTCGGCTTACGAGCGAGAGTTACGAGCGATAGTTCATGCACTGAAAAAGTGGAGACACTATTTATATGGTGCCACTTTTGAGGTCCGGACGGACCATGAAAGTCTGAAATGGCTTTCAAGTCAAAATGAACTGAAGGGTAGAAAAGCTCGGTGGGCGGAGATTCTACAAGAGTTTGACCTTCAGATACGTTACCAGAAAGGTAAGTATAACGTGGTGGCAGATGCACTTAGTCGTATGCCACAGATTAATGAACTTAGTTTCACAGTCTTCAAGAATGATTTCTTGGAGTCCCTACGTGGTTTATGTGAGCATGATCCATCTTTTACAGAGGTCTGGCGCGCTGTACGCGTACGCACTTCTTCACAGACGCGACCACCTCCCTCGTTGGCACGTATTGCTAGTCCGGAGAGACTGGCCGAAGGTGCAACGGGAAGGGAAGCGAGAGTTAGTCCGGAGAGACTAGCCGTGTCTTCTGGGTATAGTTTGGAACCGGAGAGTTCTGACGTAGGCCCTTCATCACCTTTGACTGCCACGGCTTCAAAGGGGAGTGATAAACTTCGTCGGGGGGAGAAATATGCTAATTACTCCATTGACGACGGGTACTTACTCTACAAGGGTAGAATATGTGTACCAACTATTGGTGACTTTCGGGCCCAAATTCTTAAAGAAAGTCATGATAGTCCAAGTGCGGGTCATCCCGGGATTCAGAAGACCTATGCACTAGTAAAAAGACAGTTTTATTGGCCTAGTTTGTTTAAGGACGTCCAGACTTATGTGCTGAAATGCAATAAGTGCCAGGTCAATAAACATGAACGTCTTAAGGTTGGAGGACTACTCCATCCGCTGGAGATTCCCCAAGGGAAATGGGAAAGCATTTCCATGGATTTCATTACTGGTTTACCCAAGACGAGTCGAGGGAATGACTCGGTGTGGGTGGTAGTGGACAGGTTAACTAAAATGGCAAAGTTTATTGCCACGAAGAAAACTGTTAAAACGCCAGAGTTGGCAAAACTCTTTATTGAACATCTCTACAAGCTATATGGCCTGCCCGCAGATATAGTGTCGGATAGAGATAGAAAGTTCAACAGTCATTTTTGGAGGGAAGTCTTCAAAAAGCTGGATACTACTCTGAGTATGAGTACGGCAGATCATCCGGAGTCTGATGGTCAAACTGAAAGAGTTAACCAAATTCTAGAGGATATGTTGCGTTCTTATGTTAGTAAGAAGCAATCTAATTGGGAAGAGTACTTACCCTTACTGGAGTTTGCCTATAATAGCTCCAAACACTCAGCGACTGGACTTACACCATTCATGTTAATGTATGGATTCCAGCCGAGATCTCCAATGGCTGTAGGCCTAGAAAAGGAGAAGATTCAATCTGTCAAGGATTTCCTTGAAGATATGAATGATATGCTCAGAGCCGCACGTGAGAGCATTCGTAGCGCTCAGGATCGCGCTAAAACTTATGCGGATAAAGGACGAAGAAAGGTGACCTTTGCAGAAGGTGACTTTGTATTCCTCAAGGTTCCTGCGCAGTCAGAAACCATGAAAACGGGAAAGTGTGATAAACTTTCTCCGAGATATTGTGGTCCTTTTAAAATCCTTAAGAAGATTGGGGACGTAGCATATAAACTTGAGTTACCGGAGAGTTCTCAAGTCCATCCTGTCTTCCATGTCAGTAAACTGAAGAGATCAGTTCACGGGTTAGAGAACGCAGTTTCTCCAGAAATTTTGGTGGACTTGATAGAGCCACCAAAGATACCACATGAACCTGAAAAGATTCTACAGTATCGTGATAGACAGACCCGACATAAAGTGTACCAGGAGGTACTTGTTAAATGGACAGATAGGGATGAGGAGGTAGCTACCTGGGAACGCCGTAGTGCAATTTCCAAAAGGTTTCCCCAATTTGTTTTCGAGGACGAAAACTCTTCTTAAGGGGGGGGTAATGTCACGTAGGCTGTAATGCCTGTGACCGACGGCAGACCGGATGGCCATATCCGGGGTTCAGTGGGAGAGGACGCCCATGCGGAGTCATGGGCGGCCAGGCTAGTGTGGATGGCAGGCCACACACTATATAGCCTGGGGGATGAGGGGCAATCCTCATTCTTCCTCTATGGCTGGGTGGTGAGCCAGAGGCCGTCCCCTCTCGTGGTAACGCCCGTAGCGGCGTTACGGATATCTAACAAATTGATTGCTGGTGAATTAATTATACAAGCTAGGTAAGGACAATGTCTTAAGGAGATGTGTGCGGGAAGATGAATTTGTCACAATATTAGATGAAGCACACTCAAGAATAGGTGGAGGACACTTCGCTAGAAAAATTACAGCTCACAAGGTGCTTCAAGCAGGAGTATGGTGGCCTACGTTATTCGGGGACACCATGGAGTTTGGAAAAGGATGTGAAGAGTGTCAATGATTTGCTATTCTGTAACAAGGAAACAAGATGCCACTTACCTCTGTGGTGATTGTAAGACAATCTTTTGAGAAATGGGGAATTGATTTTATTAGACCCATTAGTTCAGCTATGCATTTATCACAAGCCCAGTATGTGATTATGGCCACCACAAAGTATTTCACAAAATGGGCAGAGGCAAGAGCCTCTAAGCAAGTTGATGCACGAACAATGGCTAAGTTTTTATTTAAACAAATCATTTCAAGATTCAACTGCCCATTGGAATTAGTCAGTGATCGTGGTTCACATTTCATTAATAAGGTGATTAATTACACATTTCATTAATGAGGTGATTGATCACTTACTTGTTGGATTCCTTGTAGTCCACCGGAAGTCATACCCTTATTATTCCATAGGCAAATGGTCAAGCAGAGAGTACAAATAAGATTTTGTGTACTATCTCAACAAGAACATTAGAAGCAAGTCACACGGATTGGGAACATAAGCTAACTGCAGTTCTATGGGCATATCAAACATCGTATAAGGCAGCAATGGGATTTACTTCCTTCCGTTTAGCTCATGGTGTTAAGGCTGTAATGCCTATGGAGTACTTAGTTCTAATCTTGCGAATTGCGGTTCAAGAACGATTAACTGAGAATACATTAGCCGAAAGGTTGGTTGACTTAAAGAAACTTGATGAAACCCAACTAATTGCATCACATGGTCTTATGGGGTCAAAAAATTATGAAGGAAGCGTTGGTTTGACAATAACCTGAAATAAAAAGAGCTAAAAACGAGGGGACCTCATCCTCATGTATGGTGTCAGAAGAAGCACCATAAAAAAAGAAACTCCAATACAGAGGATTAGGACCTTTTTGAGTATCCAAAATCACACCTCAAGGGTCAATCAGGATTGAAACTATTGAGGGTGTGCAAATGGAGGGTTACGTCAATGGAAACAAGCTTAAAAAATATTACGGACCACTGACCTAAGAAATGCTCATGATGCAAGAGCATCTATTAAAACAACAGAAAGAGCTAGCCAAGGAAAAAATCAAGCGAGCTCAGGAAGAAGAAGCCAAGGCAAGAGAGGCCAAGGCCAAATAAAGGCTCAAGGAGAGGTATTGCATGTGAACATGGCTTCACTAACCCTCCTTGAAGAGGATGACTTGGACATTGAGCTAGCACGGCTCAGTGTGAAAGTCTCTACTACTAAAAGTCATGCAACGAGTATTGCATTAATCAATATGGGATCAATTCATAATCTAATCTCTTATGAGACATGGGAAGCTCTAAACAAACCCCACCTTGAGGCCACCAATGCACAAGTATGAGTGTGCACTTATCAACTACCAAAGCTGTGGGATTTCTAAGTGTTAATATTTCCATCAAAAATAATCTCTTGGTTGGAAAGGTGTTTATTATGCCTGCAAGATCTATGGAGGAAGAAATGATCCTTGGACGATCCTGGATTTGCACCACTAATTGTAATATCCAATGGGAAAATAGAGCTGCACAACTTGACGAGGGCAACAATATCATTATTTTGCCCTTATGGATCCCAATAAAAGAGGGGAAGCAGGCTATGACCGATGGCATGGAAACACCAATGCCAAAGAAATCAGCTCACGTACCAGAGAAAGCATCAACCCCACAGTCCCTACGCAAAAAACAGCCAAAGTCACCACCAGTAATTTAGCAGTGGGTGCCTAAGAATCAAATCTGAGCCCAGATATACTGTGATACAAAAGAAGTAATTGAGGAATCAGGGCAAAAAGTTCAAGCTATACAGAGACGAGGGATAGAGATGGCCCTCCAATGTCAGCTAGTAGTATTCCAAACGAAGCCACCATCAACAAGGCACTCAAAAGCAATGGATTCAAAGGGATTTGCTAGATGCACAAGGCTATTACCAGGGCAATACAACAATATGGGTGCCAAAATCCCACCTAAAGTTCACTGTTGCAAATACCTTCAAAAACACAGGGAGGGACAGTAAGAGCAACCAAGACCAATTCCCAGCTAAAACAAATGCTAGGAAAGCACAAAAATTGGTTTGGAGGAAGGAGCCGATTCAACACAGTGAACTAAAGATAGCACTATCGCCAACTGCACCCACCAAAATAAAAGAGCTGGACAAAGTTAGAGAAAAAGTGCAACCAAATGAGACGAAGACAAATCCCAATCAGGAAGATTCAATAGAGGCACTCTTTAGTTAGATGGAGGAAAAGATCAAGCACTCTCACACGGAGCTAAAATAATTGCAACAACAAATACCCACAAGTGCCAAAGTACCACCTTGGTTTCCATGGCAATAAACAAAAAAAAAAGAAACAAAAGGTACCACTATTCTCAAAAATGGATACAAGGTAAAAATGGATACAAGGTAAAAATGCTTAATCTTCATGGCATGAAACATGATCATCTATTTCAACCAATGATCATCCGTTTCATGTGTATTCAACCAATGTTTGATTGCATGATTAAATGTTTGAGTATGAAGAAAAATAGGGTATCAACCTTGCACGCACCCAATAGAAAACAGTTCACATCGTGAAACAGTCTAAAATAGTTCACACCATGAACTGGTCCATGTCGTGAAACAGTCCAAAACAATTCATGGAGTGAACTGGTTCTAAATGGTTCATGCCATGAACTGCCTTACTACTTCACGGTGTGAAACAGTCACCTTCCCTCGACCAATCATGGATTGCCACATGGCATACTTTATTAAGATAGTCACCCAAGCCGACGACCACGCTCATAAAATGGAATTTTTTCCTTATTTGTGCATTCCGCTTTTGCAATTCTTCAACATGTGCATCACCATGCATTGCCACTCATCACTATCGATTCCCAAGTGCTCGTCTGCCCACGTATTCAGCAACTTCCACTTTTGTCACCCACCATGGTGTTGTTGTAGCTTTCCAAGGACACAGCAAGGTGTTGTTGTAGCTTTCCAAGGACACAGCAAGAAGCTGTGGTGGTGTGAGACAATAACCTATAAGCTTTCACACTCTCTCTCACCACACACACACACACACTCAAGAGATAATGTAGAGTAGAGAATCTTAATCTCATACAAGGGAAATGTTCATTCTCATTAGAGAAGTTCTCTTTTATACAACTTACTAAGTGCTCAGGCACCCAGACTTACCCTTAATTACATGGTTTATGAGCCTATTAGAGCAAAAAAATTAATAGATTAACATGAAGTGCTTAAAAATCACTATGCAACCAAATTTATAAGATAACCCAAATGAATTGATTTGTTGATACACATCACGTGTAATGACTTTTCGGCTTTGTTAAAAATGTGTTGATGGAACTTGTCAAAGTTGTCCACCACATTTACCACCATTAAGTGGCTAGTGTCTTGCCTTGGCCATACACTATTATAGATCACCAAAAAAGTATACCTCTTAGAACTTAGGCACTTTATATATAACTATGGTAATAAAAATATTTTTAATGGGACCCACCAGAGTCGTCTTCCTAGTTAATTGCCAAAAATGGGGTTATCTCCCCTTGTTTGATATAGGTATGTCCTCAAACCTATCGAACAAAGAGCAAAAGGTTGAGAGATTGGTTCATGGGTTGATGTAGATGAAGATGGAGACCTATAGATATAGTTTGAAAAAGCATGCATCAATATGCACTACATTTTACTAGTCAGTTACCTAGGTGTTATTATTGTGAGAGTTGGCTTTTGCTAGTGAGTTTACAGATGTCAAGTGTAATGCATCTGACAATAGAAGAGTGCCTAATGCAAGCACTTAAGGTGTAAATGCTTATATGCTTCACATAAAACAAAAAACATTTTGTGCAAGAAAATCATATAACAGGGTTATCCAAGTGATGGGTCATGCCTTGGGCCAATGTTGCCACCACCAAAGTCCCCCCATCCAATTATGTACCTTAATAACTTTTGATATCGAAGCCTCTATCTGAGAAATTATATGTACAAGCTCTTTTTATTTTACCTTCTCTTTTCTTCTTCTTTTATATATTTATTTATTTATAAAAGAATATGATATGTAAGACTCAAAAGCAAGATAATGGCTTTGACTAAAAAATTTTAGGTGACTTTCGACTCTTATGCCAAGACCTAGATTGGTGACCCTCTATATGCTTATGCAAAACAAGGCTATGTTAATGATCGGAAAACTAATTGGCAACTCTGTGCGCAAAAAAAAATGGCATTTTTGGCTTATTGTGTGTTATGCGAGAAAAGGACTTTGCCTATAGAGCAGCCTAATAAGATTGATGTTGGCTCACATTTTTGAATCTTATGCTGGCCATCTTTAGGCATGGGACTCATAATTTTGGCTCTTATGTCAATCATCTTTAGGCACAATGACTAGCCATCTTTAGGTATAGAAACTTAGACTTATTAGGACACTAGTGAAAGAACTTTTGACTTTTATGCCAGCCATCTTTAGGCATGGAAACTTAGACCTAGGACATTAATGCAAGAACTTTTGAGAGGATTATCGGCCATCTATAGGCACAAGCGACTCTAATTTAGGACATTAATGCAAGGACTTTTGAAAGGATACTATCCAACATAGATGTTTGAGCTCCAATAAATATTGGGTCCTTCTAAAATCTTTAAGGGGTCCAAAACTCAGTTTCAATCAATTTCAAAATCATAAAGCACCCGACCTAGCAAGAATCTTAGTTTGTGGAAATAGAAGACTACTTGGTGAGCATTTGATCTTGTATTCATATTAAACAATAGCTCCTACCTCCCCACCTAGTGCCTCTATGTGGCATGTCCATCAATGTGATGATTAAGAATATGAACCTGATAGTGGCCACACGAATGCTGCATTTGATATTTGCCTCCAAATAATATTTTTCTTGTAAACTCTTTCTCATCTCTTTTTTATAGGTAAAAGTGGAAGGATGGAAAATTAGAAAGTTAAAAATATAGTGAGGATTCATTTCCCTCTTTTTGCTAAATTTATAATGTGACCATCTCAATTAAAAATATAGTGAGGATTCATTTCCCTCTTTTTGCTAAATTTATAATGTGACCATCTCCTTGGGTATGGCATGAAACAAGATAATTCTCAAACTCTTAGAAGCAACTATATAAGCTGTGACAAATTGTTCCCTATTTAAGTAGTTTTGTCTCCATTATGGTTGTATTCCTTGCCAATCCTTAGGCAACTTGTCGTGATGATAACTCCTTGGCACACTTGTATCCATATTTGCTAGCTCCATGACACACTCATTTTTCAATTTTCAAGAAATATCATATCATTAAGGCCACTACGTGTGCATCCAATAAATTAAGCAAGTGGGAATTCCTTAATTAAGTTTTCTCAAATAAATGTAGTAGCCACAAGTCCTTGACTTTCCACCTGATTTGTTCCACATACTACTATTTCACACTTCCTATCGGTCCATAGGCTAGATAAGGCTTCTTTTGAGAAACTTCTTATGTAGGCTTAATTGCTCCTAATGTAGAATCAAAAGGGTTGGTAGGATCAAAAGTGGAGATTTGCATCAAAGCTTCATATAATAATTGAGGTCTAAGCCAATGGTTTCCTTCTTTAATGTACTCAATATAGGATATCATGTTAGAAAAGGCTTCTTTTGAGAAACTTCTTATGTAGGCTTAATTGCTCCTAATGTAGAATCAAAAGGGTTGGTAGGATCAAAAGTGGAGACTTGCATCAAAGCTTCATATAATAATTGAGGTCTAAGCCAATGGTTTCCTTCTTTAATGTACTCAATATAGGATATGCTAGAAAATATGGTGTCACAAATTTATGTGATTAGGGGGAGGTGTTGAGAGAGAAAATACATATTTGGTGCAATGTAAAATTGTAAGGATAAACATGTGGATATTAAAGATATTTAGAAAAGTGGAGAGTTTGTTGTGTGAACACATGGTGTAAAGGTGGCAAGGATAAGAGTGCCACATATCAAAGATATTAGGCTTGAAGCTATCTATCTTAGAAGCCTCTCATTTTGTATGGTCGACATAAGCTATTGTAATACATTATCATTGAGTGTGCGTATTAGTCTCCACATCTCTTAATCATATATTATCTTGATTATTTTGAGCCTCCCTAATCTAATCTCTCTCATTATGTGCAACACTCCACCAAGCCTATCCCTAGCACCTTAGATTATCAATATGGTATTAGAGCCATGCTAGGTTCTTAGGATTTGGTAGAGAGTTTAGAGTAGATTTGCACATTGGCTCATTTGATTAGGGTTTTTATGCATTTCATTCTTTGATTTTGAAAAATCGGCACACTCATTATCTAAGGAGGAGATTATTTGTGAGGTTACCTTGTTAAATGGTTCAATGGAAGGATTGGAGGTCTCTTGAAGCTGTCCATGGAGTAAGCAAGTGAAGATTTCAGCAACATGAAGATTTTTGGAGTCTACATCCTCAAAGAACCTACCAAGAAGAATTTATACCTCAATAAAAGGTCAGTTTTTGGTTTTTGCATCATTGGTTTGAGCTAAAATGATGCTTAATTTAAAAAACGGATGCTATGTGATGGGTTATGAGATTCCCATGGTTCTTTGAATTTGGCAAAGAACGTGAAGAGGTGTAAGTTTATCCAAAGCAAGGGACAAGCGGTCATGGACTGAGGATGGTGCCAATCTTGAGGACACCAAAAGAAAGGGGTAGTGCTGTTCATGAAAGATGAGAAAATTACTATGGAAGCTATTGATGGCTTTCATGATGGTATACACCTATGATTTCATAAAAGAGACCTATGAAGAGAACCCTTGTGAATATTCGCAACAAGGGAAAGCATGCATGTTATGCACTCGATGGTGGTGAGCCAGAGTGGCCATATTGATGGCTATGTATACCTCATGATAGAGGTTAGTTGGTGATGCAAGAAGAGATCTACTAGGAAAAGAAGAGAGATGGTAGAATGAAAGAGGCAAAATTCAAGAATGCATTGCAAAGTTTCTATGCCTTATGGTGGGTAATAAAAAGCTTATATCAAAAAGAGGCAAAAGCTTATTGAAAAACTCACATATGTTGAGAGCATATGTTTAAGCACGAGTAGGAAAAGCTTTAGTAGAGAAAAAAGGCATGGAGTAGAAAAACTCCATGAACGAGGTCATAATCGTAGGTAGATAAGTGGTGGCTCATCACTACAACACCCCATTAAGAAGCATAGAGATGGAAAGTGCAAAGAGCTAGTGTTGGCAAGAGATTCAAAATATGAGGAGCTCTATTGAGACATTAGCTTGCTATGGAAGATGAGAAGCTAAGTGATGGAGCTGGAAAGGGAGGGCTTGCTCAAACTATAGAGGTGTATGAAACAAGGAATGGTTGTAGGGCTCAAAACAAAGACAGTGGCATTACCAGATAAAAAGCTAAGCCCAAGGTTGAAAATCAAGAAGGGAAATGTTTTGAACTGTGAGGTCTCTTGCATGTTTTCAGTCGCTTTAAATCAAATGTCATTTGAGATCTCAATTCTAAGATGCTATAGTGGAGAGAGGAAGACTTTGTGACCTTGAAGCATGCATCGACCCAATCGTTAGGTTTCTATTACAAAGGTGGCGGCTTGCCTGAGGTTTTTCCCACAGTCCTAACTAGAGGCTGCAAGTCTAGGCATGGAGGTGGAGCAAAGCCACACCCAGATTTTGCATAATAAACATATAAAGAGGAGTCAATTGAGACTTAGAGCAAGGAAGAACTAGTTGAGTTAAAAGTGCCCATAGAATCACTTGAAGAACCTATCGTGGAGTAGACCAAGGTAGTGGCCAAAACCATATTAGGGAGTTTGGGAGAATCCCATTACTTTGGGATTTTGCTTTTTAATATACTTTTTAGTATATCTTCAGAATACCAAATCCAAAGTTGTCAAAGAATGTGGATTTAGAACATACTCTATAAAAGCTTTCCACACAACGATATGTCAGATGAGCTGGTTTTGACAAAAGCGTAAAAAGGTTCATCGAGCCCCCATTTTTTTTATCTCTTGCAAAATGGGAATTAGGATTTTTCTTAACTCCCTAATATGGTCATAGTGAAAGAAAACTACTATGGTCATAGTAGTGGGTTTTTCTTAACTCCCTAATATGGTCACATAGTGGAAGAAAGACTAGATGCAATAGAAATTCTAGCAACAAAGTAGGGAAAGTGGCCTCAACCTCATGACCACCGGGTAAGGGGTCCTAAGATATGGCTATGGTAGTTCAAAAGAAATGACTCTACCAACACAAGTAGATCAATGGCTATGGTAGTTCAAAAGAAATGACTCTACCAACACAAGTAGCTCAATGGCTATGGTAGTTCAAAAGAAATGACTCTACCAAAATAAATGACTCTACCAACACAAGTAGCTCAATGGCTATGGTAGTTCAAAAAAGAAACAAGTCTACCAATACAAGCATCGCAAGGTAATCGGTAGTCAACCCTAGTGTTCTCTCCTTCCATAGAGGCAAACAGCCATGCACAGTGCATACGAAGCAAAGCACATGAAAAAAGAGAGAAGATGATAGCCACATCCATAGAGCGAGGTGTGGAGAAAAAGTAGCAAGCTTGGTGCAGGCAACTCAAACAGAGATGTCCACAACTCCATAGTTTGTTGAAGGTAAGCACAATTATGTTAGAAGAAGAGAAAAAAGTCAAGACAGTGATTGGACTCACAACAAAGTTGAACACGCCACTTGACAAAATAGTGTTTAGTGCATCTTGAAGGGCTTGGCAGAAAACTTTTGTGATGCAGCAGTTTTCTTTGAAGATAAGGTTTTTAATAAACCTTTGAGGTAGATAAGTATAAAAGAGCAGTGCGATAGAGCAATTGACAAAATAGTGTTTAGTGCATCTTGAAGGGCTTGGCAGAAAATTTTTGTGATGCAGCAGTTTTCTTTGAAGATAAGGTTTTTAATAAACCTTTGAGGTAGATAAGTATAAAAGAGCAGTGCGATAGAGCAATTGGTGAAGCGTGTGTGTGTTTGGGGTAAGGTCTCGTGATCGAGTCTTACTTCCAGATCTCATCCGTAAAGGACACTACTTGGTACCAAAAAAATTCTCGCATTACAAAAAAAAAAGTATAAAAGAGCATGATCCTAGAGGCTCTTCATATGAGGAGTAGAATTGTTTATAAGCCTTGTGTGAGGGAGATATATATTCAAACACACACACACACACACATACCCATGTCCCGTAGCCCTAATGGCATCGAACCCGGGTCCTCTCATTGGAACCCAACCATTTATAAGCCTTGTGATTTAAAGAATATTTGCAGCAATAAATATAACGGCATTTGAGATAGACAAGTATAAAAAAGCATGATCTTAGAGGCTGTTCATATGAGAAGTAGAATTGTTTACAAGATTTATGATATAAAGGTTGTTTGCATGCAATAAATATGCCCAAGAATATGCATTACAAGATTTATAGTGTGGTCATGGAGGACTAGGTGCAAGATTGAGACCTTTTCTTGATGAGCTAGAGGTGAGAGCTTGAACTCAGACAACTGAGGGAGTCACAAAACATGCCTAAGTGAGGCACGAGATGGGTTCATGTGGAGCTTAAGTTGATGTGCTCATGTAGAAGCACATTGTGGTGCCCATCGAAGGCACATGATAGCCACGAGGGCCATGTTTTGGTATTCATCAAATCATATTCGTATGAGGATGCCCTACCTGGCCACAAAGAACCTTAAAATGGAAATTTTCCCAAAAGAGACATGTATGTGCACGTTGAGTTATGTCTATGAGAGAGGCATGTTAAGTTCGTGTGAGCATAGGAGAGTGTGCAAATATAACACCAAGGGGGGTTTTGAAAAATTAGTGAAAGCAAGAAGGTGCTCTTAGATTTGTGGAGAGTGACACCAAAGGGAAGTTTTAGAAAATACGGTGTCACAAATTTATCTGATTGAGGGGAGTGTTGAGAGAGCAAATACACATTTGGTGCAATGATAAACATGTGGATAATAAAGATATTTGGAAAAAAGAAGAGTGTGTGGTGTGAGCACATGGTGTAAAGGTGGCAAGGATAAGAGTGCCACATGTCATTTGGGTTTGAGGCTATCTATATTAGAAGCCTCTCTCTTTGTATGGTTGACACAAGCTATTGCAATACATTATTGTTGAGTGTGCTTATTCATAATCGTGGATTATCTTGATTATTTTGAGCCTCCCTAATCTAGTCTCTCTCATTATGTGAAACACTCTACCAAGCCTATCCCTAGCACCTTAGATTCTCAATAATATGTATCTGGCATGTCATTAAAAGTATCAGATTTTTTAAACAACTCCTTAAGTGTTGATTGCACAAGGAAGAGATTATACTTAGTTAGGTATGTCTCTTCATCAGGGGGATTTTTTTTGGCGAGCAGTTTCCAAAAGATGGTGCAGTTTTAAAAGATGGTGAGCAGTTTCCAAAAGATGGTGAGTAGTTTTAAAATAATGGAGGGATCTCACATGAATATGTTCATTATTCTTTTTACTCAAAAGAAGAATGAAAGTATTCCATTAAAATGACAGCCCAAAACAATCTTACACTAATTCCATGAACCATTACATAATGAATTTTACCAACACAAGTACAATACTTTATAGCATTCTCTCTCTCTCTCTCTCTCTCTCTCTCTCTCTCTCTCTCTCTCTCTCTCTCTCTCTCTCTCTCTCTTATGTACACCTTGGAAAGCCTTTGGAACATACTTTAGAACATAAACATGACACACACACCTCACCACCACAACCATACATGAGAAGATAAGTTTACATTTTTAACCTTATCAACTAAGGTATAAAAAAACATGGTGTAAATCCTCTTCTTCAAACACTCTCAAAGCTAAAATTAAATCTTTATCTTCGTACACATGGAGGCCCAAGTCTCCTCAGCAAGGGGAGAAATCTTATCAAGAAAAAGCATAGTCATCATCTAGAGGCCATTAGAATTTTCATTTTTAATTTTATGCTCGTCATATACCATGATAAAAAATGTGAGTCACATGGGTGGACGGCTTCAAGGTTTGATGTTTTGTGAGGGTATTTATCATTACAATATCAATTTTGGTTTTCATTTTTGGGATTTAAGAAGTGGTATTGCAATTTTTTTCCATATTGGGGTTGTGAAGTGATTATGAAGCCATGTTGGAAAATAGAATCCTATCGTTTGTGATGATTCTCTTGAGAGTATGTTTTCATTTCAAATGGGGATTTTGGGAAGAATGTGGGAGAAGAAGTGTTTTATTTTTGTGAGAATATGCATGATTTTTCAATGTGGGAGTGTGAATGAGGTAGGGGTTCACCTTCCCTAGTTGATCATGAGACTAGTCCTCCTCAGTGTGCGAGCACGAGTGAGGCAGGGATTCACCTTCCCTAGTTGGTCATGAGACTAGTCCTCCTCAGTGTGCGAGCATGAGTGAGGCAGGGATTCACCTTCCCTAGTTGGTCATCATGACTAGTCCTCACATACACTACTATGGCTTGGCCTTAACTGCATCCACACCTTATCTTTTAGACATCTCAAAGATACTGGAGCAGATTGGTGGCCCTTCTTCACCTTGGCTCATGAGGAAAGTTTGCTATTTGAGTGTGTGAGGAATGATGATGCCCGTAATTGGCATTATTTTGGCCTATTGTTCATGGATTTTCATGGCTATATTTTATGTTCTTGCATTTATATGCTTGGTTATAATCATGGATATCATGGCTATATTTTATGTTCTTGCATTTATATGCTTGGTTATAATCATGGATATATTATATTGTTGTAAGTGATTGACTAAATAGCAGGTTCACAGTTATCCAATTCACATTTATTCTCACATTTGATGAAGCATAGGACTTTAGTCATTTTGGTAGATTTGAATAAGGCCACTTTATATGATGTTCTTGCATTTATATACTTGGTTTATATAATCATGGATATATTTTATCCTTGTAAGTGATTGGCTATATTTTGTCCTTGTAATAAGTGATTGGCTATCAATCTCTCAAACACACACACCTCACCTCATCTCTCTCTCTCTCTCTCTCTCTCTCTCTCACACACACACACACACACACACATAGCTTGATGACGTGTGTGAGTTGTATGCCATGTCATATTGCTGACGCTCGACAATATGGCGTGGTTGCACACATGGCAGTAGCTTGATGACATGTGTGAGTTATACTGCCATGTGTGCGAGTTATACTGCCGCGTGTGCAACCACGCCATATTACCAAGCGACGACAATATGATGTGGCGTACAAGTCACACATGTCATCAAGCTGTGTGTGTGTGTGTGTGTGTGTGTGTGTGTGTGTGTGTGAGAGAGAGAGAGAGAGAGAGAGAGAGAGAGAGAGAGGTGAGGTGTGTGTGTGTGTGTGTTTGAGAGATTGATAGAGAGAGAGAGGTTAGGTGTGTGTATTTTTTAGAGATTGATAGAGAGAGAGATATGTGTTTTTGTGTGGGTGAGAGAGAGTGAGAAAGAGAAAGATATGCGTTTTTGTGTGGGTGAGAGAGAGTGAGAAAGAGAGAGAGGTTAGATGTGTTGTTGTGCATGTTTGTAGGTGATGTGGCAGCCTGTATGCCAACAAGTGGTAGGTGATGTGGCAATTAACTACCACATCATATTGTCAAGCATCGATAATATGATGTGGAAGCTAGTTGCCACATCACCGTCATCGTCAATAATCACCATACGCTTCACGCTGCTGCCTAGGTGCTCGTTGAGCAGCAAGCCATCAAGATTGGTTTTATTTGTGGTGGTGGTGATGCTCGTGGCCCATGTTAGCAGGTACTCGCCCCACTAATGAGCTCCCCAACAGGACCATGCCATAGCTATATAGATCACGCTTGGCAGTGATGGTGGCATTCTGTAGCCACTCTAGGGCTACATAGCCTCAGGTGCCCTTGAGAGAAGTCATGACAAGGCTGTGGTTGTCGCTCGCTGCTATAACGAACTTGGCCAACTCAAAGTCTCTGCCAGCTTAACATTAAACTCATCATCTAGAGAAGAATGTTCTCTAGCTTCACTGGCGGTATCCAATGCTATCCGGCACCTCATCTGCCAATCAAGCACGATTGTTTCGGCCACCCCTTTGGCCTCATCCGATCTGGCCATCAGAAATAGGCATATATCCAAGAATTTTATAATCTAGTATTTGTGAAAATTATCTCAATTAGCCTCTTGATACATTATAGGATTGGCTATTATTTCTTATATATTTTAAAATTTCTTTTCTAAAGAGATATTACGATATTTATCTTTGACCATTTTGCCACCCAGTTTGAGAAGGAGGCAATTAGAATTAAGAGGTGTCAAATACAAAACCTATAGATCTTGTGGGGAGAGGGTTTTTCAAAATTTTGTGATTCAATCATTTAAACAATGTGAAAACGTATTTTGAGACAACACATTTTGGAGGTCAAATTTGAAGCCCATAAGTGGTGGAATTTCACTCCAAGGTAACTAACAAAGATTTAAAGTTTTTAGAAAGTCCTTCAACTTGCAAGTTGTTTGATGGGATTTCTCGAATTCTATATTGTTTGGGAGACATGAACTAGTACATGGGAGAAAAGGGAAGATTTAATTTCAAATGTTTCCTTATTGGATAGATAGCTATGCTTAAAGCACTATCATAGGTTCTCTCACTATGTGTGGCATGGCATGTTATTCAAGGTAGGGTTCAAGAACCCTAAAGAGCTTCATTCAAGAAGAAGGCCACCTCATTGTGAATTCTAAAGAACCCAAAAGACAAGATTTGTATCATATTTCATCATATCCAAAATGATCATTATAGTAAATCCCTTTATTATAATTATGGAAAAATGAGAGTGACACTAAGAGTGAGATTGAGGTCGAGGGTAGTCAAGCAATTATGAGTTTATAGGAGAAATAACTATATCTATAATTAGTTCATGTAATGTCTCTTCTCCTTGCATAGTGTTGTTATTCGTTTCTTTTTGTAAATTTCCTATGTCACTTTATTTAGATCTTCAAATTACAAACTAAATGGGTAATTAAAATGATTTTCCTTTTAAAAAATCCTTAAAAGTATCCTAAAAAGGGGATAACTCTTGAGGGGGTTCACCTCTAAGAAATTTTATATATCATGGATATTTAAAAAACCCCTTACACTTACATACTTTTATGAATAAAATGAGCCATTTTTCTTTATAAATTTACGATTTTGTTTCAAAATTGGTTAAAAAATCCCTCCTGTAAATGTAATTCTACAAGTTTTTTGAACTAATATACCCCTCCTAATGAACTCATGTGCTACACTTACATATTTTTAGAGGTGAACCCCCAAGGGATAATTTTCTTATTATCCACCACCACTTAGAGCTACCAATACATCCTGGTAACATGAGTCACGGAGATGGCCATGTCATTGGTTTCCAAAAAGACTTATTGACATTTTTCATGGATTTTGTATTCAATGTCTCATGTATGGAAGTGAATTTTATCAATATCTCATGTATGATTGCAATGTGTTGGTGTGTGCATGTGTCAATAACCTGAGAGAGAGAGAGAGAGAGAGAGAGAGAGAGAGAGAGAGAGAGAGAGGGTACAATTTTAACCGCTCGCCAATTCCACAAAATTGCTCGCCTAAAAATTGTGTTCTCTTCATCAGTATATACTTATAGAGGTGGTTTTGATGGAGCTGCTTCTACTTAATTGTTATAGAGGTGGTTTTGATGGAACTGCTTCTAATTGAGTGTTATCTTCCATCCAAGACTCTAGTTTAGGAAATTCATAGTCTAACCCTAGAGCCTTGTCTAGCATACAAGGAATCATCTACATATTCCTCGCATCTCTTGGTTGGCATGATAGCACAACTACTTGGTCTTTATCTTTATATGGATAAGTTAACATGCTCTTCCTGAGTTCTTCACCCTATGTATTCCCTTGTAAGCTACCCTTCATGAGATTTATGTAATTTTCTTGAAGTTTTGGAACATATTTTGCTTCCACTACATGATAGTTGACCAAATTAGCATAGCTATCACTACAGGCGTCATGTATCATTTCTACTTAAGAACTTGGGAATACAGTCAGACTATGCCCAAAGGATGGAAACTACCACTATCTTATGTATTGTCATGTGTGCAAGTATACATTTTTTTACTTCGGCTGGTCTGCATGCACATGGGTAGCTCCTTTTTAAATTGTAATAGTGAAATCAAATTCCACGAGGATAAGGAGCCACCTGATGATATGTCTAGTTGTGCAAGGTTTGTTAATTAGGTAAAGAAGAGCTTGGATGATCAACAAAGAACATAAATTTATTTTCTACAAATAGTGTCTTAGCTTTTTTACTACATACAATATTCCTCGCCCTTCCCTCTCAGTTGTTGTATAATTTTTCTCAATGTCATTGAGTTGTCTACTAGCAAAGCTAATAGGAAAATCCTTATTATGTTCACCAAGTTGTGCTAGTATATACCCTATAGCAAATATTGATGAACATGGAAAATTACATCCCATTTTGGTGCTTTGAGAATTGGAGGTGATATAAGTGCTTTTTTGAGTTTCTCAAAAGATTCTTGTCACTTGTCAGTCCAAATAAATACAATCAAAAATCGTTAGAGTGGACAAGTAACATACATGAAAATGAATCGTATGTAAGTAACTTACCATCTATGTATTCCTTTTGCATTAGTTAGAGGTGGTAATTCCAAAATTACTTTGAATTTATTTTCATCTATTGAGATAACATTCCTTGACACAATGTGACCTAGGATCACACCATGCTTCACCATAAAACTGAAATTTTTCAGGATTCAAAGAGATCTTATAGAGCCTACATCTAAGAAATACCTTTCTTAGACAGCTTAAATTCTCTTTCCAAAGTGGTGCCATAGCTAGGTCATCCATAAAAATCTTGAGAAATTCTTCAAGATAGTCTCTAAAGACTACATTAGTCTTTTGAAGGTTGTTGGGATGTTGGTCAAACCAAAAGGAATAACTTTATATGCAAAGGTACCTCATTTTGTAATAAAAGATGTCTTGTGTTAGTCTACAGGACCAATCTGAACCTAATTATAGCCAGAGAAGCCATCCAAGAGTCTTTTCCTATAACTCTTTTCAGAACTTGTTTTGTAAACGGTAAAGGATATCGGTTCTTTATTATTATAGGCGTTTACTTTCTCGAGATCTATGAGTTTTCTGCCCTTTTTAGGTACAACCACAATGGGGGAAACCTATTCCGTGTGTTCAATCTCATAAATAAATTATGCCTTGATTAATTTATCGATCTCATCATGCACTAGCTTTCCATGATTGGGATTCATAGGATATGCTCTTTTTATAGGTCGCGTAACATTGTCCATGATGGGAATCTAGTGTTTGTAAACTTCAAGTGTGGAGGTCCCTTCATGTCCATGTACTTCCATGTAAACACATCCTTGAATTCTTTGAGAAGAATAACACTGGCTTATGGTCTTCACTAGGCTTAGTAAGATCAACTCGCTTAACATTAGTGGGTCCTTCATAAGATGGTCGAGAACTTTCATCCTTGGTCATTTTTGCCTTTTTGCTAAAGATATTGAGCTTGCCTATTAAAATACTTAGGTATTCTAGACATATCCTTTTTGAGTTATTCTTCTTCTTGCATTTTCATTTTGGTCTCTTTTTAGCCTCTTTCAAAAGTTTGTTTTTCTACTTTGCGAGCTAATCTAGACAAATTTTTAAGGGAACCTCTTCCAAGTCTCTCTATTGGGCTATCAACTTCATGAAAAAGGTCCATTATTTAGATAGGAGTTATACTACTCCATCTTCACCCAAATTTTTGGTGATCTTATCAAAAGATTTGACTGCCCCCACATATTGTAGGAAATGTTCCTCACTTTCCAATTCAGGGTGGGGAGTTTGGGACTTTCATTTTAATGGTATGTTCCTTATTTTTTCCAATCATCAGTCCCACTTCCTTTAGATGATTCAGCCTATGGAACATTTATAAAAGAAGATGCACTCATCATGTATAGAGAAATCTCCTTCCCATTGACATTCTTAAATGTAGACCCAATTTTGTGTTAGAGCACATCCAAGGTAGTAGCCAAGCTTCATCTAATTTTCACAATAATATGGGTCTTGGATTGGAGCTATTTCTCTTTCTTTGCCCTTAATGTCTGCTCCAATCTTTTTTAGATCCACATTAAGGTCTTCATTTATAAAAATTTCCCTTTTAGTAAAGATTCAACGTTCACAGTCCTTATGCATTAAACAGACACTTATTTCGGTGGATCTCCTTGTTTTTAGCAAAGATTCAACGTTTGCGGTCCTTACACATTAAATAGACCCTTGTTTTAATGAACCTCCTTGAATGAGATGTTGTGTCAAATTCTAAATCGATATAAGAGGTCTAGTGTGACTCGGGAAGCAATATGATTAACTAAGTCAACCTTTATCATTAGGTAAGTGGTGTTGGTTCCCCAATCATGGATCATCAACAATTATCTCATGAATGGCCTACCTAGGATAACATCATGGTTTGTAGGCCTATGGAAATCCATAATAACAAATGTATTTTCAAAGGTAATTCCACATGTTCCCATGCACGTTTTACTCACTTCTCCAAATGGTCTTTCTAGTGATCCATCAACCCTTTTCATAGAGACTCCTGTGGGTTCAAGGTAGGTTTTTGCCACTTCAACCCAACAAGATTTATCCACATGGAAATGCAACCAGCCTAGAGCAATGAAAGAAAAGTTAACAAAATCATTATCATGCTCAAGGACCTTGCACATTGACATGTTATTCCAAAGTAGGTAGGGATGCCCAAAAATCAAGATAAGGGGAAAGCTAAGATATAGCACACATGGAAGAGTAGGAATCGCTTTAGAAGAAAATCCAAGAACTACACTCTTCTTCAGCTTTGCACAAATCCCAATATCCCCATTTGTTGAGACCTCCTCTGATGAGCACAATGTCAAGATTGTCCCAGGACAAGAAAGCCCCAAGATCATCAAAGCCTCACTCTTAACTTGGGAAAAGCCAAGCTCATTAAGATGATGTAGACCCCCTTAACTCGAATAGCGAATCTAAGGATGTCATTGCTTAAAGCATAGGGGAATGCCATCAGTCAGACTCTAAATCAAGTCGTAAAAGGCCAAAATGATCATGATGCATAAGAGTTGAGTCATCAGGTTCCAGAACACACCCAAGCGTAATGCCTTAAAAAGATTCACCTCACTTATACACATGAACACCAACTGCTATTTCACAAATTGATTCGCTTGTGTTGGAGAGACAACCATAAGGGTTCAGTTGAGTCACCTATGTGTGGGATTCAATAGGCATAAGAGTCAAGTCTAAATAGGGTCCAAATGAGTCAGGAGGAGCGATGAAGGTAAACCTTTAAAATACACAAAGGGAGTAGACATGAACTTTTCCATCAAAAGCCCATGGCCTGGATTGAGTGTACTTGCACATCATGTTTCATGCATTCTAGGGGTGTCCAACCATAAAGCACATGCATTCTAGGGGTGTCCAACCATAAAGCACATATGCATATGGGCACCAATCATTAACTGATGGGATCCATGCACTGAAAAGACGCACCTAGGAAAACCCAAAAAACCCATTAATTAAAAAAGTAAAAAAGTAAAAAAGTTTGACTGTCAATTAAAAGGTTTAATCGGACAATCAGACTCTCCAAATCGCCAATTCTACACCAATTGCTAATCGCCAAAATGGATCATAGGTCCTCCAATCATCAGCACAGTCCAATCATTGACAAGACCATCAGAGGCCACTTTTGTAATAAAGGCCTACCAGCTTGACTCCAAAGGAGGAACAAAAACCCTAGCAAACCCCCACAACTAAGCAAGAACCTAGACAAAAGAGAGAACTTGATAGCTAGCAAGAATCACAGAGACTAAAGAAACTGAGGAGAAAATTGTTTGTCACCACAGGACCAAATATTGGAACAATCATGCTGAGAGACAGACACAGACACAAAAGAGGCAAATACAGAGAAGAAGGGGGAAGACACCAATAAAGGGAAAGGCCCATAGATAATATCCAAGAGGCCAAGGAGTAGAAGCAAGAAGACACCCAAGAAGGGGATAGGGCTATGGTCCCATATCAATGATCTAAACAGTTTAAGAGCCCAAACTACAATAAGCAAGCTAGAAATGGAAAATCAATAAATTCAAGGCTCAAAGGACTTACTGGAGGTAAAATATTTCACACGAGGGTTGAAAGGGTCTCGACAATGGTGTGGGAGGAATGGGAGGAATTGTTAGCTGGTGTGGGAGGAATGGACTCTTCTCACCTTCTGTTAAGTCTCATTAGTTAGCCCACCTTTTTCCCCAAGTCTCTACAGACTTGTAGTTTGGAAGGTCATGATGGGTGCTCTTTCCACATCTCAAATTAAAATGAAAGGACTAAGAGATGTTATAAATGCAGGTCTCTTGGCATCTATTTTGGAGTTACTCTGCATTGAGAGTAATGTGGAATAATTTGAGGAGATGGGTTGCATTGAGATTAATGTAGACTAGTTTGGGGAGATAGGATATATGCATGTGATTTGATAAATCTACTCACCCTACTGAGCAATCTACTCTTGGGAATGACTAGGTTCACTATGCTATGGGAATTTTTATGTTGCAGAAATGGGTATTGTATACAGGGATGGGTAGCCAGTTTCTTAATGTTATACATATTAAAGTAAAATCTTATACCCATCCCTGTGGGTAGCCAGTGTCTTGATGTTGTACATATTAAAGTAAAATTTAAAGTGAATTGGGAAATGTTGGTTAAGGCAAATTCCATGTTCAATCCCAATCGATTGCTACTGGGGATGCTCTCATCCCCTTGAGCTTGCATGTACTCCACAACTAATTTTGTGCTTTTGGTTCCCTTGTGTATACTAACATAGTACAACGTTAGCAAGATAAGTAGTCCATCAGAGGGAAAGAGTGTGAGCAGGAGTTTGATTCAGATGAGGAGTTAGAGCTGAGTGATGGGAACTTGGAGGCATTGAAGATCTTCACGTACAGATTAGGTTCAGAGGTCAGCAGAGGTCACTTTGTACATATATTAGAGCTGAGTGAGGAGTTAGAGCTGAGTGATGGGAACTTGAGGGCATTGAAGATCTTCACGTACAGATTAGGTTCAGAGGTCAACAGAGGTCACTTTGTACATATATTACATAGCACCTAAGTGCATAGAGGAGGGGGGTTTTTTTAATTGAGGGACTTACGTGCCATATACACGCAAGAGGGGGATTAAACAAATAGTTGTTTGATGTAATTTATGTAAATTTATAAAGGGAATCCTAGCATGTATACTAAGGGAGAAAACAATTGTTAAAAATGTAAAACTTTAGAAATAGGGGTATTAAAAAAATGTATGCTTGCATACACCAACTATATTAAAAAAAATGCATGCTTGCATACACGTGCTATATTGGGTGCTTTTATAGAGTGACTCCCTCAAGGTTTAATGTTCTTTTCTCATATGGTTTTACTGAGATGTAATTTGTGTTGAGATATCGAGCTCATCTAATGAGGCGGTGGACACTGATGACCCGCCTGGGGGATAGGCCCCACACTTACACCATTGGCATGGTTGGTGAGATCATGGGTGATATGCGGCCAGTGGGATGACAGGCTATGTGACAGCCATAGCGCCAGCTCATTTAGTTGGGTTCACACTATAGAGAATCCTAGTATGTATTTGGTTGAGTACCTTTTCATATTAGTGTGTACTCTTATCTTTGTATATGGTGTGTTGAGTGTTGTGTGAAGAAGAAGAAGATTTTCAGCCTCTCACCTTGTGTGTTCTCTTTTAGGGTTTTGTGAGTGTGTGTGTACTTGCAAGAGCTCAAGCTCTCTTCTCCCCTGCATCTTTTCATGGTATCAGAGCCTGGTTCATGCTAAGGGCTGAGCTGTAAGCAAGAGAAGCACAGGAAGCGGTACGAGGGTAAGAGCTTCATCTACTCTTCCCTATTTGTGTTGACGAGTACACCCTTGTCGGGAGCTCTACGGGAGGCACCAGCAAACGATCTCTGATTGAGAAGCTTTCTTCGCGGGAGTAAAGCTATAGGGAAACTATACCGTCCTATTAGACAACATTTTTAGGGTCGAAAACGCATTTCAGGCGCGTTAGGACCTCTGTTTTTTGGAAAGCAGACGATTTCGAGCACTGCGAGTAAGTCATCGATTCTCTGCAGAACTCTGTTTTAAGAACTGCCATTGGGTGTATGTATGTACATTGAGGTCACTGGTTGTGGCATTTAAGTGTAATACAGTATCGCTGCAGAAAATACAGCAATTTGGGCAGGACAAACCAGAGTGCTATTTCTGGTAAATTTGTGTGTCTGGCAAGATGTCAAATGATGGCATAAACCAGATTGTTGCTGAGAAGCTTGATAAGAACAACTTCCATGCTTGGAGGTTCAGGTTGACAAATTTCTTGATGGAAAAGGGTTACTTCTGGGACTACATAGAAGGTGAGCATGAAGAGGCATTGGAGATACCGGAGATCAATCCAACTGCTGCAGATGTGAAAGACTTCAAGGATTGGAACCAAGGAACCAGAAAAGTTATGTATTGGCTCTCTAGCAGTATACAGGACACCATGATTGGGCACATACAAGATGCCAAGTCCCCCAAGGAGGAATGAGACACCTTGGTAAAACTCTATGAAACGAATACCAAGGCACGAAAGATACAGTTGAAGAATGAACTTCATACTGTGGAGAAAAAGAGTATGTCTGTGAATGACTATGCATTGAAGATCAAGGGTATTGTGGAATCCCTTGCATCTATTGGCGTTTCAGTAGATGATGATGATAAGGTGGAAGTCTGTCTACGTGGTCTCGGGCCACAATACAAGGCGTTCAAGACGTCTATTCAGACTACTCGGGAAAACATTCCCAATTTCACAGATTTGGTGTCTATGTTGATTATAGAAGAGAAAAGCCTGGGTGAAGACCAACAGTTTCACAAAACAAAAACAGTTCACAGCAACAGGCCTTCTACACAAGTTCAGGAAGAGGACGAGGTAGAGGAGGCCGTGGACGCGGCCAAGGAGGTGGCCGAACAAGTAATCAAAATTATGGCCAGCAACAACAACAACAACAGTCCCAGAATTCACAACAACAACAACACGCAAGTGGAAGAGGCCAATTCAGAGGTAGGGGGAGTCAAAGAGGTTGTGGAAATCGACAAAGGTAGTATAATGATACATGTGGATGCTTTTATTGTGGTAAGCCTAGACATATGCAGGGGCAGATTGTTATAAGAAGCAGGCTGACATGCAAAATGGGAAATTGCAGCAAAACAACTATGCATCCTCAAGCAAAAACAATGAGGATAATGAAAGGTTGTTTGTTATGCAGCATGTTGTTAATGCATGGGGGAGAACGAGGGCTATGAACTATTCCTAAGAGGACAAACTGCATGCAGTGGTGAACTATAGAGTTAACAATAGAGGGGGGGAGAAAGGATCTTATTTTGTTTCACTTGTTCTTGGCTTGCTCTAGTATTCCAGCATCCTGACCTTGTTTGGAGCTTTCATCAATCTTGCCTCTCTGAGAATGCTCATAAGCGAGCATTCTCAGAGAGTACACTTCTTTTTTCCATGCTCATAAGCGAGCATGGAAAAAAGACCTTTCAACTTCTTTGGAGACTTCTTTCACTTGCCCTTTAGGGTCCTTGGAGAGTTCACTTGCTGCCAAGAGATCTTTAACTTCCTCTTGGAGGTCTTCTTTAGTAGAGATGTTGAAGAACATAGGATTGATGGATGAGATGAAGAGGGAGATGGGGGAGGGTTGGTTCACTAGTAGGAAGATGTTTAGAATATCCATTTGGGAGGGGTGCTAAAGGGTGAGGGAAGTAGAAAGAGTTAAGTGGGGAGGAAAGAGAAATAGGGTTTATTGTGCATTCAATCCAAGAAACCAAGACCTATAACTGTACTCCAAATTCTATCTCAGTAAAACTATATGAGAAAAGAACATTAAACCTTGAGGGAGTCACTCTATAAAGCACCCAATATAGCACGTTTATGCAAGCATGCATTTTTTTTTAAATGTCCCTATTTCTAAAGTTTACATTTTTAACAATTGTTTTCTCCCTTAGTATACATGTTAGGATTCCCTTTGTAAATTGACATAAATTACTCCAAATTGAAAAGATGCAGGGGAGAAGAGAGCTTGAGCTCTTGCAAGCACACACACACTCATAAAATCGTAAAAGAGAACACACAAGGTGAGAGGCTGAAAATCTTCTTCTTCTTCACACAACACTCAACACACCATATACAAATGTTACCATATTATAGTAGTGATGTGTGTGAACACACTTAGGACCGCCGGGGCACTTTTTCCCTCACTAGGAGGTTTTTTCCCCCGTGCATTGTATATACGCCCATTATCTTCTAGGGCTTGTTATCTTTTATTTTTGGCACTCATAATACACTACTGTGTTGTGCTCAAGCTTCCTCATCTTCTTGAAGTTGTGTGTGCATTCCTGCAACCCTAATTCCAACAATTGGTATCAGAGCAGGCTTCCTCCTCCCGGGCAGCATCACCGGCACCTGCCGCTTCATCTCCTCCGATTGCAACGAGGTTTCACGAGCGTCTGCAGGTTAGTATATGCCGTGGGGGAGCACGTAGGGCTCGTTTGTTTCAGAATTTTGATCTGAAGTCATTTCGCCCTCCGTTTTTGCATTCCAAGTACTGCGCAGGCAAAATCGTCCTACTGTACAGATTTTCTGTCAAGATTAAAATCTGCAGGACAGGTGCCCATTCGTCTGTTTTGGGCTGTGCTACATAGCACAGGTCGATTTTATACAGGTTTACCTCTTACAGACAGCATTTACATCTAGTAGTACAGTCATTGGCCATGGCTGACAACAATGATGTATTCCGCATGTTGGCTGCTGAGGATAAGTTGGATGGCACCAACTATCCATTGTGGGCATATATGATGCGACATGTATTGGTAGCAAAGGGGTTATGGAACATTGTGCAGGGTATTGATGCACGTCCTATTGTGGCTGGGAATGCTGCAAACACATCAGAAACAGGTACTGTTGATGATGGTGCAGGCACAAGTGCTGTAGCAGCTGTTCGAGAACCACCACTTTCAGCAGAGCAGATTCGTTGGGATGGTAGAGATGCGCAGGCTCATGCCTTGATTGCGCTGTCGGTCAAACGTACCATTATCCCACATATTCGCTCCTGCAGGACTTCTAAGGATGCTTGGGATGTACTTGCCACATTGTATCAGGCAAGAAATGAGGCTCGTGTTGCTTATCTCCGAAAACAGTTGGAGAGTGAGCATATGAACGAAGGTGATTCTATGGATAGCTTTTTGACAAAGATCAAGGATTTCAAAGAGCAGCTCATTTCTGCAGATGAAATCCTGTCAGACAGTTCACTTGTGCAGACTGTTTTGAATGGTCTACCAGATTCTTATCAGGGTTTTGCTTCCACTCTTCGCTTGATGATGAAAGGCAATCCCAATGCCTTATCATTTGAGGAGTTAGTTTCTGTTTTGCTGCAAGAAGACCAGTCAAGGCAAAACAGGAATATTATGCGTGTCGCAGATCAAGCTTTCGTTGCTAGTCAGAGAAGCGGGAAAGGTAAAGCTGGCTTTTCTTCTAGTAAGCAGAAATCTGCAAATGCTGCGCAACCAAAGAAGGAAGACAAAGATGAGAAGAAGGGTGACAAACAGAAGACATTTTGCAAGTACTGTAAGGGAAATGATCATGTCATCAAAGCGTGTCCTAAGCTGGCTGCGAAAGAGGCTAAGAAGAAAGAGGCTGGTATGGCTGTTGCAGATGCCTCTCCTTCTAACAATGAATCTGCTAATGTTGTGCTAGATACAGAATGGGCATTCAATGCGCAGTGCAGTTATGACCCATCTTTGCATGACACATGTATGTCTGCAGTAGATTCAGATGTATGGTACTTTGACAGTGGTGCCACTAAGCATATCACCTCGCAGCGCAGTTTATTCACTTTCCTTGAGTCTGCTCCCACAGGGAATACTGTCACTTGTGCCAATAACTCCTCTTATCCCGTTAAAGGAGTTGGACAGATTGTGCTGAATGTTGCAAATGGCAACACCTTTACACTTTTTGATGCATTGTATGTGCCAGGGATCAAAAAGAATCTGCTGTCAGTCTCCGCATTTGCCAAAACAGGTTTGGTTGTAAAATTTGTGGATGACAGATGTACTGTTCATGATCTCTCTTGTGGTGACATCATTGTAGCATCTGGTTCACTATGTCGAGGGCTGTATAAGCTCAATATGGATGGCAAATGTGTAGAGGATTCAGCATGTGCTATTATGGATACGCAGGCTATTTCAAATGCAAAACTGTGGCATGCACATTTTGGTCATCTGAATTTTGCAAGTTTGCTGCGCCTGCAGAAATCTGAAATGGTGTCTTCTTTGCCTAAGCTTGAGGCACCTGTCAAGCATGTTTGTGAGGGCTGCATATTGGGTAAAATGCAGCGTGCTTCCTTTCCCAAAGATGGATCAGTGAGAGCTGAACGCAGATTGCAGCTTGTTCACAGTGATGTTTGTGGTCCCATGCAAACTCCATCATTTGGAAACTACCTTTACTTCGTGACTTTCATTGATGATTTTACCAGGCATGCATGGGTATATCCTTTGAAGGCAAAGTCCGAAGTGTTTTTGTGCTTCAAACAGTTTTTGGTTATGGCTGAAAATGTGTCAGAAAGTAAGATGGGCACCCTCCGTTCAGATCGAGGGGGGGAGTATATGTCTTCAGAATTTAATGCATTTCTGGCTGAGCGTGGGATAAAACACCAATGTACAGTGCCGTATACACCACAGCAAAATGGTGTGGCTGAGAGAAAAAACAGGTCTCTCATGGAAATGGCAAGATGTATGGTTAAGAGTCAAAGTCTACCACATGGTTTTTGGCTTGAGGCTGTCATGTGTGCCACTTATGTACTAAACAGGTGTCCCACCAAAGCATTACAGGTTGTCACTCCATATGAGGCTTGGCATAGCCGCAAGCCATCTGTTGGCCATTTACGTGTTTTTGGTTGCCTGGCATATGCATTAGTGCCTATGCAACATCGCAGAAAATTGGATGACAAAGCTGTCAAATGTATTTTTGTTGGATATAGTGCTGAGAGCAAAGGCTATCGTTTGTATCATCCACAGACAAAGCGCATTTTGGTTAGCCGTGATGTTGTATTTGTGGAAGATGCAGTTCAGCCCTTGGTTTCATGTACTAAGGAGACAGATATCAGCTCACGTGATGTCTATGATACATTGTTGCCTCTTTTCAGTGGTGCACAGTCAAGTGCAATACCTCATGAGGCAGTTTTTCAGCCTATGCAGGTTTTAAATGATGGCACAGATCAGCCTATATCTGATGCAGATGTGCATGATGCACTTGAGGATGAGAGACAAGAGATTGAGGGCTCTAGGAATATGCCTAGATGGCTGGTGCAGACTTTGCGTGACAGCAAGTTGGATGCCCCTTTGTCTAGTCGCACTCGTTCTGGCTCTCATGGTGCCTCTTATGCGTCAGATTGTTATGCATTGGCTGTTTCTAGTATGTGCGATGAAAGTGAGCCTGTTTCATTTGATGAGGCACAAAGTTCAGAAAATTGGATGGCTGCTATGCAAGCAGAATACGATGCTATTATGAAGAATGGTACATGGTCTTTATGTGACTTGCCCCCTGGCAAGAAGGCCATTGGCACTAAGTGGGTATACAAATTGAAGCGTAAGCCTGATGGCACAGTGGATCGCCATAAGGCTAGGCTTGTTGCAAAAGGTTATGCTCAAGAGAAGGGCATTGATTTTGATGAGACTTTTGCTCCCACATGTCGTATGACCACTGTTCGTAGCATCTGTGCATTAGCAGCTCATAATGGTTGGAATGTACATCAGCTGGACATAAAGACTGCGTTCTTAAATGGAGATTTGCATGAGGAGGTGTATGTATCGCAGCCTCGTGGTTTTGTTCAAAGAGGGCAGGAAAACAAAGTGTGCAGGTTAAAAAAGGCTTTATATGGTTTAAAGCAAGCTCCACGAGCTTGGTATGAAAAAATACATGCATATTTGACTGCACATGGGTTTCAGAATAGTCCAACAGAAAGCACTTTGTATGTTAAACGTGTGGATGGTGTACATCTAATCATTGCTCTCTATGTCGATGACATGCTGCTCACAGGACCAAATGAGAGTCATATTGCTGATTTTAAGGCTGATTTGAATGCCTCTTTTGAGATGTCAGATTTGGGGCATTTGCATCATTATTTGGGGATACAATTTAAGCAGTGTGATGGAGGTATTGCTTTGTGTCAGACAAAGTATATTGAAACATTGTTGCGGAGATTTGGCCTTGAAGACTGCAAGCCTATTGCTACTCCAATGGAGACAGGTTTGAAGTTGAGTCTTCATGATGCTGGAGATCACTTTGATGTCACACTCTATCAGACAGCTGTTGGTTGCCTCATTTATGTATGCATTACGAGGCCAGACATTCAGTTTGCAGTCTCACAGGTGAGCAGATTTATGCATAGCCCAGGCATTAAGCATTGGCAGGCAGTGAAGCGTATCTTTCGCTATTTGAGTGGTACTCGGCATCTTGGGTTGTTTTATCCCAAGGGGGGATCATTGCCGCCAGATTTACATGTTTTTTCAGATTCTGACTGGGCTGGTTGTTATGACACACGCGTGTCCACGAGTGGTTTTTGCTTCATGCTTGGAAGCTCATGCATATCATGGTTGAGCAAGAAGCAGCCTACTGTGGCCACTTCTAGTTGTGAAGCTGAGTACAGGGCAGCTTTCACAGCTACGGTTGAGTGTGTGTGGCTCAGACGCCTTATGGCTGATTTGGGTGTTGGGCAGCCATCTGCCACCACCATCTTCACTGACAGTCAGAGCGCATTGGCAGTTGCGCGGAACCCAGTGTTCCATGCTCGTACGAAGCACATTGAGGTGCACTACCATTATGTCAGGGAGAGACTCTCTGCAGGAGAGATCAGTTTGGCTTATGTGCCAACACAGGATAACCTTGCAGACCTTTTCACAAAGGCTCTGCCTCGTGAGAAGTTCGAAGCTTTTCGCAAAGCTTTGGGCTTACTCCCTTTTGTGGATTCGTCCACATAGCTAGACACTTCCCTATACATGAGTGCTAGCTCTTGTTCACCGCATCACTCCAGGGGGGATTTGTTACCATATTATAGTAGTGATGTGTGTGAACACACTTAGGACCGCCGGGGCACTTTTTCCCTCACTAGGAGGTTTTTTCCCCCGTGCATTGTATATACGCCCATTATCTTCTAGGGCTTGTTATCTTTTATTTTTGGCACTCATAATACACTACTGTGTTGTGCTCAAGCTTCCTCATCTTCTTGAAGTTGTGTGTGCATTCCTGCAACCCTAATTCCAACAACAAAGATAAGAGTACACACTAATATGAAAAGGTACTGGTTCTCTATAGTGTGAACCCAACTAAATGAGTTGGCGCTATAACTATGCCAGTCTCTAGAATGGCTCACACAGCCTGTCATCCCATTGGCCGCATATCACCCATTGGTCGCATATCACCCATGATCTCACCAACCATGCCAGTGGTGTAAGTGTGGGGCCTATCCCCTAGGTGGGTCATCAGTGTGTCCACCGCCTCATTAGATGAGCTCGATATCTCAACACTCCCCCTCGAGCTCAACTCCATCTCATGTACACCAAGTGAAGCCCTGAATTTGCGAAGCTTCTATGTAGCCAATGCTTTGGTGAAGATGTCAGCGACGTGATCCTGTGTGCTGACATAAACAAGGTCAACGTTTCCTGCCAAAACCTTCTCTTTGACAAAATGGTAGTGGACCTCTATATGCTTCATGTGAGCATGAAAAACTGGGTTCCCGGCCAACTGTATACTGCTAATGTTGTCACAGAAAATGACAACTTGTCTATCCACTGATAGACCCAAATCTGCAAGTAGCTTTCTCAACCAAGCTATCTCACATGCTGCCATAGCAGCACCTCTGTACTCGCGGCCTCAAATCTGGCCTCGTGATCGTCATGTAGATTAAGCTTTCTCCCAAATGCAGCTCAAATCTGGCCTGGTGATCGTCATGTAGATCAAGCTTCCTACTATGCACCTATACATAGTAGGATCCTCCAAAATCTCTCATGAATCTGCACTCAGCTTGCCATTCTGATCCAATGGCACTGAGATAGGCTTACAGCCTGTCATACCATACTTGGACAAAATGTCCAAGCCATACTGTCTCTGCAGTAATTAAATACCATGTGGTGACCTAATCACCTCAATGCCCAAGAAATATCTAAGCTCCCCCAGATCCTTCATCTCAAACTTCTGTCTAAGCAAGATCTTTACATCAAAGTTCTCTGCATCATGATCAGGTCATCTACATAGATGACAACAAGCACAACCCCTCTATCACTGTGTCTCACATACAGCGAGAAATCTGCATTGGCTACATGAAAGCCAATAGTGACAAGATATTCAGAAATCTTGTCAGACCATGCTCTTCATCCATAGCTTTCTTCCAACACACATTTCCAATAGCCTCATCAATCTCCTCATCCATAGCTTTCTTCCAACACACATTTCCAATAGCCTCATCAATGCATGTGGGCTCTACAACCTGTACAACTTTTGCCATGTATGCATAGTGATGTGCCACATAACCATCATAGGTAAACCTCTGCACAAGGTTCTTCACTCTCCCAGATCTTCGCAGCTTTGCATTCATGGCTCCCATAGCCTTTTTTACACCAGGTGTTCTCATAGCTAGTATCCCAAGATCCTCATCAAGGCTTATCTCTGAGCCACTAAACTCTCCATCATTATGAGAATGCCTTGCAGAAATGTCAGGCATACTAAGGGGCTCAACCACTTTCTCTTTGCTTTTATGTGATGTACTAATCACATTTGCAGTACTGGTATTATGACGCAACCTGCCACTCCATGGTCTATCAGCTGAACCACTAGATGAGGACTCTCCTGGTCCACTCAAAGACTGTGATTGCTGACTTGCATTCTGTGTAAACACTAGATGAGGACTCTCTTGGTCCACTCAAAGACTGTGATTGCTGACTTGCATTCTGTGCAACCACATTTCCACTCACATCAGCCGCAAAACAGCTTCTTTTTCAGCAGCATACCAGCTGCTCATCTCATCAAAAACAAATCCTTGCTTACCCTCAACTCACGTGTAGCAGGGTTATAACACCTGTATCCCTTTTGCTCAAGGGAATACCCAATAAACACACATTTTTCAGCTTTTGGATCCAGCTTAGTTCTCAACTCATCTGGCACATGCACATGCACATATGCAATGCATCCAAAGACTTTCAGATGAGACAAATCATGTTTTCTGCAGTAAACCTCTCCTCAGGAGCTACATCATGTATGGCTACAGTTGGAGTCCTGTTCATGATGTAAACTACTGTAGAAACAGCCTCAGCCCAATAGCTATGCGGCATATTCTTCTCTCCCATCAATGCTCACGCAATCTTAGCAATGTGCCTCCTTTTTCGCTCAGCAACTCCATTTTGCTGCGAAGTGTATTTGCATGTAAACTGTCTCCGAATACCATTCTTCTTCAAAAATTCAGAGAACTCATTGGAGAAGTACTCTTCCCCTCCATCTGACCTTAGGCACATTACATAATTCCCTGTTTGCTTTTCAACCATAACTCTGAAATTCTGAAAATGAGTGAACACCTCACCCTTCTCCTTCATGAAGTATACCATCTGAATGCACAACATCTAGTGCAATTTTGCTCACATTTCTATCACGTGGAGATATATGCTTTGTTTGCTTTCCAAATTGGCATGCTTCACATATTTTCTGCATACCTTCAACTTTAAACTTTGGTAGCCCTATCACAATTCCTTTAGTCTGCATAGACTTCATTCTCTACACATTCACATGTCCAATTCTTTTATGCCAAATGTCTGTGTCTGCAACAATTCTTGAACCATTTGCAAACATCGCAGCACTCACGTCAGGCATGTTTACATTCAATGTAAACATTCTGCCCACTCTGTTGCCTTTTGCAACCAACCTACACTTGTCTTTAAACCATCAGGGTTAAACCAAACCTGCAAACCCTACTTAATCATCTGGCCAATTGAAACCAGATTCTTTGTTATGTTCGGAACATGAAGTACATCTGCAAGGTACTTCACTTTGCTATCCTGCATAGACAATGGCACATCTCCCACATGGGCAATTGGATGAGCAGTGTTATCTCTTGTTTCCACAAAACCTGGTCTTTCAAGGTTTTTCACTTCCCACCATGACTTGTCATGTGGTTGAAGTACCTGAATCAACGTACCATACATCATCTTTATGTGCTGCTTCAACATGAATATATTAAAAAATAGGTTCAAGGAAGCTGGATGGTGGGAGGTATTAAAATCATTAGTGATTTCTTTATAGACATCACACATGCCTTTGCTTAAAGAATAAGATAAATTTTTAGTCATAAGCCATTGTTTTTTTTTTGTTTGTTGACAACCTTATTGCTATAAACACTTTTTGTTTCCTTGAATGTTTCCATTATTCATAAGCCAAGCAATAATCCTTTGATACTAAATTAACAATTTTTTTTCATATTATCCGTTGTATTCAACTGCACTATTATTATAATCAATTACAATTTGAAAACAATCATTTTTATAAACAAAGTGACTTTACAAGCATGCACATGGCGGGGAACTTGTGTATACATATGCACATGCATGATGCCATACATATGTGCACACTTGCACATTGCATGCATGTGAATAGACATACATTAATGACGTCACTTACTTAGGTGCCACATGCATGTGCACACCCCACACCCCACACGCGCATCACCACATACATGTACACACACGCACACACCTAGCACATGCATCGTCGCACACACACACACGCACGCACGCATGCACACATGTGTGCACACACAAACATGCACGTGTATACCATGCATGCACACACACACACACACACACACACACGCATGTGCACATATGCACACACACACACACACATGCATGCGTACACGTATACGTACACCCCCCACAATCACTCTCTCAATCAAACACACATATAAATCACGCGTAACTTTAGTCATGTCCCCGTGTACATGTACACATGATGCATGCATACATGTGTAGATTAATTGCCATTTTGTGCAATATTTGAATCATTATAGAAACATATATTCAACTAAAATTTCATGTCTTGAAAGGCTTTGTACTACAATAATAACATATATACATAGTCTAGAAATGTACATGTAAACATATAAACATACTTACTTTCCTTGTATCATGACCAAAGGTCTCATATATCACATCAGAAAATGACTTGATAACATTGTGCACAAAAGGACAAAATGAAAAGTCAAATTGTGTGGTGAAGAAATTGTGCCAAGTGGTGAGGCATTTGTGGTGGGTACAATGTTGAATGTCAAATCTTTATTGTGGATTTATTTTCTTTTAACATCAAGAAATGGAGGAATCCCCAACCAAGAGGTTATGATTGAAGATATTTAAAAAATTATGTGTGTGTGTGTGTGTGTGTGTGTGTGTGTGAGAGAGAGAGAGAGAGAGAGAGAGAGAGAGAGAGAGAGAGAGAGAGGGAGAGAGAGAGGTTAGTTATGTGCTGTATTGACTAGTTCAAAGTTCTTGTCTATAGCTTTGATGTGCCTTGGTGTATGCTTAGGGATGCTATATTCCACATGCATTACGCAAAGGCATAACCTATACTTATACTCTTTGCAAGTGGTACATTAAAACCAAAGCTGGAATGAAAAGCAGAAAGAATGAAAGAGATGAAGACAATGGGTAGTTATAAGTAAGAAAATGTTAGATGATTTTTCCATGTGTGTAAATTCAAGAAAACTTATAGCTTTTATTGATAGTAGTATACTGACAAGTTTCAAGGTTGGCAAGATAGGAACTTTGTGATAATATATTAAAGGTGTTGTTGTGAATATGGGTGCCAAATTTTCTTTCACATTAATTCATTACACGAGGATGGGAGAGAGTATCTTTAACCTTAGGAAAGGAGGGCCAATTAATTCAATGTGGGTGGAGTCTAGATGTTTCGAGAGGAGTCTTATTCTAAAGGTTTCCCAGAAAGCCTTTAAAAGGTGCTTGTGTTGCATTTCAACGCTAGCAATAGCTCAGCTCAGAGAGAGAGAGAGAGAGAGAGAGAGAGAGAGAGAGAAAGAGAGAGAGAGAGAGAGAGAGAGAGAGAGAGAGAGAGGTATTAATGTAAGTAGAATGCAACACGAGGGCATATATGACCAATGGTTAGAGAGAGAGAGAGAGAGAGAGAGAGAGAGAGAGAGAGAGAGGTGAATGCAGAGAGAGCGATGTGATTAGGTCGGTGTAGGCTTGCGAACGTTGAGAGAGAGAGAGATGTACTATGGGATCGAGAGTATGGGATCGAGAGGGAGACTTCGGCATGCTCGATGGGAGAGAGAGTCTAGGCGGTTGCACGAAGAGAGAGAGAGTCGTCCAATTTTTTTTAAAAAGAAAACTCAATGGGCGACATCAACCTTAGCCTTATCAATTAATTAGTGCCCGCTTGTAGGCACTAATTAATTGATATGGACAGTAGCCCGAATATGTTTGAATAAAGGTGAATTTGTTGTTGTCAATAAGGTGCATGCTTGAGTAGTGGTCCTTCATGCATGCTTTCATCGTCGTAGTAGAGAAAGTTTGTCACCTCTATGGAGCTCATACGGCTTCAAATTTCAACTATTGTAGGATAGGAGCTCCTTGGTTGTAAGAAGTCTCCTTTCACCAACACGTGCATTCACTCCTGTGAGCTTATTATCATTCCACCCATGCATTTGCAAAGTAGACGATGATAATAGACTTATTCAAGGGATATGCCTATGGATGGGTAAGGCCCAATTTGGAAGGCTTGGGCATCACTAGGATCATTTTGACAAAAAAAAATTGCATCATATTATGATAGTGGCTGCATCCTTATAGAGGATGATTGTGTCAAGCCCCAAGAGTCCTGTAACCATTACAAGTTTTTTGATAGCTTTTGATGGGCAAGTAAATCTACGGAGGACTCGTTTGACAGCTTTCTGATGGGGTAGTATATCTCAAAAAAGGTTATAATCTTGCCCGTGGAAGTTCGAGACTCTCTTTGTCAGACTCTTGACAGCTTTTTGATGGGGGAATAGATCTAGAAAGGCCCTAGTTTTGTTTGTCCAAGTCTGAGCTGGGAAGCCCATCACAACACCAGTGCTCGATATAAGAAAAAAAATAAGAAAAAAAACCAATCGAAATAAAGACAACTCTTCAATCGATTCGATTTTAGTTTCCAAAAATGTATACTACATGCCGGTTTTATAACTAGAATAGGCTAGGGAGATATTTGTGATTGGCATCAACAAAAGAGCTTTGTATCCTAGTGCGCAAATGGAACACTAGTCTAATTAAGGCCCCAAGTCAACGTCTTCATCTGCAGGACTCCTTGGAGACGCTTTTTTCTATACTCTTGGTGCTTTTCGTATTGCCTTTCATTAGCTCGCCATAGCCCCTGCACACTCCAGCTCCCCCTGTCTAACCTTGGCCATAGCCACAGCCAATCGTATATCGATTGCTCCATTTGTCTGCCTCTTCCTCTTTCTTTGCCTCAATCTGGGCCGCCCATCGAAGTATAGTTTTCCAAGCTTTAATTGAGATTCGTCTGCAATCCCGTCTGCTATTCAGCCTGGTCGAAGTGACGCCCACCATTGGCCTGCAATTGCTTGATTCAGGTGAATCTATTCATTCTGCTAAATCAGAATAGTGGGTAGATGATGTTCCCTTACTTTGCAAAATTAGAGTGAGTGGCCAGATGATTGCCTGGTTTAAATGCGATCACTTTGCATAGTCAACCCTATTTTGCTAATTCAAGGCCAGGAAGCAGGCAATTTCTTGCTGTAGTTGGAGCCATTTTGCATTATCAACCGGAAATTCAAATGGAGTGGCTTACTAAGACAACATAAGTATTTCTCTCTCTCTCTCCCCCCTTCTTATGTTTTATAGAGTAGTTTGAATCATAACTTCCAAAGTTTTTTTGTTTTGTAGTCATTCTTGCAGTTTGAAAATCAAATTTTTAGACATTTATATTTTTTCTTCATGTCCTTGTATCCTTTGCAAAGTTTTCCTTGCTTATGTTTTGTTGGTTGCCAATTATGTGTGTGTGTGTGTGTAAATATGTAAAATAAATAAGTAAATAAATAAATAAATAAAGAGACACACACACACATGTACACATGTGTGTGTGTGTGTGTGGGTGTGGGTGTCGTGAGAGATATGAGTTGCTGTCCCCCTTTGCACCAATACCACTGCTTTGTATGCATGACCACTTGACTGACTGGAAAGTTTTGGGGGTGCCTTTGGATATTATATCGGCTAAGAATTTATCTGTGTGAGGCTGCAGCCACCGCCATGGATTACGCATGTATGTAATGATCTGTGGCACTTATAAAAACCATATTATTATGGTGAAGGAAATGTTTAAGAGGGATTTGGAGGAGTGGTTTACCATTGAAAGAATGCTTGTTCCTTTGGAGATGCATGCTTGGAGTTCTCCCAGTGGGTGAGCTTCTGCACTCATGATGTATCTGTGCCTCGTCATGCTGTTGCCATGGTGCACACACTGAGACGGTGTTGCACCTTCTTTGGTCATGTCCACATTCCAGAGTGCTCCTGGACAGGGTTCAAGCTTGCTTGCACAATACATTTCCCGCACTTTTTTTTGGAAAATAATTCTGGATATTTGGAGTGCTGATAGCTGCTCTCCGGCCTTATGCTTCATTCTTCTCCTAGGTACGGTTCTAGGCTTTGTGGACAATTTGGACTAGCCGGAACTGATTCATGTTCGGACAGCTTATGTCAGACACCTTCTCCTTCTTCAGGCACAGGCATTGCATTGTTGCTATGCGAGCGAGGATGTTGATTTACAAACTCTCTCTCTTTTCTTTGACTGTTTCTGAGGAACTCTAGTATGGGTTCTTTTCGGACTCATCATTGTATAGTGTACACTGCATATTTCTTCGTGGGTTTTCCACCTGACAATGAGGTTTCCCACTAGTAATATATCATTACTAAAAAAAAAAAAGTGTGTGTGGGTGTGTGTGTGTGTGTATACGATTCAAACTAGCGGCGGGCAGATGGTTGCTTGCCGTAAGTGAATCCATTTTGCGAAAAGCAAATAAGTGGGTTGATAGTGGTTGCTAGTGAGCACATATGTTTGCTATTAGTCAATGAGTCCATTTCAAATCAGGAAAACTAGTGGGTTTTGTGGGCACACATGATTGTTAGGTGTAAATGAACCCATCATCTTCAAATATATGTTGGCATATATGATTGTTTTTTGTAAATTAGCCCATCATTTGTAGAATCAAATGACTGGACAGATGATTGAGGTGTAAATGAGTGTGGGTGCTATTAAGTTTTTTGGTTTCAGCAAGAGTAGATTGTCTTTGTTCTTGATGGAGGTTATACATGGAATTACTGATGTTTCTCTGGTCACAAAAGCCTTTAGGGCATTCAAACGCCTCCACCAAAGCCCCTCAGACAAGGTTGAGATCAGGATAAGATATTCTGGACAGAGAAATATTTTTTGGATGTGGGCTAGCCTAGTACATGACACTGCGTGTCCAATCAGTCATATGGTGTTCTAGGAAAGAGTTCATGCAATGCTTGATGTGAGGGTCCTACTCCTAGTTATTGGGTTATTATGTGAACACACTTAGTTGGACATTATTATTAGGGTTGGTAGCCAATTGACCAACATTAGACACTATAAATAGGAGTCTAGTCCTTAGCCATGATCAGTTAGTCATCATTGAGTCATTGAGAGCTCAAGAGGAGTGCTACCATTGAGTTATCTATTGAGCATTGTATATAATTCATATTAGTAATATATGGTAGATTAGGTCATCTCTCTCGACTGTTTCTTGAGCATGAAGAAGAAGAAGCAATGTGAGGACAAAAGGATGAAACACAGCATGAAATGGATGAATGAGTGTATGTACAATAATGAATGTAATCCAGTATTAGAGGCCCTCTGATATGAGGTGGCTTTGAGTAGTAGACTGTCGAAGAAGCAAAGATGAGGTTGGAGGTGAAGCACGGTCGGTGACGAAGGCTCGCGTCGGGGACAACGGTGGCAAGGCTCGCGTCGGGGACAACGGTGGCACTCCGTGAGGTGGTTGGTGTCGAAGGCTCGCGTCGGTGGATGTAGTGCTGAGGTAGTAGATGTCTGTAGTGGGCAGTGGAAATGTAGTTGTGCATGCTTTGGTGACAAGGGTGCTGCGGTCCATGAGGGGTACAGGGCTGGATGGCTGCCAAAGGACTGCACAAGAGCAAAATGCATAAGGTATCTAGATACAATATGACTCAGTGTGAGACTTTGATGCATAAGAACACAAATATGTGGAGTAGAGAGGGCTGCTGTCCGGAGCTGTAGCTGAGGGCGGAGAGGGCCGCGACCCTGAGCAGATGGTGGGCTGCTGTCCCGAGGTAGGTAGTGAGCATAGAATGGGCTGCTGTCCCGATGTCAAGTGATGATGAGCAGAGAGGGCTGCTGTCCCGATGTGAAGTGATGATGAGCAGAGAGGGCTATTGTCCCAATGTCAAGTGATGAGCAGAGAGGGATGCTGTTCCAGGCAAGTGTGGTTTGCTGCTGCAGGTACACCTGACTGCTGCAGGGACACGATCAGAGCTGCAGGAGGTAGGTGAAGTGCTGGTGTTGTTGCAGACAGATTGCAGAGAAAGGGCAGGCGATTAGGGCAGGACAGAGCGCTGGTGGGCACTGCTGCAAGGTTGTTGAGAAGATCCAGTCTGTTGCAGAGGTAGGCTGGCAGCAACTGAGCGTTGATGTTGATTATGATCTTGTGCTACTTACTGATTTTATGAAGCGATGCTTATATATGGAGTTGGGTTGCTGGTCGGCCTAGAGAGGGCTGTCAGCCAGCAGCAAGACAAAAATACCAAATAAAAACCCCTTTTGGGCTGGATAAAATACTATTTTTGCATATTTTCACACAACAGTTTGTTGTGCATGTGTTTAAGTCTCTGATTAGGTGCTAATCGCAATCAATCAATCATAAACATGCTTCCGCAACCGCCCATGTTACAATGGTATCAGAGCGTCAGGTTTTGACGGCTGCAGGTTTTTTTTCTCTCATAAGGACGTGGAGAGACATGGTGGCAAAGGTTTACGGTTTTTTCATCAAGGCTGCGTTTTGCAAATTTTGTACTAGGTAGCTCTTGTGTGTGCAAGGTGTGCTTAGCCAAAGGGCAAGAAAGAGGGTCAAACTCACCTAGTAGAGGGTGGATAGAGCAAGCAAGCAAGGCTGCTGTTGGTGCTTCAAACGTAGCCAGACAGACAAGGGTGGAAGAAGGCGGGGTCTAGCGGTGGGCACTCAAAGGCCAGATCTCAGAGAGCATAAGGGTGGCCAGATTCAGCAGAAACGCAGACCTTTTTAGGCTGCAAGACATCACATAGTAGGCAGCCATCCATAGCAGCAAAACACATTAGAAGGGTGCCTCCAAGGGGGTGCTACAAGCTGGCCAGTTTGTGGATGGAGGGGGTAGATAGGCAGCATTTATATATCTGGGGTCGAGTACGTGGCTAGATTCATGTGTTTGTAAGGGTTATTGTGTCAATCCATTTCAATATTGTGGAGGCGCCCAAAGAGCAGCCAAGTGTGCACAAAGTTATTGGGTTATTGTGTGAACACACTTCGTTGGACATTATTATTAGGGTTGGTAGCCAACTCATTGACATTAGACACTATAAATAGGAGTTTAAGCCTTAGCCATATTGATCATTTGAGTCATCATTCATTGATCATTTGAGTCATCATTGAGTCATTGAGAGCTAGAGTGCTACCATTGAGTATCTCTATTCAGCATTTTTATGTACTTCATGTTAGTAATACATGGTAGATTAGGTCATCTGTCTCTACTCTGTATTGAGCATGAAGAAGAAGGAGTTTGTTGTGCATGGGTATAGGTCTATGATTAGGCGCAATCACAATCAATCAATCATAATCACGCTTCCGCAAGCACCCATGCTGCACATGGTCTCCAGATGGACCGTCTCTCCCCCCTTCAAGTACAGCCTCGACACCCCCTTCTTGGATTTCTTACACCAAGAGATCAACCGTATCTGAGGGTGTCTTCCCATCGCCTTTGGATTGAGATGGGTGGAGCAAAGGGTATATCATGGGAGGAGCAGCATCTATAGAATATGCCTAGGTGGGGGAACATGGCCCTTTTCACAAGTGATCCATTATAGTGATCAGAAATGCCTGGGGCTTTTCTTGCTAGAGATGCGTTGTAACCGGCAGGAGACTAAGATGAGGCTACAAGCTAGGACACAGACTGCTTAACACCACCGAGACTACTATCATTGATTTCTTTGGCCTTCATCCAGTGACAACTAGCATTCCGAGGGGACCAGCCAGCTCTTGGGAGCCCTCACCGATCAAAGCAGGAGAGTACACCCTTGCTAGACATGTATTTTCCACTGGCACACATGGTCTCACTAGACAAAGAGCACAGATTATTTAGAGTGCTAGACGCCCTTGATCCTCAACATCTAGACCCTCCTTTTACCAGCTCCAGATCAGAAATGTCCTGGGCTTTTCTTGCTAGAGATGCGTTGTCACTGGCAGGAGACTAAGAGGAGGCTACATGCTAGGGCACAGATATTGCTTAACACCACCGAGACCACTATCATTGATTTCTTTGGCCCTTACCTAGTGACAACGAGCATTCCGAGGGGACCAGCCAGCTCTTGGGAGCCCTCACCGACCAAAGCAGGAGAGTACTCAGTACATGCCGTGCTAGACATGTATTTTCCACTGACACACATGGTTTCACCAGAGAAAGAGCACAGATTCTTTAGAGTGCTAGACGCCCTTGAGCCTCAAGATCTAGACCCTCCTTTTGCCAGTTCCAGATTAGGGATATACTCCAATGCCATAGAGCGGCTCCACCACGGGAGGTTGGGTTGATTCCACTGTACATGCAGGACTCACATAGTACATGGGTTTGAGTTTTTTGGGTAGCTAGTTGTTTTCCTTCCATATTTTGTTGGTATAAAGTTACTCCCAGGTCACATATACTACTTTTGGTTCATTTCATTTCATTTCTCTCTCTCTCTCTCTCTCTCTCTCTCTCTCATTGACACATGTTTTTATGCATAGGTAGCTAGTGTCTTTTTTTCAGTTCCTTAGTATTTTTCATTGAGACACTGTAACTTTGTTGGGTCTCATAGACTGTGTGAAAACATACCCAAAAAGGGTATTTAACCCAGCCCAAAAAGGGCCACTTTTTTATATAATATTTATCTGCTGGCCGACTGCTTATGCTGGCTGACCAGCACCTTGCCCTCATATAAATGTGAGGCACCTCTTAATCCTCTTCATCGACCAACGATCACTCATCAACTGGGCGTCCACTCTCTCATCAGCGCTTTACCCCTTTTCTGCTGGATTGATCGCCCACTTCAGGACAGCACCACATCGTGCTTCAGTACCATCTGTTGGCGTTGGAACAGGCCGCTTACAAACTGGCGGAACCCATCCCTGCTGCTGCTGAACTGAACGTGTTCTTCTGCAGTTTTTTTCTTCAGCATTTTTCACATGTTGCTGCTGCTGGTCCATGGTGCATACATCTGCGTTTTTCACCATAGCACACTTCTGCATTTTTCCATCAGCAGCTATCAGCACATAAGCGCTTATATCAGCGTTTACATCTCAGCTCTACTTCAAAGATACATCAGTGCTTACTTCTAGGCGCTCACATCAGGCTTACTTCGGGATTGACATCTGCGTTTTTGGGACAGCAGCCTTCTCTGCTCGTTTGGAGTCTTACATAGAGCTCCTGTACTGCACTTCATCTTTTATATACATATCACCATTGCATGCTGTGTGTTTTGCTCTGATCTTTCATATATTTGGTCCTTTGGTCCCCCTATGTCTCTGACAGATGGGCACACCTTGCAGAGTGATATGCCGCACGTGATCGTATGCGTCGCATTGATCTTGAGCATCAAATTCAAATTTTCTCTATCAAAGAAGGGGATGACGTGACCGTCAAAGTTGCTGAATATCGGCGCCTTAACGCCGAGTTTGCCACCACTGGTTCTGCCAAGTCCCAGGAAGATCAGGTTATCACTTTACTAAACAAGCTGCCGCCTAGCTTCTTTACTTTTGTCACACAAACCATTAGTTTAGAACCTATGCCTAACCTATATGAGTGTGAGTGCCAACTCTTGCGCTTCGCTCGGTTGCATGACCAATTTTATCCCAAGAAGTCATCCTCTTCCTCCACTCAAGAGGGGGCCCTTGTGTCCAATACCACCTCTACTCACAAAGGACAGCAAGGGAAAGGGAACAACAACTTAGGAAATCAAGGCAAACCTCTCGGGAACAACACTGATTCCAAAAATCCGGCCTTAACACCCATTCCCCACTGGCAAAATATTCCCAAAAAGAATAGATTTTGCACTTATTGCCAAATACCTGGACATGTTGATGATGAGTGTGTTTTTAAAGCCAAGGAAAATAGAGGCAACACCTCCAACCCCACTATCTCCACCCACCAAAAGAACCAAGGTGGTAGGAATGCCCCAAATTGGCGATCCAGAGGGGGTAGCAATCCAGCACCTATTCTGCCAAGCTCCCCTCCAAGGACCCAGCAACAAGGAAATGGTTCTACTTGGCCACGTTCCTCCCAGTGGCGAGCCAATAGTCAGGTTGCTCAAGCCCCACCTTCCCAGTCAGTTTCTTTCACCACTCCTGAAGAGATGTCTGACTGGTCCTCCCTTACACCTCATCCCTGCCCCTCAGCCAATATTGCTCAGGTCACATTTAAGGTTGATTCTAGCCACTACTCCAGAAAAAAGAAGAAACAAAGGCCTAAACGAGGCTATCCGCAGGGGAAAGCCTCTGCCTTCATTTAGATTTGTCAGTTACCTGACAATCCTTCTGTGCCCATCATTGAGGCCCATCCAACTCTTCCCTGTGGTCATCCTAGCACTTGGGTAGTTGACAGTGGAGCTACTCACCATATGGCACGCAATGCTGACATTTTCATCTCTCAGCGTCCCGTTAAGGGAGAAGTTTGATGTGGCAACAACACAATGATGCCCATAAAATCCATTGGCACTGTCTTATTTGACACCAACACTGGCCCGAACCAGGCTACCTTGGACAATGTCTATCTTGTCCCTAATTTAGGTCTCAACCTTCTTTCTGTATCCCAGCTGACCCAACTCGATCGTGGTGTTTACTTCAACAAACGAGTTGTTGAGGTAATTGATGAAACTACTGGTCTTGTTGTTGCCAGAGGTCAAGCTCAAAAGGATGGTTTGTACCGGATGTCTACTTTTCTAAGTGAGCCATCTTCTGCTGGCTTAGAGTTTCATCGGGTTCGGGCCTATGTGACCCAAGCTCCCTCCGACATTGAACGACTATGGCACTTTCGCTATGGTCATCTACCCTATGCCACACTCTATGAGCTATCTCGAGACAAGTTAGTTGAAGGTATACCCAGCCTCAAACTGACAAAGGAGGTCTGTCAGCCCTGTCAAATGGGTAAGCAACATTGCTCCCCATTCCCACAACATGCTACTCATCGGGCTTCGGGAATCCTCAAGTTGATTCATTTCGACTTGATTGGCCAATCCCCAACCCCTTCCTTGAATGGATCTCTCTACTACATACTGATTGTTGATGATTATTCAAGGTACATGTGGGTATATTTCCTAAAGCATAAATCCGACGCTTTCCAATACTTTTCCACATGGGTTTGGTTAGTCACTAATCAAATGGGCGTCTCAATTGGGATTGCTTGTAGTGACAATGGTGGTGAATTTATCTCCCATCAAGTTTCTTAGTTCTTACAAGATCAGGGCATTCAACGCCAACTCACCTCCACCAACTCTCCCTCACAAAATGGAGTGGTCAAGCGCAAGAACCGAACAATGATGGATATGGCACGCTCCATGGTTTTTGCAGCTGAGCTGCCTGAACACCTTTGGTCAGAATCGGTCAACACTGCGGTGTACCTTTTGAACCGTTGCCCCACGGTGTTGTTCCCCACAGGACTCCGTTTGAGGCATTTTTTGGCGAAAAGCCAACCGTTTCCCATTTGTGTCTTTGGGTGTTGAGCATATACTCACACTCCGAAGGATACAAGGAGCAAGCTTGAGCCAAGAAGTGAGTTCCTCATTTTTGTGGGCTACTCTTCTGAATCAAAGCCTTACAAAGTTTTTGATCCATGATCAAACAAAGGTTTCGTTCGTCAAGACGTTGTCTTTGATGAGCGAGACTTACTTCGCCTTCCCCTGCCCATACCAATTGACCAAGAATCTCAGACTGTGCCAAATGAACCCCATTAGTCACCTACAACTTCACCTCTTGAGGAGGCTTCCTCCTCCCGACAACCACCTAGGGACCCTTTACCTCGCTGGTATCAACAAACCATGCGTGATTCTGGCATGCTTCCCCTTGATATCCCTTTGGACGGTCCTCGTCGATCCACCAGACTTGCTCCTCGTGCCTCATTCGCCTCTGTTTTTTCCGCAGACTATGTGGCACATGATGAGCCAACATCGTGGAAAGATGCTATTAACATTCCATCCCGGAAACAAGCCATGGAACTAGAACTCCAAAGCATTGACCGTAATGGCGCGTGGTCCCTTGTGGATCGCCCTTGTCATAAGAAAGTCATTGGAACCAAATGGATCTTCTGCACCAAATTTAAAGCCGATGGTACCTTGGACAAATACAAAGCCCGGCTTGTTGTGCAAGGCTTTCGCCAAAAAGAAGGCATTGATTTCGATGAGACCTTTTTACCCACTGCTCGAATGACCACAATCTGTCTTTTACTCAATCTGGCTGCCCATCACAAATGGCTAGTCTATCAGATGGATGTTAAGAGTGCCTTTTTAAATGGCATTATTAAGAGGAGGTCTACGTTGACCAACCTCCGGGTTTCCCGCTCCCCGGCCTTGAGGTCAAAGTCTTTCGCTTACATAAAGCTCTTTATGGGCTTAAGCAAGCACCCCGGGCGTGGTATCATCGCATCGACAAATTTTTTCACAGCCAAGGTTTTCAACCATCTCACTGTGACCCCAATATCTACATTCACACTGATTAGGGGATGGTTTGCTACCTAGTACTGTATGTCGATGACCTCATTATTTCAGGTTCACATCAAGTCAAAATGGCTGATATCATGGCACAGCTCAGACAAACTTTTGAGATGATTGATCTCAGTCTTCTCTCATATTTCCTTGGCATGGAGGTGATCCGACATCCTGATGGTATTTTCGTGTCTCAACAGAAGTAGTGTCTCCAACTCATTACTTCCTACTTTCCTGATGGTGCTATCCCAGTGGCTACTCCATTGGATCCCACCGTTAAACTGTCAAAGGAAGTGGACTCACCTCCACATGAAGAGCGAGCCTACTGACAAGTGGTTGGGAAACTTATTTGGCTCACAAATTCTCATCCTGATATCTCCTATTGCACATCCATTTTAAGTCAGTATTTCAATGCTCCTAAGGGGCCACATTGGAGTTCAGCAACGAGGGTTGTTCGCTATCTAGCAGGTACCTATTTGTATGGACTTCACTACAGTCGTGGGATCACCTTGCGTGGTTACACGGACTCCGACTGGGCTGGTGATCTCGATTCCTGACGTTCTCATGGTGGTTATTTGTTCTCCCTCGGATCTGCCCCTTTCTCTTGGTCTAGCAAAAAGCAGGACACTGTTGCAGGTTCTTCCGTAGAAGCCGAATACCGGGCCCTCTATGATGCCACCACTGAGGCTATGTATCTTAGTCAGCTTCTTTCCGACATGCGCGTCCCCATCGACACCACCTCTACCATCTTCGTCGATAGTTAGAGTGCGATTGCCCTTGCTGGCAACCCTATTTTTTCTAACCGTACCAAGCATGTGGGTGTCCATTTTCACTTTACTAGGGAATAGGTTGACCTTGGTACCATCTGACTCCAGTACATTTCCACGGCAGACAACCATGCAGACATCCTTACGAAGTCCGTCAACCGCCCCATTCTCGAGCGTCTTCGCAATCAGATTGGCATCGGTCCACCACCATCATCCTCCGCACATTGACAGGGGGATCTTCCTCTCCCTTCATATTTTTTATCATTTTTGTATCGGGCACATGAGTCAGTGAAAACCCCATGAGGGCACGGCTCATGTGAAAACCCATTGCATTGCATTTTTTCCCATCCTGCATTCCCTATGCACAGCATTCTGTTTTTTTTGTTTGGGGCGCATGTATGAATGAAAACCCAAAAAATGGGCATTCATGCATGTGAAAACCTCTTGCATTGTGGCATTCTTCCCGTACCTCTCAATCCCAAAAGCCTATACTCCGGTCTCACATCACATGAATCCTCATCTTCGACAACCAAATCTGTTTTGTTTTCCCTTATCTTCTCTGATGATCCCTTTTTGGTTTGAGAGGGGGTGTGTGAAAACATACCCAAAAAGGGTATTTAACCCAGCCCAAAAAGGGCCACTTTTTTATATAATATTTATCTGCTGGCTGACTACTTATGCTGGCCGATCAGCACCTTGCCCTCATATAATATTTATCTTCTGGCCGACTACTTATGCAGCTATGCTGGCCGATCAGCACCTTGCCCTCATATAAATATGAGGCGCCTCTTAATCCTCTCCATCGACCAACGATCACTCATCAACTGGGCGTCCACTCTCTCATCAGCGTTTTACCCCCTTTTTTGCTGGATTGATCACCCACTTCAGGACAGCACCACAGCGTGCTTCAGTACCATCTGTTGGCGTTGGAACAGGCCGCCTACAAACTGGTGGAACCCGTCCCTGCTGCTGCTGCTGAACTGAACGTGTTCTTCTGCAGTTTTTTTCTTCAGTGTTTTTCACATGTTGCTGCTGCTGGACCATGGTGCATACATCTGCGTTTTTCACCATAGCACACTTCTGCGTTTTTTCCATCAGCAGCTATCAGCACATAAGCGCTTATATCAGCGTTTACATCTCAGCTCTACTTCAGAGATACATCAGTGCTCACTTCTAGGCGCTCACATCAGGCTTATTTCGGGATTGACATTTGCGTTTTTGGGACAGCAGCCTTCTCTGCTCGTTCGGAGTCTCACATAGAGCTCCTGTACTGGACTTCATCTTTTGCATGCTGGGTGTTTTGCTTTGATCTTTCATATATTTGGTCCTTTGGTCTCTTTGCCCTCACATAGACCCATTGGGTCTATTGAAGATGTTAATCTCTTTCTCTCTCTCTCTCTCTCTCACACGCACACACTTTTTTTTGTGAAACCAATGTCAAATCTTATATTTGAGAACCCTCAAAGTGAGAGGCTCTCATTAAAGTACATCCCTCTCTCTCTTTTTTTTTGGTGAAATGGTGTTTTATATTATATGTAAAAAAAATGTACATCAGCCACATGGCTCACACAGAACCTATGGTCCCAAAAAAAACCCCCACAAAAGATCCTCTAAAGGATCATGATCATGCAAACCTGTACACTAATAAGAAAGCCTCCTAGCCAAATAAGCATCCCAGATAAAAGCATCAAAGATAAGCTAGCCGAGCCGCCGTAGACCATAACGAAATAACATATGCATCCAGTAGCTGAGTTGAGAGAAGAGAAGAAAACTGCCAAAGCAGCAAACCGCGGATACGTAGAATGTGCCCATGTATTCCAGACAAGGAATCAAAGATGAACCCATTCCGTGTAGTCCAAATATGCCAAAGTCCTGTCCATCTAAGGAAATGGTATATCACAAGGTGACTGTCCGAAGTAATGACTTGAGGACAAATCCCAAATATCCACTGATGAGCTGAAATAGTAGACCTCTCTACTACCTCCCAAACGCGAGAGACAAAAGACCAAATCTGACGGGCCACTGGACAACTCATGAATAGATGCATAACTATTTCAGTGCATGTCGTGCAGAAGAAGCAAGAGGCCAATGTAATTTTACAACGGCTGAGCTGATCCCGTGTAGGTAACCCTCCCACCAACATCCTCCAAATGAAAACCTTACCTTGGTAAGGGAGTTTAGACTGCCAACCACGCATAAGAGTTTTCTGCCACCATGATTTAGACTTGTGCAATCCCCACACCTTATTGGCCTTGGCTGAAACCCAATTTTTCTCTGATACGAGCTTATGATAGACCTGGTTAGCTGAAAGTGATATCAAGTCACCAGATTTACATAGTGCCCAATCAAGCCAAGGCTGATCTGCAGATGGCCGAGGCAATGGAGTAAAAGGCTCAACTGCATGCATGATGTCAACCCATAGTGGCTGAAATGTCCGAGGAACCCTAAAGTGCTGCCGAATACGACGAAACGAATATGGCCTGTCATGACCAGGTATCACAGCATCTCGGATTCTAACCAAGCCTAACCTGACCATGCGGTTGAGTCGTATGCGTGAAGCATCTCTGTCTGGCCAAACAATGACACACGACTCCACAAATGTTTCGAACTGCAAAGAGTTCAAAAGTAGTCTTTCATGACCAGGATCCCACCGAGCCAATAGTAGAACTTCATGCCAAGAAAGGAGAATATGCGATAAAATGTGAGATGAGCGAATACGGAAAGGATGAGCCGCATTCACAATGTCCCACCATGAAGCCTGCACACGTGTCCGTCCAAGTGACAATCCCTCCAACTCAATCAAGTCACGAGCCATGAATACCCAAGGCTGCTCCTGCAAACACATATCCTGAAAAAGCGCCACCTACGCGCCACCATATGCAAGCGGACATCCAGTAAAGCAACCCCACCCATTCTTTTGGGCGTCATAATATGATTCCAAGCTATCCATGTTTGACCCATAATATTTCCTTGCCTCTTCCACAGCATAAACCGAATGGGAGCAACCAAACGGAGAAGAGATTTGTGCGTCCAAGGTAGCAAAGGCAAAAAATAGGAAATCATGCTAAGCATAATAACCTGAGCTACCTTAACCCTCACGTGCATAGGCCACCCTTGAGCTTTCCAATACACAAATTTATCCGAGATCCGAGCAGAAATCCAAGCAAGAAGCGCTTGGGGGTCCACATCCACACCCACCGGATACCCAAGATGACGAACAATGTCTCCTGTATGCACCACACGGCCTTGCCACCCTAATGCCTCAAGATCAAATTCTGTGCATACAATGAGGGCTGATTTTGTTGAATTTATTTTCAGCCCAGAAGCCAATGCAAAATTATTCCAAGCTTCCATTGCTCGATCTATATTGGCTTTTTCGGCCCTGAGAAACATAAAAGTGTCATCCGCAAGGGCTTGAACCAATTTCTTGCCATGAGGGAGATGCAAACCAACCACTTCACCATGCGATGCCATAGCATCTAGGCGAGAACATAGGATGAGTGGCAATGGCAAAGAAAAGAGGGCTAAGAGGACAGCCCTGCCGGAGAGAACGGGTGAGAGAAATACCATCCGAAAGTCCTCCATTGAGCATAATCCGCGTGATAGAGCCAGAGCCAAGTAAATGCACCAAATTAGCCATTTTGGGACCAAAGCCCATGGCTGTCATTAACTGAGAAAGGAAAGACCAGTTGACATGATCAAGAGCCTTTTCAAGATCCAGCTGCACCATCACAATCTCTTGCTTCTTTGCCTTGGCATAATCCACTCCAATTTGAACATTAAGAATATTATGCAAAATATTCCTGCCATGCACAAATCCATATTGATATGGATGAATAAGAGTAGGAAGCACCTTCTGCAAGCGATGATTTTATACATAATACCCATAAGTGAGATCGGGCGCCATTGAGCCAAAGAAGTAGGCGAAGGGACTTTGGGCAACAAACGAAGTATGCCCAACTTCCAATCGGCAGGCATGTATCCCTCATCCCAAACCCTTTGACAAATAAGCGTCAAAGGCTCTGCAAGCTGATCAGCATATTTTCGGAAAAACTCATTTGTCAAACCATCCCAACCAGGGCTCTTTCCCATGGGAAGTTTGGAGAGAACAGCTTCCACGTCCCCTTGTGTGACATGTGAGAGGTTAAGACCGTAGTAATCACAACCTCAGTCTGACTAAACTGCACTTAATGATGTTCAAGAGATAAACAGATATTTGTCAATGCAATGCAGCTATATTAGATGAATGAATGATGTTACAATGATCCAAATGGATCTGTACTGCTGAATATGCTGCCTATATGCTGAATATGCGGGATGAACTGCTGTCCACTCTTTCCCTTGTCTCCTGGAAGGAAACGCTGAAGGGAAGCTTTGGGAACAGATGCTGAGTGCTGATAGAATGATGAAACGCAGACCTGTTGGGCTGAACTGACTGCGTTTGCTGATGTTGATGGCTGATGATGCTGCTATGCTGAAACGCAGGATGATCCAGAGGAGGCTGCGTTTGCTGAAGATGCTGATGCGTTGGCTGGACTGCTGCTGAATGCTTCTATGATGCGCTTGGAATGCTGAATGCTGAGATGACAGGCTGAAAACGCATGATGAACAGATGAGGATGCGTTTCCCTTTATAGGTGGGTACTGATGCTGGTCGGCCAGTATTGCTACAGTCGGCCAGCTGCTATATGTCCACGACTGCATAAATAATGCCAATCATAGCATAAATGCTAGTCGGCTGTCCCAAAACTGCCTATTAAAATGCATAAAATGCCTGAATAATGCCTGATAAATGCTGGTAAAATGCCTGATGATATCTGTGATGCTAATATGATGCCATGTCACTGTACACCTGACTGGTGTGCACGTGACATTCCCCGCTGCTAAACTGTTGCTGGGTGTATACCTGGCAACCTTCGACTCTTCTGCGATCCTTCTCCTCCGAACCACTGTCCCCTTCTGTCTTCTGCTGGGACTGAGGCCGTCTGCAGGAGTGAAATCCTTTGAGCCAAGACTCTATATACTGCGGGAACTGAATGGCAAATACCTGAGTCACCCTTGACCTGCCTGTGGAAACCTTTCACCTACCATCTCCGTCGTACCTGAAGCTCTGAACCTCCTGAGGCGATGTTGGAGCAAACTTCCGTCTTTTGTGGAAGAGAAACCCCCTACTGCTGCCAGTTGAAGTCCAAAACTTATGTGCTCCTTTGATGATGGATGTCCTTCTTCCCTGAGAGTTCATGGGTAACATGTATGCAGGACTGATTGCTAAGATGACTGCTATGATGATGACTATACAAGCCATGTGCAACCCTATATGCTGTGCAAGAATGCAGATGGATGGGTTACTGATGCAGACCTAAGGGAAAATCCCTAAGGGTGGCTTGCAAAATTTTGAGAACTGGGTTTAACCGTGCGGAAGCGATAAAAATGATGACTGACTGAATGACTGATGAACTGAACATGCTCTAAGGCTGGTTACCCTGTAACGCTCTGATACCAATGTGACATGTGAGAGGTTAAGACCGTAGTAATCACAACCTTAGTCTGACTAATCTGCACTTAATGATGTTCAAGAGATAAACAGATATGTGTCAATGCAATGCAGCTATATTAGATGAATGAATGATGTTACAATGAGATCCAAATGGATCTGTACTGCTGAATATGCTGCCTATATGCTGAATATGTGGGATGAACTGCTGTCCACTCTTTCACTTGTCTCCTGGAAGGAAACGCTGAAGGGAAGCTTTGGGAACAGATGCTGAGTGCTGATGGAATGATGAAACGCAGACCTGTTGGGCTGAACTGATTGCGTTTGTTGATGTTGATGGCTGATGATGCTGCTATGCTGAAACGCAGGATGATCCAGAGGAGGCTGCGTTTGCTGAAGATGGTGATGCGTTGGCTGGACTGCTGCTGAATGCTTCTATGATGCGCTTGGAATGCTGAATGCTGAGATGACAGGCTGAAAACGCATGATGAACAGATGAGGATGCGTTTCCCTTTATAGGTGGGTACTGATGCTGGTCGGCCAGTATTGCTACAGTCGGCCAGCTGCTATATGTCCACGACTGCATAAATAATGCCAATCATAGCATAAATGCTAGTCGGCTGTCCCAAAACTGCCTATTAAAATGCATAAAATGCCTGAATAATCCCTGATAAATGCTGGTAAAATGCCTGATGATATCTGTGATGCTAATATGATGCCATGTCACTGTACACCTAACTGGTGTGCACGTGACACCTTGAGTAACAGGAGCATCAAGCTGAACCCCCACATCAAGGTCAACTTGATATCGTACTTCAGCAAACAATGACTCCCTTGCAGCCAGGACAGCCGGCGAGACATCCTCTCGAGGGGCAAGCAAATCTTCATAAAACCTGATGCAATGCTGAATAACCTCAGAAGGTTGAGTAACAAGATTGCCTTGGACATCCATCAGCCTAACAATATTCTCACGCATATGTTTTTGATGCAACTTATCATAGAAGCGATGAGATTGACAGTTAGCATCCCGCAAAGCATCAAGACGTGCAAGTAGTTTAAAGCGAACATATTGTGCTTCCTGCACCCTAGTAGCTCCTTTTTCAGCCATTCTATGGCATCCACAACTTCAGCATCCATAGAGTCAGTAAACATGAACGCCTGCAAGCCCTTTAAAAGCGACTCAAGAAGAGCCACATGCTGTTTTTGTATAGAGGCATTAGCAAGACCATAATGCTGCGCTAATTTCCGAGTGTTGGTAAGGAACACTGGCCAAGCATGATAATCAGCCATGGACACTCTTGTGGAGAAATGTCGTATCAACTGACGCATATAAACATCAAAAACTTCATGCTCCAAAAAAGTGTGATTTAAGCGCAAAGGCAAGCGTCCCAACAAGCCTTTATATGCATCCACAGGATGATAGACCATTTCAAACACAAGCGGCCAATGATCCGAGAAAACCTGTTGCTGATCAACCATCATAGTAAGAACCTCTGGCAAAAAGAGATCTTGATGTAAAATATACATCCTATCCAATCTAGCATAAGTGCCCCGAAACTGTTGTGAGGCATAAGTGTAACCCCTTTCATCTGGATGCAACCAAGACCACATGTCTTGTTTTAGCGACCTTGCTGCAAAAGCTTCCCACGCCATTCTCTCCGGGCCATCCATTACAGAATGAGGCGACGTGGCTTGCTCCCTGGAGACACACATATTTAAGTCTCCCATCACAAAGCCAGGATGAGAGATTGAAAGAGCACACAAGTCATTCCACAGCAAATGGTGTGCACGAGCATTATTTGGAGCATACACCCCTAACAACCATAAAGGCGTATCATCCCAAACAATCTATATCACTAGAAATCTTCCATGAACATCTTGAATCACAAGAGAAGGCTGAAACTGCGAACGAACAGCAAACATAACACCTGACTGCGAAGCAGGATGTCCGCTGTAGAAAACATGAAACCCCTTATATACATAGGCTGTGCCAGCCAACTTATGCTACTTATGTTCAACTGCACACAAAACATCCCAACCATGACAAAAAGTTGTACGCCAAAGCCTGAACTGCTTTTGGCGCGAAGAAATATCCTTTACATTCCATTGTACAATTTTCATAAGCCTTCCCAGAAAAGGAATCAACAAGGCCGTGTACTAGGCCCAGGACAATCTGCCAAATCACTAACCTTTTGAAGCATTGCATTTTTAGACATGGTATTTGTGATCTCAGACTGCCCTTGGAGTTCCCGAGCACGTGCCGAAGGGTAATGACCATCCCATGGCGAGATGACCTCACCTGTACCCTGAGAAAGTTGGCCTCCCGGCCTCTCAATCCTGGTCTGTTGCTGGGCACCTGGACCCAAAGGGCGACGAGCATATGTATGTAAGGGCCCCTGATGAGTACACAAAGGCCCTCGCCAAACATCTGAGAAATCCCCCCGCGGGGCAACAAATCGTGTCTTTTTACCACGTACTTCCACCCATGGCTGCTCAACCTCATTCTGAACATCCACATGTACATCCATGTGCTGGGCATCATGTAAAGGAGCATCATGCTCATCTTCCACGGGCAACTGCCCATCAACGATATCCTTGGCAGCAACAACTTGTTCTTTCTTAGGACATTCGGAGACAAAGTGGCCCATCTCACCACATTTGAAACAGTGGCCAGCAAATGTATCCCACCTCAATTCATACATTAAAGGTTGCATCCTAGCCATATTGACACGCAAATGTGTCGGCCTAGGTCTCCCAGTATCCCACAACATGCATAGACGATTTCAGTTTCTAGATGTCATTCGAGGCACCACCAAGACATCACCGATACCTCGCATGAGACCTGGTAAAACACGCCAAAACATTGGTGGGAATTGTTTCACTTCAACCCAAATTGGGCAAGCCTGGCGCAACATATCTTGGTACTCTGCCATAGGCTTCCACGGAACCACATGAACCAACTGCCCATCCAAAAAGAGTGGCACCTGCTCCAAGACTGCCCTATGGGCTTCCGAAGTGCGAAAAAGTATTTCAGAAAAGCCTCTCGGACCATCATAAATCTCCTCAAGTGCCTCAGGGGACACCAAGCGGCCCAACCATGCTCTAAGACGAGGCAACAACGGAATACGCCCATTAAAGAAGAAGATAGCAGCACGATCATGAAAATCTGCTAGCTGTTGTAGCAACAAAGGAGTCTCCATGCATACATCTTGCATGCTATTTGCCTTCACATATTCTTGCAGAAGCTCACCAGTGATCTGTAGCAAACGTGCAAACTCCGGAAAAGGTACCTGAGAACTTTCCTCTGCATTCTCTCCAACATTCACCGGAGTGTAGCCTGCATCAACATCAAGCCTTTGACGTTTTTGTTGCTCCGAGGCATCTGAAGCATAACCCACATCCTTCTCGATCATCTCCTCAATAAGATCCATGTTAAGGCTATTGGCAGCCATGCCACCACCAACAACAGCAGCCGGGTCATCCAAATCCATGTACAAAAGCAAAGAAAACCCGTTCTCTCAAACCCTAATTCAGCACCTGAAAACCCTAATTCAGCACCTGCAAACCCTAATTCAGCAGCTGCAAACCCTAAATCAGCACCTTCATAGATCGATCCGCGTTTTGGTCTCTCTCTCTCTCTCTCTCTCTCTCTCTCACACACACACACACACACACACACACACACACACACACTTTTTTTTTTTTTGTAATGATTATTTCGATTACTAGTGGGAAACCTCAGAATGAGGAAAACCCACAAAAAGCATCATATACAAGAAATGCCAGAGTTCATAGTGAACAGGGGCATGATCAAAATATATCCGTGAAAAGGCTATACAATGATGGGTCAATCTCATGTAGAGAGAGACAATCATAAAGGGATTGATGTAAAGATTCTTTGAAATAGTGAAAGGCTTGAATGGGCGGCTCACCAAAAACAGCCCGATTCCTGGAGTACCAAATCGTCCACATGGCCCAGTAACGAAGCCAATCAAAAAAGGCCCTATACTGTCTGAGAGCAGGAGAAAAAATACCAAACAACCAAAAATGTTTCCCAAAAGAAGCAGAAGGGAAACGAGCTCGAAGAAGAGCCGTTATATGATCCAGCAAAAGTTTAGTTGCATTACAATTCCACATCAGATGGAGAATTGTTTCATCATGCGCTCCACAAACACAACAATCTGAAGATGTCACATGGTGCCTTGCCAGGAAAGAGCCAACTGGTGCCTTGCCAGGAAAGAGCCAACTGGCAGAACAGCCAATAGACATCGCCATAGAAAAAGCCGACATTTTAACGGCATCTTACTGCTCCATATCATCCTGAGCCTTTTCTTCCACCAAGCCAAAGGCTTATGCATTCTCCAAGCATCATTTGCATAATCATGCATTCTCCAAGCATCATTTGCATAATCATGAACCCAAATTTCAGGAAGGAGAAAGCCATAGACTGTATGCACCGAGAGCTGTAGCAGAGACAAAGGACCACGAGTAAGTATGGGCCTATGCAAGCTCCAATTGTGCAACCTATCCGACTCTTCAAGAGCGGGAAGAGGCTCAAAAGGGGCCAACAAACTCTCAATCTTTTCCCATAGGGGACGGTAATGATGACTTAGGACACACACACACACACACACACACACACCTTCGTGCAACACACTCTCTCTCCTCTACAATCGCACTCTCTCTCTCTCTCTCTCTCTCTCTCTCTCTCTCTCTCTCTCTCTCTCTCCTACATCTCTCTCTCTCTCTCTCTCTCTCTCTCTCTCTCTCCCCCCCCCCCCCCCCCCCCCCGTGCGACTGCTGCGCGCCCCCCCAGCTGGTCGACTCCACCCTCCCCCAACTCCCCCCCTCTCTTCGCTTCTCTCTGTTCGTCCGCTTCTCTCTGTTCGCTTTGCTTCTCTCACTCCGCCCCCACATGCTCTTCGCTTCTCTCTGCTCGCCCCAAAAGGACTCGGCCATCTCTCTCTCTCTCTCCCCCCCCCGCCTGCTGCCTATCTTTCTCTCTCTTCGCAACAGCCCCCTCTGGGCTCCCGCCACTCTCTCTCTCTCTCTCTCTCTCTCTCTCTCTCTCTCTCTCTCTCTCTCCCCTGCCTGCTTCCCTCTCCCGCCTGCTGCCTATCTTTCTCTCTCTTCGCAACAGCCCCCTCTGGTGGTTATCTCTCTCTCTCTCTCTCTCTCTCTCTCTCTCTCTCTCTCTCTCCCCCCCCCCCCCCCCCCCCCCCCCCGTGCGACTGCCGCCGCACGATTGCTGTGCGCCCCCCCCCCCCCCCCAAGCTGGTCGACTCAACCCTCCGCCAACTCCCCCTCTCTCTTCGCTTCTCTCTGTTCGCTTCTCTCTCTTCGCTTCGCTTCTCTCACTCCGCCCCCACATGCTCTTCGCTTCTCTCTGCTCGCCCCAAAAGGACTCGGCCATCTCTCTCTCTCCTCGTAGCCCCCTCCTGCCACTCTCTCTCTCTCTCTCTCTCTCTCTCTCCCCCTCTCCCTCTCTCCCCCCCCCCCTCGCCTGCTTCCCTCTCCCGCTTGCTGCCTATCTTTCTCTCTCTTTGCAACAGCCCCCTCTGGCCTCTCTCTCTGTGGGAAGCGCTGCAGACATGCAGAGAGCTCTTCCTATGGCCAAGGGTTAATTAATTTTTAACCTGAAATCAGCCTTTTTCAGCCCAAGACAAGATGGAGAGGATCGACATTGAAGACCTGATCAAGGCAGCCATCCAACAACACAAGAAAGAGACGGACAATGCAATTAATATGGTCGTTCGGAGCCTTCTTGACAAAGTCAAGAAGCTTGAAGCGCGGAGAGCAGCCCAAGATGCAGAGATCACAAATCTCAAGGAGATAGAAGAAGCACGTGCTCAACATAAGCTCGAGGAAGGTGAAATTCAGCCCGTCATGATGGAGGAGCTGAACACCATCAAGGCCCAAGTGAGAACACTTCAAGAGGGAGAAGAAAAGAAGGCCCGGGAGACCTCCTCGTGGGTGGAGGTGCTCACGAAGACGCAAAAGCAAGTAGATGAAACGGAGAAATGGATAGAAGTGGTCAAGAAAGGTAAGAACAAGGAGGCCGAAAGCATATCTACCTCGAAGATTATCAACCTAACCATTGAGGAGGAACAAAGAAGAAAGACAAGGGAACTTCATGTGCGGATCACGGGTCTTAAGGACGGTGACAATGTAGAGGAGGAAGCCAAAGATTTATACACACGCATGGGCATTTCGAGGCCTACACACACGGGGGCTTGGAGAGTGGGCAAGAAAGACAAGAATGGAGGAGAGAGCTCGAAGGAGAGAGCTCTCATTTTACGCTTTCCCACCTTGGAGGCCAAGAAGGATTTCTTGGCCAAGCGCTCCGCCCTTAAGAAAACGGGCATCTTTTTAGGAGATGACCTCACCTTGGCACAACTAGCATATATGAGGGAGTGCATGCCGGAGATTAGGGCAGCCAGAGAAAAAGGGAAGCTAGCATTTTACAGAGGAGGCAGAGTGGTGATACTAGAGAGACGCACCACCTGACGGTGCGAGACCTATGGGACCAGTCTGAGACTTGCAGTATGGAACTGCAACGGAGCATTGAGACTGGATGTGGGGGCCTTTGAGGACAGCTTCAGAGATAGGGACATCATCTTCTACTCGGAGACACATCAGGCCCCAGGCAGCACATTACCGAGAGTGGCGGGATACAGATGGGAGACGACTTGTAGACAGGAGGCCCGTTCGAAGCATGGTGGTCGCGGATCTGGAGGAGTTGCAGTTCTTTTTAGAGAGGAGCTTCAGCCACTCATCCATGTTATGCGCCGTGATGAGAGCACGAGGTACATGTGGGTCAGAGTGAGGGCAGATGAGGGTAGACCCCTATACATTGCTATATGTTACTTTCCACCCAGCACATCTCATTATGCAGCGCCCAAGGGGCAATCTCGATATATGATTCTAGATGAGGACATATGGGAGTTCTCCAGGGAGGGAGATGTTATCATACTTGGGGACTTTAATGCTCGAACGGCTCAGTACCAAACCTCCTTCTTTGACACTTCGGAGGAGATGATGAGAGAGATAGATGTGGAGGAGACGTGTTTGACCCGGAGATCAGAGGATGAGGTGGAGTGTACTGAGTATGGGAGATACCTCTTGGAGATGGGGACTGCACATGGGCTGGTCATTTTAAATGGCCTAGAGAGGTATCCACTTGCCAGTGGCTTTACTTGCTTTCCACACACACATGGGGCCAGCACAGTGGATTATGTTACTACAGTACCCGCCAGGTTGGGCAGTCCTCCTATCACCCGAGATATACCTTCTGTAGAGAGACTGATGGAGTATACACCGCAGAGATCTACAGCTTGTTGAGTGCAGAGGATCCACAGAGGCCATTAGCAGAGCTCACAGAGATCCTGACAGAGGCTTTACATACAGCTGCAGCGACGGCCTTCCCACACACGCAGCCCACAGTACGACCACGTCCTGGGAGCATGCCCCATAATAGTTGGTATGATGATGACTGTAGGGAGCTCAGAGCCCGGCTACAAAGAGAGGTGGCCACAGGTGTTACTACATATAGACAGTCACGCATCATCTTCCGATCCCTCATTCGGCGGAAGAAGAGAGCATTCTTAGCTCGGCTAGAGAGAGACATCTATCAGTTGTTTTTGAGTCAGGATTCTGGTGAGGCCTGGAGATTGTTTAGAGTGCACTCCCCGCCTCCGGCCATTACCTCTCCAGATACATGGGGCGAGTATGCAGCCTCCCTCTACACAGTACCAGAGCAGCCACCACTACCGAACCCTCCTCCAGAGCCTTGTCCACCCACTTCTACCTTCTTCACAGCAGAGATGGTGAGGAGGGCCATCAACAGATTGCATACAAGGAGGGCACAGGATCGTGAGGGCATTGTAGCCGAGCATTTCATACATGCTAGAGATATGATTGCAGACTTGCTAGCTCTCATGTTTAATAGAGCCATGTGTGAGGGGTTTCCTGGGACTTGGAGTACTTCCACGATTGTTCCGGTACTCAAGTCTGGAGATCCGAGCCTGCCGACTAACTACCGCACCATTATGATTGGTCACTCGCTGGCCAAGCTTTATGCCTCTATTCTTGATCAGGAGTTGAGCAGATGGGCAGAGAGACAAGGGGTCCGAGCTCAGGGACAGGCCGGTTTCAGGAGGAGATTCTCTACTTTGGATCATATCTTTACCCTCAGGGCTATCATTGAGGAGGGCAGAGCACATGGGAGGAGGATCTACTGTGGCTTTGTGGATTTCTGCAAGGCCTTTGACACAGTGCCCAGAGCTAGACTGATGCGCAGGTTGCAAGACTTGGGGGTTCCATGTGAGCTCATTTGGGGTATTATGGCACTTTATGAGACAGTAGTTGGGCAGGTGCGGACTTCAGAGGGTCTCTCCCAGCCAGTACACTCCACTATAGGGGTGGAACAGGGCTGCCCGCTCTCTCCGACTCTATTTGGACTATACATTGATGAGATCTCTGATTATATTGGGACACAAGGGGACAGAGGAGCCCAGTTGGCTGGCACTTGGATACCTTTGCTCTTATATGCTGATGATATTGTGCTTGTAGCAGACTCACCAGAGGGTATGCAGAGGCACTTGGATACTTTACATGCTTATGCACAGGACAGTGGGCTCTCAGTTAACCTTGGTAAGACCAAGGTTATGGTGTTTAACACTACAGCTCAGTGGGTCTGGAGATCAGCGCCTATTTTCACATATGGGCAGGAGACAGTGGAGTATGTTGACTCATACACATATCTTGGAGTGGTGTTCACTGGGCCCACATTTTCCATGAGGGGGGCAGTAGAGGCCAGATTGACTAGAGGATATGCAGCACTAGGAGGTCTAGAGAGGATGTGCTCATAGGTACAGTTTCAGGAGCCACGCACTAAGCTGTGGCTTTTTGACACGCTGGTCACATTGGCTTTGCTATATGGAGTACAGATCTTGGGGCCTAGCCTAGATCGTCACAGTTGATCAGGACGCACATACGATGGATGGAGATCGATGGAGAGACCACTTGTGTCTATGATCTCCAGGATGATTTGGGCTAAGGCCTCGGTACCCCATGAGATTATCAGAGCCGAGATGGGAGCACCACCGATCGTAGTCGAGGCTCTTGCTAGATCAGTGTCCTTCATTCATAGCACCTGGGAGCTTCCCCGACACCGGTATGCACGACTTGCTTTAGAGTCCTCTCATCAGCTAGCCATGGAGGGAGACACTTCATGTTGGTATGCGCAGATAGCATCCTGGTTTGAGCTCCACGGGTTCAGTTTAGACAGACTTCCACCCTTCCAGTACTCTCTGGAGGCACCCTCTCTCACCTTGACACATTCTGAGATTAGTAGAGTCATCAGACAGGACCTCATTCAGTTGGACACTAGGAGGACATGGCTAGAGCCCTCACAGGAGTTGGGAACGAAGATGGCTTTCTATAGAGACCATCTTCTCCGCACCACTGAGGATGGCTTTATACTTAGACCGAGCTACATGGATACCCATCTGTCTCATGGATTGACGTGCGCCATTGGGCAGATCCGCACCTCTTCACATCAGTTAGAGATAGAGACCAGCAGATTTAGAGGCATACCTCCAGGGGACAGGATTTGTCAGATTTGTTGGATAGAGCCAGAGACGGAGGAGCACTACATCGGTCTCGCTGCACAGCATATTATGAGATTCGAGGGCGCTACCATTGCCTTTTCAGAGAGGGATTTGGACCACTGGCTAGAGTCATGGACTATTGTGATGAGCGATGCTTGGGTTTTTATCTCCTGGAGATCCGCATGCTCAGAGAGTCCATTATCAGGAGCAGACGCCCGACTACCAGGGAGTCCACACAGAGACAGATTACTGACTTCTTTAGAGGGACTACCCGGGAGGGGACACAGCCGACAGCCCAGCAATGGGCACCCCGTGGGACTCTAGTTGAGAGAGCTATCCAGTTGGGCAGATCCAGACGCTCGAGGGTTCGCGGATCCTCACATCGGAGACGGTGCCTACACCGGAGGATTCAGAGCATCATTGTGAGGCATCGGGCTTGTCCGACCAGGCATCTCACTATGGCAGATATCCAGGCCATCCGGTAGAGACCCATGCTAGAGCTCCTAGGATGATTACGACTCCAGCCATATACTGTTGTACTCACTGTCACTTTTGTACTCCCCCATATTCATGTATCCATGTACTCATGTACCCCATTTTGACTAGTAGCATTAGCTTTCCACTCTCCCTAGTTGCTGCTTCCGGATGCTCCCTACTGATGTATTGTAGGGCCAGATACTTACCTTCAGTTCTTTCTTTTTTTTTCCAGACAGTGTATCAGATGTCACATGGTTGTAACTTTGGTCTCATAGGTCACTTTGGCCTTTTGAAGACGTTAATATAACATTTCATTTCATTTTCATTTCTCTCTCTCTTTCTCTCTCTCTCTCACACACACACACACACACACACACAAGCACGGGCAGGATTCCATTCTAATGATTGCTCCTATGACCATTCATGCAGGGATTTGTGATTGACATTTATTCAAAAGATAGCAACAAGAAAGAAGATAAGAACGGGAAAACAGAACAGGATTGGGTGGTTGGTTGTTCTCAGCATGTGCTGCCATTTTATAAAGGATAAATACACACCTTGCAATGTCAAACAGCTTCCATGATTCCCATATCGAAACCCCAAGAAATGTCAGTGTATCTTGTGGTAATGTCAGCAATGTGTTGTCTGTGACACAAACAGGCAAAAGCCATTGGAAATCAAAGGCCTCAAAAGGATCTGAGTTGCAGAACAGCATCAATAGATTCTGCGAGTCTCAGAATGGTCACGATCATAAAATTGAAGTCAGCAATGAATCTCTGGATCTGCTGGGAGAGGTCATCTTGGCTGGTCAGCTTGCTCCTGATAAGAAGAAGGCCAAAGAGAATGTTGAAAAGGACCAGGTTATGGCCAAGCTTACAACAAAGGAGTTTGTTTGGGCAGCTAAGTCGTTGAAGTTGGCAGATATTATCTCCGTGAGTTTAAGTTGTACTCCTGTGATTTTTATGTACACAATTTGTTCTGACCAATGTGTTCTGTTGTTAAAGTTGGCAACTACTGGTGTGTGCTGTTGTCAAGATTACTGGTCATTAGGATCATGTGCAACCACTGATGTCTGAGCATATTTAGTTTGTGATCTAAGAGACAAACATGGTAGAAGGGCTTATGTAAGCCTCACCTGCATCCTGCATTTTACATTTTACATTTTAGTTTGAGTTGATGTATAATGAGGTAATTCTTGGATGTTTGAAAAGAGTGGTTTATCAGTTTTCAAGGGATGGTTAATATGGTTAAATTGTGTTGCTTATGAGAGGCAGTCCTACCCACCATACAACAGCTCCCTTCCACTGCACCGATCGTTCACTCCACCATCCCAGTGCAACATTCCTCGGCACAACACAATGGAGGTAAAGGGTTTGCTCAACCTGCTGACTGATGCTTGGACCAGTCTGGTCAATCAGCCCTACAGTTTGCTGGCCAACCTTGCTGGCTGGCCACCCTGAACTGATTAAAGAACCCTTTCAAATTACTTTTCTCTGATGAAGTGTGTCTCACCTTCCCACTCAATTTGGGCCTTGCATGAGCTACAATGCCTCGAAGCAGATCTCATGGCTGTGGGTGTTTATTGCATAATTGTGGTGACAATGACCTTGAACTCTATGGATCTGCTCGAAAAACTAATCTTAATGTCCATGTGGAGTGGTGAGCACTCACATGTGGGATTCATATGAAGTCAATATTGATCACATATTTGTATTAAAAAAGCGTGATTCAGATCATCCAATTACTTAGTTGCTATTTTTTTGTACTTCACAGAGGCGTTCAATACAAGATCAGGTGATAGGTCTATTTGCAGGTCTAGGGTGATTGGTCTTGAGGATGGTGCGAGCCAGGGAGTGACGTTGTTACATGGGAAGACTACAGTTTGATCATGATTGGCCTAGGGTTCAATTATTACATACTCTATTTGCCATTCAAATTAATGAGCTACCCATCTTCATTGACCTACTAGGAGGAACAGATCACTTTGAGCAGAGACAGAGATGTATTTTATTTTTCAAATGCATGTGATACGGCACATATTATTCACTGTCGCTGCACTACAAAGACATTATATGGCACACATATTATTCACTGTAGCTGCACTACCAAGGCATTCATATGGCTTCTGTGGCATTTGGGAGTTGAACATCAACCTTGGTTGAACCAAGGTAATGGATTGGGATATTCTGGAGAACACTCAGGCAAATGGGATTTTTAGAGTGGATCAGAGGGATCTCTGTCCTTTACCATGCAGATCAAAGCTGTGTGCTGATTCAGGTGGTAAAGTTTAGAACTTCTGGACGTTGAAAGGCCCAGCCGCTTGCACTCTTGCTGCCAAGACTTGTACCATATGAATATACTGAAAATACAGCTATCTCTCTCTCTTCTCTCCATCTCTTCTTTGCGTTTTGCATCAAGATGTTCCTATGAAAGGTGTTGCTGAAAGAAGGCATAGAGCTTCTGCGCATGTAACATTTGGATGGTTCACTAGACACCCGGGCCATAGTGGCTTGGGAGATGCCCTAGACATGAAGGGGGGGCGAATATTGTAGATCCGGATATAGAGTGCAGGGCGTTGCTTTGCAAGCTAGCGGTCAGAGCATTCCTCCTAGGCATTGAGCCTTGGAAGGATTTTCTTTATGTTTCACATTTCCAGTTGTACACCTCGTGGTGATCGATATTGGATGCTCAGTTCACGTTTCATTTTCACCGAGGCAGAGTATAGGTCACCTTCTTCTCCGCTTATAGCTGCCATTATCAGAGCCTGGATTAGCATGAGACTTTTTTTGAGACAGAGGCTTCCTACATCAGTGGATGAGGCTGATGGACAGCCCATTATGTGGAATGACCTCATCAGAGATGAGGTTGCACGACCTTTGGGTGAAAATGGATGTATGTAGTGGCTTGGCTGGGAGAGATGTGCATCGACAGTTATTGCCTGGAAAACTTTTAAACATCTCCCTATGGATCGGAGACTTGTATCTATCCAGCACCTTAGAGGGAGTCTTAGACGAATAGATCAAATTGATGTAGCTATACCTCATGAGTGGATTATTGGCACATTTTATGATCAACATCATCCCACGTGGCTGGGAGTTTTCTCCAGGATAGGAGTGCCATTACAGGTGTTAGCCTTGCTAGATGAGGATGAGGAGGGAGATTGTGTTTTTTATTCTATCCAACCAGGATTGAGATTGTTGAAATGTGACACGCTGGAGATTATATTCCTGGCACTGTCCTTCATTCAGTAAGAGTAGTTAGCTGCTTAGGAAAGCATTGGCATGCTGACCCCCCGCCTGATATTGTGACCCATGGGTCTTGGTGCTGGTTAATGTCCTAGATATCTTCATTGGGATCCTGGTGAGTGGGAGTGGATTGATGTAGTCAATTTTTGTTGGAAAAAGAGTGTGGTGGAATCACACATACAACACACACGAGAGTCCCAAACTACTGCTTTGTATTGTGCAAAAGAAAGAAGTAATACAATTGAAATTCAAGTATAGAATGTGGCTAAGAATGAAGACATCAAATCATAGCCCCATGACCTACTGTACACTCTTGGCTCTAGCACCTCACATACACAGAAATGCTTTGTGAAGTCTAGCACTATGTATATGCACCAATGCTCCTAGTCGACCAGTAGTAATGTTGTCGGCCAACTATACCTGACTACCATGTCACCATTGCCACATCATCACTACCATGTGGCAATGCCATGTATCAACTACGTTGCCTTGCATACTCATAGGTGTGTCACATTCTCCTCTATTTGCATTGTAGCTATCCTCAACTGCACGGTGTCCCATATAAAGGGCCCTTCCCTAAAAGGAAAAGGTCCAAGAAAAGCTCATCCAAGATACTGAGGATCCCGAACAGCGTGAGACCACTTTGCATCCACTATGAAGGCTCACCTTCTATCCTCGATGCATTAGCACAAAGACTTGCAGAGAAACCCATTGGATGACCAACTTCCACCTGATCAAGCACTCTCCGTCTGTCCAACTGTCCATGAAAAAACATTGCAAACCTTTGAGTATCCTCCGGTAGTCCATGAGAAAAACACTCTAGAGAATGGCCAAGCAAAACTCTGCTATCCAAACTTTAGCCACTAATGCATCAGCTCAAATGGAGTTCAAGAACTGCTTGCACCATCTCCAATGCACCCTGAAGGTAGAAAGAAGAACCAAGAACCATACTCCTCAGAAACATTGCACCAAATCTGTATCCATCAGTCTGCTCGGCACCTACATGTCTAAACCACCCATGTCCTATGGAGCATACTCCAAGTAATACATCCACTGATACACCAAAGTAAAAACGCTGGTTATTGTCGGCACAGTCTCCAAGAAATTTGTGTACTATGTGTGAAGATACACCAACTAGCCTATCCTCCCAAGGTTGAAGACAAATCTGATGACGTCCTCCAGTGGTGTCACATGCACTCTGCACTGTAGTTAATGGTGACAAACTGGCTCATCATCATCAGTGCAACATTGTAACAGTATAAGTACCTTTCAGGATGATATTTGTTGTACACCGTGACCCCATTGTAATCTTGAGTCCAGGATAAGTAAGGCACGAGCTACGTAGGTCATTCTCAGCCATAGCAAGTCAGTCAGTCAGTTAGTCCAAGTCCCTTAACCCACTTGAAGAGACGCATTCATGCATGTAAAGTCAGTAGAAACCTTAGGGTTTGCATTAGAAAGCATTCTGCATATTGCACATCATTCATTCATAGCATTTAGACCATTGCAGAAACCCTAGATATCATCTAGTATTTATCAGTATATTTATTAGGAATTTTCTAGTAATTTTCCCAAAATTTTCAGCATTTTATACATCATTTATGCATTTATTGTGGACATGAGCAGTCGGCCAGCTCTGTAGCCAGCCGACTGGCTCCTTTGGTCCATATAAATAGATCAGCATCAGATTCATTATTTCATTCATCATATTCAGCCGTAGAGCATTCAAGCGCTTGGCATCTTCAGCACAAGGAGCATAAGCGATTGCAGTTTCAGCCATCATCCCTCAGCGTTTTCCTCCTATAGCAATAGGCGCCTCAACGCATGAGCATTCAGCCACCCTGCATCAGCAAAACGCATCAGTTCAGCATTCAGCCAGCAGTTCACCTTGCGTTTTTTGCATCCATACAGTTTTCAGCATTCATCATCTCATCGTTTTGCTCTAGCCACTTGGTGAAGGTAAAACACAGCATTCATACACTCTCTAGAACAGTCCCAAACAGCCCCTCTCTAAGCCCCAACTTTACATCCCTCCCTCGTTCCATTGGGAAGAGTGCATAGGCTCGAGATTGGACATCTTTGGTGCTTCTACAGCAGTGTACAGTTCAGCCCAACTCTTGGTCTTCAGAGGTCTTGCGTTTGGCTTATTGTCAATCACACCGTCAGTCTCTTCAAAGATAATAAAGCAAATACTATCTTGGTAACGGGATAGGGGACCCTTCAGTGGGTAATTCAGGACCCTATACGGTGTACAGTTCTCATCTCTCTCTCTCATATCTCTTAAAAGTTTGAAGTCTTAAAGTGGATTGCTAAACTCGCGAAACTCAAGATACAGAAGATGATGCGAGCATTTGTGTGATAGGATCCTCCAATACGAATACTTCTGCTGTATGTTACAAGTGGTGCCTCCACAACATCAAACACTGAAGATACTCCACCAAATGCAAACGGAAGGTCAGAAGAGTCCGCTTGAACAACCCGAGAAACTCAAGCGATTGCCATTGAAGCCAAAGATTCTCCACGGAGTGCAAACGGCAACTGTGAAGACTCTCCCTCAAAGTCCTGTCTGAAAACTTCCTCTGTTTGTACTTGTGGCTTGATGTAATGAAGCACCTTGGGTATGCTCGATCCGAGAAATGAAAAAAGATGAGACGTGCTCACATGCATCTCCTTCATACTCATCCTCCGGTTTCAGCCTTCTCCTCGGATTGCTCCTCTGGTTCTGAAGAAGCTTCCTCCTCGGTTTTCTCCTCCAAGGTATTCGAACAATCCTCCGCTATGTGCTCGGTGTAATCACAATAAAAGCCCTGTCTAACAGCCACCTTGGCGTGACGCTCTTTAGAGGTGAGGCGAGTCACCACCCGAGGCTCCTCCACTTGCCTTGTTCTTACCATCCTTGGTCTTGGATTGGCTACCCTTGTCTTTGCCTTTCTGCTGCCCCTGTTGTTTAGTCCTAGACTTGGAACTTTCCGGCGTCTCGCGAGGGTTGTAGCAAGACGAACCGCATCTGAAAGATCACAAGGCTGATGTGCATGAATGTCTACACGCAAAGATGGTTTCAAACCATCCACAAATCGCTCAACTTTCTCTGACCGTTGGACGGTCTTTAAGGGCATGAGAAAAAGCTTTCAGAAACGAGCGAGAGAGTCGGTTATTGATTCGCCATGTTTCTCCATTAAATGCTCCCGTTGTTTCGTCAAGTCACGCTTGTAATCTACGGGAATACATTGCTTCGACGACCGCCTCGCGGCAGTCATCCCAGCAAGTCACATAGTGGTGCCTAAGGTGATCTTTCCACCACAAGAGAGTGGCACTCGTCAAAGCCGTATGCATCAAATGGAGCTGAAAAATATATGAACCACCTGTTGTTGCCATCTCACGGGTCCAATTGGTGACGATGAGACCGGCCTTCAAAAACTTGACGGGCGGTGAGCACACTTAATCACACTTAAAACTATTTACGAACTAGAATAATAAACTTGGGGGAAGATGAAAAAGAAAAGTGGAGCTAGAGTGCTCCTGCACAAAAGACCAATTGGCCCCAAAGCGTGGCGCCCTTGCAGGTATTTATTTATAACTCAAAGTCGGCGTAGCCCTTGCACAACTCCTGAGAAGATTCCCCCTTGATCCACGGGGAGGAGATCTCCTTCAAGCTTTCACCCAAGATGATGTGTTGAATACAAGGGCCTTGGCCTCTATTTATACAAATTTGGGAGAAAAGCTATGTTCCCCTTAAAAAAATCTACTAAAGAGGTCACAAGAAATGCTAGCGTTTTTAAAAAAAAAAACCCACGCTGCTTTTAGAAAACTGATATAAAACCTGTTTTAATGGTTTTCGGGTGTTAAAAACCTCCAAAAAGTAGTTTTTGGAATTTTTAGGGTTTCTAAAAATTTCTATCCGTACAGCTCGTACAGCTGTACCGATCCGTACAGTCACACGGAAAGATGGTGACGTGGCATTGCAGTTGCTGGAGGCACTCTGAAATCAGCGGGTAGCGATGAAAAACTCCATGATTTGGTTCATAGATGATGATGAAGAAGATAATCTCCACGCGTGAATGAAGATGGTAACACAATGAAGAGGTTCTTCTTTAACTTGATTCTCAAGAGAGTCTTATGCTTCTTTTATACTTGGGGAAGCCTTGCTTTTTGCCAAAAAGTAATGCTTTTGCTTTGCTTTTGTCTTTTTATTAAATATTATTAATAATAGTCAAATTTCTTGATTTGTGGTAGGGCCTTGCTTTTTGGCCCTAGAATTGCTTTTTGAGAAAGCGGCTTTTAGCTTTTTGGTCCAGCTTAGTCTCTCTTTCCAATGGTGCCCTTGGCTCGTGGTCAATCTTGTTTGACTTTTTGTTTTTTCTTGCTTTTTGACCAAGAATGGTGCTTTTTCTTAATCAATCCTTATGGACCCTATCCCCATGTCTTCTTCCACCTGTTTGGTGTGCGGGCATGGATTTCATTATGTGAAATAGAGCTAGGAGGGCCAAATAGTTACATTCTCTACATTGCAGTTGTCCTCAACTGCGGACTGCAAGTGTTCCAAGCACATCCATATGTTCCATGTATATCCGTGTGTTCCAAGTACATGAAGTACTTCCATATGTTTGAAGGTACTAGTCCCATCTGGTGAGCTTGTGCATCTGGTCTTTCCCCATATCTGTAGTGTCATCTGCTCATTTGGCAATATCTCAATGCCTTTTCTTTGACCGATGTTCTTGTTCTTGATGGTAAATCTTCATGGCCTGTCACATGTGTTAGATAAAATAAATGCATACTTACCTCCTGCAAAAACTAAATACAAGCTAGTCAACAAACAAGTATGCATCATTCGCGTCTATTGGGTATTCTAGGTACTGGCCAGGTAGTCTAGAGCCTAGTGGACTATCACATGCCATAAATCCAAGCAGTGTCCATACATCAAAAATAGCACACAAAGTCAAAGAAATTCAGACATACATCAATATGCAATGCACTAGTAATGATCCTCCTGTTCATGGATTGTCCTGTCTGGTTTCATCGAAACCGTGCTGAGCCATCTGGTCACTAGGACTGCTCAGACTTTTCCTCAAGGCCATCTGGTCACTGGGACCGTCCAAGAGTTCATCAATAGTCATCTGGGCCATTTGGTCACATTGACCGCCCGACTATGAAATCCAATACAGTCATCTGGGCCATCTGGTTGCAATGACCACCCGATTGCGAAATCCAATATATCTGGCATCATTGCCATCCAATGGGTCATCTGGCATCGTTGCCTCCCAAATACAAACCTCGTTCGGATATTGTTGCCGTCCAATGGGTCATCTGCCAAGGGGAGCCGGTAGAGTACGTTAGGTCATATGTCTACTTGGGAGTTACTTTCACAGGACCGCGTTTCTCCCTAAAGGAGGCAGCAGCAGCTAGATTAGCTCGAGGGCATGCAGCCTTGGGGGCACTTGAGAGGCAGTGTGCGCACACAGTTTCAGGAGCCACGCACCAAATTGTGGCTATTTGATACGCTTGTCACACCGACCCTCCTGTACGGAGCTCCAATTTGGGGGCCCAGTATACATCACAGATCTAAGAGAGGGACAGATGAGGGATGGAGGCAAATGGAGAGACCACTGATTATGATGATTGCCCGCATGATTCGGAGCAAATCATCAGTACCACATGAGATTGTTCGGGCTGAGTTGGGTGCCCCACCAGTAGTAACTGAGGCCCTATTCTAGGCAGTTACCTTTTTACAGCGGCTATGGGAGCTTCCTCAGCAGAGGTACTCCCGATTGGCATTGACCTCATCCATACAGTTGGCAGAGGATGGAGATACTCATTGCTGGTACGCTCAGATGAGATCATGGTTTGACCTAAATGGTTTGCGGATAGAGGCACTACCACCCTTTCAGTACAGTCTGGATTGTCCATTTTTGGATCTCACCCGCTCAGAGCAAAACCGCGTGATCAGGATGGATATCATCAAAGTGGACACAGAGAGGACATGGACTAGCCCCCTTGAGCCCTTAGGCACGAAAATGGCTCATTACAAGAGCCATTTTCTACACCTCTCACCAGATGATTTTATCACCCGCCCGGCGTACATGGATGTACACCTATCACATGGGATACGTTGTGCCATTGGACAGATCTTGACCTCATCACACCAACTGCGGATTGAGACACGGCGATATGTGCATCAGATCTTGGATGACCGCATTTGTCAGCTATGCTACCAGGAGGTAGAGACATAGGAACACTACATTTGCCGATGTACCCTCTATGTTGGGGTAAAGGCGTTATGCCCACCCTTATAGTGTGTACAAGCCCATAAGTTATAGTACATAGTACACTTAGTACTTTTAATGTACTAAGTGCACTATGTGTACTAGTGCAATATACATGTGTGATAGGGGAGTCACACACTCACTTGGTGAGTTGACTTATCCCCACAACTCTCTCTCTCTCTCTCTCTCTCTCTCTCTCTCTCTTGCTTCTCTGTGTATGTCTCCCACATGACCTAACCCTAATTCTCCCATCAACTGGTTGGCCTGTAACTACAAGCGTACACACACGTACACACGGACAGAACCGCTCCCTGTAGAGAGCGAGGGTGTGAAAGAACCGAGCACGCCGACGACCTGCGCTCCGCCTTCGCCTAGTGGTGGCGGGTTGTGCTCGCCCACAGCCTAGCTTCGACTTGGCGTCCCGCTTGACGTATTCGCCTAGCTTCGCCTAGCACCGCATACACGTCGACGGGCTCCCTTCGCTACTGGCCAGGCGTCGAGCGAGAGCCTTCGCTTGCGTATATTACTCGCTCACGTCGTGTTCGCCTGGCTGCTTAGCCTACTGTTGACGCTACACGCGACTTGGGCTGGCTTTCGCTTTGCTTCGCCGTGCGCCTTCTACACGCCTGAAGCACTGCACGGACTCCACGTCAGTAAATGTGAAGCAGAGATGCGCCCCAGCAGAGCAGCACCGGCTCAAACGCCTTGTAACGCAGAATCTCTGGCTCCACTAGCTTGATTGGAGCAGCCATCAAAGCTCTCCAAGGATCACCTCCAAGAATCACAGCTGCAGGAGCATCAGCAGCAGCATCATCTATATTGCAGTTTGCCTGAGGAGTCCTTCACCTGCACAGCTGCAGCAGCATCAACACGACCCTCCTCTTTTCTGCAACAGAATCAGCAGTCAACATCAGAATTGCCCCTCAAATTCAGCCCAAATTAGAGGTATTTTGCTTCAATTTCGGGAATTTTTATGTCCATTATTTGCAATTGAGCAGGTACAGGTGCCAAATTGCTTAAATTTTGAGCAAAATTGGCAAAATTGGGTGACATTGGTCACAATCAGGATCAATTTGCAGGAAATTGGTCACAATCAGGATCAATTTGCAGGAAATTGAATGTCAAAATTTGGGGCTTTTGATGTAATTGTGCAATTAAGCACTCATACATGCTGTATGATGTGAAAAAATTGCACATTTGGGCAAAATTGCAGCAAATTGCAGTGCAAATCAAGGGGCTTTTGTGCCGATTTGGTTGATTTGCATGCAGGCAATCGCGTTTGATGCTGTGGATAATGTGTTGATGCCTTACAAGCACTCAATGTACCATGTATGATCAAAAATTGATCTTAAATCAAGGGGCTTTTCAAGTTCGTATGCTTGTTGAGCTTGGCAAAGCAGCAGGCAAGACATTTATGCTTTGAATCCTCAAAAATCAGCTTGCAGTCAAGGGGCTTTTGCCCAATTTCTGTACGGGACTGTTTTATGCAGTGTTCGGGACTGTAAAAATCTGATTTTCACTCATTTGGACAGCCAGGAGAGCATTTATTGCTATTGTATCTGCTGGTACAGATTTGGCACAGCTTTGTGCAAGTTTTGGCATGGCTGTACACTGTTTTGAGTGACCAAAAGGTTCAATTTCAGCTGCTGTACTTGCCGATACAGGTTTGGTACATCATTGGTGAGCACTTGGTACTGCTGTACAGTACTTTGGAAGGGCAAAAGAGCACATTTAAGGTGCTGTCCAAAATCTGCAGCAACCAGATTTTGGTGTTTTCATCACATAAAGTGGGAGAAAAGTTGCATTCTTGCTTCCGCAGTGGGAGATAAAGCTTGGGAGAAAAACTGTGAGCACTTTGTGTGCTTTTGGTGCAGTGTTTGCACATTTTGCAGGGAGTCAGGCATTGACAGGTTGCATTTTGCTATGGCAACCACAGGTGAGAGCTCTTCATTGCTTCACATCAAGAAGCTTGAAGGCTCGCATAACTATGATATTTGGCAAACCCAGTGCTACAATGTGTTGCTCCAGAAAAAGCAGCACAAGCCTATCAAAGAAAGGGGTGTAATGCCCGCTTCTCTTACTGCTGAAGAGTGGGAAGATATGGATGAGCTGGCAAGATCTACTATCATGTTGTCTGTGTCAGACTCATTACTTTTCAGCATTCGTGAAGAGAAGACAGCTTGGGGAATGTGGCAGAGATTGCAGGACTTGTATGCCCAACAAAGTGCCTCAAGCAAAGTGTATTGATTGAAGAAACTCATAGGCCTTCAGATGAAGGAAGGGGCTTCTATGACAGCCCATCTAAATGAGTTTAATGGTATTGTCAGCCAAGTTATAAATCAAAAGTTGGCAATGGACGATGAGTTCAAAGCCACTTTTCTGTTATGCACTTTGCCAGAGAGTTGGGACACATTCAGGATAGCCACTAGCAATTCGAATGCTATGCTGTCATATGCAGATGTTGAGGGTGCTCTTCTTCAAGAAGAGATGAACAGGAAAAACAACTCTGTTGGAAAGTCCAATGCAATGAATGCACGTGGGAGATCCCAGCAAAGGGGAAAAAGCCAAGAACGGGGAAGGAGCAAGTCTCGCTCCAAAAAGGATTTGGAATGCCATTATTGTGGCAAGAAGGGACACATTAAAAAGCAATGCTACAAATGGAAAAATGATCAAAAGGAAAAGGGAAAAGGCAAAGACAAAGAGAAAGATGAAGCCAAAGATGTAAAGCCAAAGGGCAAAAGTGGAGTCAAGATTGAAGAAATCAATGTGTCACATGCAGGTGGCAGTGAGGATGAGGTCCTCTTTACGTCTTCACTTGATGCCCATTCACTTCTTACAGGTGGTCATGGTATGCACTCATGGATCATTGATTCAGGTGCCTCCTTTCATGTCACAGGTTGCAGAGACTTGTTTGTCAGGTATACTGCTGGCAATGAAGGAGTGGTTTATTTGGGTGATAACCATGCATGCAAGATTCTTGGCAGAGGTGATGTGAGGCTTGTGTTTTCAGATGGCTCACAGCTTATGCTCCATGATGTCAGGCATGTGCCTGAGATCAAGAAGAATCTGCTTTCTACTGGACAGCTTGATGATGCTGATTATGTTACCACATTTGGTAGTGGAAAGTGGAAAATTAGTAAGGGCTCACTGGTTGTTGCCAGAGGCTCTAAGGTGGACACTCTTTACTTTATGCATGCAGGTGTTTGTCACCATGCTAATGTAAATGCAACCGAGCTGCCGGAAATCTCTATGTGGCATAGCCGGTTGGGACACATGAGTGTCAAGGGAATGGAGCAATTGTCTCGTTTGGGTTACTTGCCTTCTCTAAAGTTTTCAAGTTTTCAGTTTTGTGAGCATTGTATATATGGTAGGCAACTACAGTGCCCCCACAAGAAAGCTCTTGGACAGAAAGATGCTCAGTTAGAGCTTGTGCATACAGATGTATGTGAGATGCCTCAGCTTTCTTTGGGAGGGGCAAAATATTTTGTGTCTTTTATAGATGATGCCACACGCAAGGTGTGGGTTTATCCTCTTCGTTTGAAGAGTGATACATTCTCAGTGTTTCAGAAGTTTGTTGCTCATGTTGAGAATCAAACTGGCAAAACACTGAAGGCTTTGCGTTCCGACAATGGTGGAGAGTATATGTCCAAACAGTTTCAGGACTTTTGTGATGCTAAAGGCATCAAGAGGGAGCTCTCTACTCCTTATGATCCTCCACAAAACGGGACAGCAGAGAGGATGAACAGGACCATACAGGAGAAGGTCCGTTCTATGTTGTCACATGCTGCATTACCTCATGGTTTTTGGGCTGAAGCTGTTATGACAGCTGTTCACCTTATAAACAGGTCACCTAACACGAGGCTTGGTGGGAAAGTGCCAGAAGAAGTATGGACAGGGAAGCCTCCGTCATACAAGCACTTGAGAGTGTTTGGTTGCGTTGCGTACGTGCACATACGCAGGGAAATGCGCACCAAACTTGATCCTAAGTCTCACAAATGCATATTTCTAGGATATGGTGACAGAGGTGAAATGGGGTATAGACTTTGGGATCCCATGAATAGAAAGATCATACGCAGCAATGATGTCATTTTTGATGAAACATGCATGTATAAGGAGCCTGCAAGGCAACAGGAGCCTGGCAGAGTCATCTTTGATGATGATGGACATCATGGACAACAACAAAGGGCTGTAAATCAGCCATTACAGCAGGAAAACCAGCCCTTAAATGGTGCTGAAAATGGTCCAAATGGACAGCCAGAGATGGTAGAAGATATCCCTATGGATATACCACAGTTAGAGGATATACCGGGCATGATATTTCAGCCTTATGGCATGGAACAGGAGCCACGAATGGGTGATATGCAGGCTGGACAGCAACCTGCAAATGATGGTCATTGGGTACGGAGGTCCACTAGACCCTCCAGAGCCCCTGACAGGTTTGTTCCAGGGGTTGACTACTTGATGCTCACTGACTGTGGGGAGCCCTCATGTTATAAGGAGGCTTTACAGAGGGCAGACAAAGCTCTATGGGAGCGTGCCATGAAGTCAGAGATGGATTCTCTGCATAAAAATGGAACATGGAAGTTGGTGCATTTGCCTGCAGGCAAGAAGGTTTTGCCATGCAAGTGGGTTTACAGGCTCAAAGTTGCACCTGATGCAAAGCCAAGGTACAAAGCCAGGTTAGTGGCTAAGGGCTTTAAGCAGGAATATGGTGTGGACTTTGATGAGATCTTCTCTCCAGTGGTCAAAATGACCACACTTAGAGCTGTGTTAGATTTGGTTGCGCATGATGATCTGGACTTGATTCAGATGGATGTGAAGACTGCTTTTCTTCACGGTGATCTCCATGAGGAGATATATATGCAGCAGCCAGAGGGTTATGCAGTGAGTGGAAAGGAGAAGCTTGTATGCAAGCTGAAAAAAAGTCTTTATGGGCTCAAACAGGCACCAAGAGAATGGTATCATAAATTTGATACATTCATGAAATCACAGAAATTCAGGAGAAGTGACATAGATCACTGCTTGTACACCAAGAAAGCTTTGGATGGCAGTCTATTGATTCTCATTTTGTATGTTGATGATATGTTGATTGCCGGGAAATCTCGTAAAGAGATGGATGCCTTGAAGAAGAGGCTGCATGAAACCTTTGATATGAAGGATTTGGGTGATGCAAATCACATCTTGGGTATGCGGATACTTCGGGACAGAAATCAGCATGTGTTGTATTTGTCTCAGAAGGAATACATTGGCAAAGTCTTGCAGAGGTTCAATATGGACGGGGGGAAGAAGACTAGTACTCCTTTGCCTCCATATGTGAAACTCAGTGCTATGGACAGCCCACAGTCGGATAGAGACAGGGCTGATATGGCCAAGATTCCGTATGCTTCAGCTTGTGGCAGTCTCATGTATGCCATGGTTGCTACTAGGCCGGACATTGCATTTGCAGTGGGAGTGGTTTCTAGATACATGGCCAACCCTGGCAAGAAGCATTGGGAAGCAGTGAAAGGTGTCATGAGATACCTGAAGGGCACACAGGATATGTGCATTTGCTTTGGCAAACAGGATGCATTAGTGCATGGTTACACGGATTCGGATTATGCCGGTCATCCAGATAACCGGAAGTCTACTACCGGTTATGTGTTTACATTCACAGGAGGTGCTGTGTCATGGATATCCAGGATGCAGAAGTGCACAGCCTTATCTACTACAGAGGCCGAGTATATTGCAGCCACAGAGGCTTGCAAGGAGGCATTATGGCTATCTCGGTTAGTGGTTGATGTGGGCTATACAGGGGATATTCCATTGTTGCATTGTGACAATCAGAGTGCCATCCAGTTGGCAAAGAACCCTGTCTTTCATGCAAAGACGAAGCATGTGGATGTGAAGTATCACTTCATCAGAGAGGTGATAGAGAACAAGCAAATTCAGCTTGTTAAGATTCATACGGATGACAACCCGGCTGATCTGTTGACAAAGAGTTTGCCTCCGGAGCGGTTTGCTCATTGCAGACACTTGATGGGCATTGGATGAGGCCAGTTTCCAGCCTTGATATGGCCTTGTATATTATCATGTACATGCTGATTTTTTCTTTTCCTTTACTTAAGGGCACTTTGCCTTTAAGTGGGAGGTTGTTGGGGTAAAGGCGTTATGCCCACCCTTATAGTGTGTACAAGCCCATAAGTTATAGTACATAGTACACTAGTACTTTTAATGTACTAAGTGCACTATGTGTACTAGTGCAATATACATGTGTGATAGGGGAGTCACACACTCACTTGGTGAGTTGACTTATCCCCACAACTCTCTCTCTCTCTCTCTCTCTCTCTCGCTTCTCTGTGTATGTCTCCCACATGACCTAACCCTAATTCTCCCATCACTCTATTATGAGATCCGAGGCCTATTGGCATAGCAGCCGATCATGCATACCTGAGTTTCACACTAGTTGGTAGATCCCCGAGAGATGGGCCAGCCACTCATCTACCTAGGTACCCAAGATATCAGTTTACACGTGAGACAGTTGGGGTTTATCGAGATGCAGTATCTGATGGCTTGTTCGCTTTAGACCCGCATAGCCCTCTGGACGAGATCACGAGAGGATTGGCAGGTGTACTACATGTTGTCCTGGTGCATCATATAGCTCTCTAGCATAAGTATGCCATGCCTCAGGTGCAGTAATCGAAGTACTAGGCTGTCTCTCCTGAAACATCTTCCATGCCCTCTTGCTGTCCTTCCCTAGGAAGAGTTGGTAGATCTCCTCCTCTAGCTTAGCCAGATAGGCTCGTTTCTTCCTCCGCACAAGGCGCGGAAAGATCATCCTGGCCTGTCTATGCATGTGAGACCCAATGGCAATCTCATGCTGTAGCTGTGCTCGTGTCTCACGACACTCATCATCATACCAACTGTTCTGTGGGGCAGTGCTGCGGGGGTGGGTGGAAGGGATCATAGTGCAGGGAAACGCATATGAGGCAGATGGCCCCCCACCCCCCCTCCACTGGGAGCTAGACCGGCTAGCAGCACCTTTTTTACTATGTGGATGGTGCTAGATGCGATAGACAGGTTACAGAATGGAAAGGCACAGGATCATGATGGGCTAGTTGGAGAGCACTTCTCATATGCACGAGACACTTTGGCTCCGCTCATCGTACACGTGTTTAATCGTGCCATTTGTGAGGGTTTCTCGACAAGCTGGACAGAGCATATCATTGTACCACTCTTTAAGAGTGGGGACCCCATGGTACCAGGCAACTACAGGACGATCATGATTGGTCATTACTTGGCCAAATTATATGGCTCTATATTGGAGTCGGAGTTGAGCCGATGGGCAGAGAGGCATGGTCATCGAGCACATGGACAAGCTGGCTTCAGGAGAGGATTTACTACCTTGGATCACATACTGACACTTCGGGCACTTATTGAAGAGGGCAGGGCACAGAAGAGAAGGATATACTGCTGCTTTGTGGACTTCCGCAAAGCCTTCGATACCGTACCACATGCCAGGCTTATGCATAGATTGCATGACATTGAGGTACCCGAGGATATGCAGTGGGGGATATATGCTTTGTGGATAGAGGCACTACCACCCTTTCAGTACAGTCTGGATTGTCCATTTTTGGATCTCACCCGCTCAGAGCAAAACCGCGTGATCAGGATGGATATCATTAGAGTGGACACAGAGGGACATGGACTAGCCCCCTTGAGCCCTTGGGCACGAAAATGGCTCATTACAAGAGCCATTTTCTACACCTCTCACCGGATGATTTTATCACCCGCCCGGCGTACATGGATGTACACCTATCACATGGGATACGTTGTGCCATTGGACAGATCCGGATCTCATCACACCAGCTGCGGATTGAGATAGGGCAATATGTGCATCAGATCTTGGATGACCGCATTTGTCAGCTATGCTACCAGGAGGTAGAGATAGAGGAACACTACATTTGCCGATGTACAGTCTATTATGAGATCCGAGGGAGATATCACTACCTCTTCCGAGAGGGTTTTGGGCCGTTACGCAGGGTCATGGAGTTTGAGGATCAGAGATGCCTGGGATTGTTTCTACTTGAGCTCAGGAGACACAGAGAGACCCTCTTGGCAGACAGGAGGCCGAGCCATGATGTACCTAGACAGAGGACCCTGACAGATTTCTTCGGCACCAGCACCAGCAACCTAGCCCACACACCTCTTGATACCTCCTCCATTGGGCCATCAGGGCACTGACCACGCTCCTAGGGAGTCACCACTGATAGAGCAGTTACCTTATGTCGTGCTCGTCGGCCACGCCCACTAGGATCCCGACCACGGCATCCTTACCATCGCAGATCAGAGCCATTATTGCTCGGCATCGGAGGCGCCTACCTCGCTTCTACGACCTCTCCATTCTAGACAACCCCATGGCGGAGATACTTGATCTAAGGAGAGGGCAACACTTCAACTGATCAGCATACATGGATCTACCTGATGTACATTTTTCAGTATTTTCCAGTATTTTCTACTCAGTATCATCTCGGAGTCTTACAGTTTTGTTCTTATAACTGTAGGACAATCAGTTTATTGTACTTTTTAGTCTCATTTAGTTGTTCTCTTTGATGAGACACCAACTTCAGATGTACTCTCAGTTTTGGTCTCATAGGCCACTATGGCCTCTTAGAGACGTTAACATATCATTCCATTTCATTTTCATTTCATTTCTGTCTCTCTCTCTCTGTGTGGAATGAGCCTCTGCTGAGAGGAGGTGGTGATAGAATTCAGAGGCGATACTCCTGACCCATATGAGGCTCCGAGTGGAGCACACTTAAGAGGATAAGAGCAACACTTTCTTTGCATTGAGATGGACCATGAATATCAAATAAGTGTTTGTTGCATCTACTTCCCATCTGGTTCCAAAAGGACACCTGGTCATGATAGCGATATTCTACATGCTGCTTCAAAGAGTGTTGCAACTCAGCTCTAACAGTGCATAAAGTGTCTGCAATCCACTGGGCTGTAGGATGATTTTCATGTTCCCTTTGCAATGCAGATAACCTACGTCTGACAGCTCTCTCTCTATCAATAACCTCTTTTTTCCTAGCCAAGGTCCTGTGGTCGACGAGAAACACACTCCAAAGCCAAAGCTACACTCTACCGAGCATCAGGGGCAACACAAGACCTCCAAACATCCATCACCTTCCATGAAAGCTCTGCATGCATCTAAGTAAAAAGACTCGGGAATATGCACGTGGGGAGAACTCTGACTCCCCGGATCTCTGATGCATAGTACTACCGGGCAATGGTCAGACTTTGAACCATAGCATAATATTAGTAGGCTTTAAAGTCTATACACACAGATGTCTTTTCCAGGTTGTTGGCTCTCTTAGGAGATTGGATTTTATGCCCTTGAGATGATACCCCAATCTTACATTTGCATGCTTGTGTTGGCATCTTCTAGACAATTACCTTTCAAGAGCTGTGAGTAGTGGTGGTATGCCACACTATAGAAATGTTTCTCATCACATGGCATGAGCATGAACTGCCTTTCTCCATGCTTGCACTCACATTTGGTCCAAAGAGACGAAGTTCAGAGGCTTTTGAGATGACCAATGACATGCATATCTTTCTCATCACATGGCATGAACATGAACTGCCTTTCTTCATTCTTGCACTCACATTTGGTCCAAAGAGGTAGATGACCAATGACATGCTAAGAAAGCATGGTTAGACGAATCTTAGCTGCTGGATACCAGCATGGATCTCTATGAAGAATATCTTCTTACCCTTTAGAGGAGGGGTCTGTTCACACACCAATTTATTTTGGATGCAAATGTCCATGCACTGACCCCCTAGATTGTGATGTGGCATGATCTCTCCACTTAAAATGCATGTGAAAGACTCAAACAGCTGTTAGAGAGAACTTAAATTCTTGTTCAAAAAAATATTTGTAAGCAAAATCTTGTTATAACTGGCCAATGTTTTTGATGCATCATTTTTATCTTATCTAACCAACTCAATTGTTATGCTGCCTTAAGAATAGATTGCAATCATTCTTTGTCTGTAATTTAAAGAAAAAATTACAAGTGACAGCAGTGTGGTACTCTGCAGGTTTCCCATGTTCTTCATACCCGCAGATTTACAGTACATTCCTTTCCTTTCAGAAAGTCAAGGTGGCCATGCAGCAAGACATGCCGCAAAAGAAAGGATGCCCATTTCTTGGCTCCAAGGCCAGATGAGGCTGCTAAATGGGTTGCTGCTCTTCAGTCTCAAAAATGTTTTGTCAATTACTCACCACAACCTTTGCCGCCATCAAAAAGACAAGGGTCAATAATTGATGTGAAAGACTCACCTCCGGACATTGCAACAAGCTATCAGTCTGGACGCGCCATGCTTGTTGTTCTTAATCCTCGCTCTGGACGTGGTTGTGCTCGCAAGATTTATGATTCCAAAGTGGAACCCATATTTAAGGTGCACACCATATCCTTTTTACAACTTTTTGGCTAGTCTCTCTGCATTTTCTGTATTGAAAGGTTGCATTGCACTGCAGTTGTCTGAATGCACAGCAGCAACAATCAGATTAAGTCTGAACGTAGTTTATTGGGAAGAGGATCTGGCACTTCCTTCTTAGGAAACATGTCTGTAGTACGCTTCTTAGTAAAATAACCTAGGATGGCAATGAGCATATTTCTCTCTCTTTTTGTGTGCTGTTTGATAACCTTGCAATTTTTATTTTTATTTTCAGAAAAGAGACTGCTATTAAGAAATATAAAATCATACAAAGGGAGATCTCAAACCAAAAGTTAGGGAGATCTCAACCAAACATGTCCAGAAATAAGAAAGTCTTTGATGGCGGTCAAAGTTTGGTCAAAGACTGATACAGAGTTGGTGAGCTTAAGTCAAAGGCTGATCCAACATGTGAGTGGATTGGTCAATGCTGGTCACTGCTTAAAACTGGTCAAATTTGGTCCAAAATGGTCAAGAGCGGTCAAATTTGGTCAAAACGTCTGAGCTCATTGCCTTTGAAGCTTCAGGTCCCCTAAAGAGTGACCTTACATACTGGTCTCAATAATCAGAGCTGCTGCTTTTCTTCCTCTTGCTTCTTCTTTTTATTTTACCCTGTTTTTGGGTTCTCCGCCATGCACACTGAGCTTCACCCATCCGTTCAAGAAACACTTCACTTTGACGGTGACATCTTGCATGATTCGTCGATTCCATTGATGCAATCTGCCACTTCCAATTTAACACTCCAGTATAGGGAAGGAAACTTTTTGGATCTAACCATGCCTTTTTCTACAGCTAGCGGGGTTAAGGTTAACGGTGGTAGAAACCAATGGTCCTCATCATGCTCAGAATCTGGCTGCTTATGTGGACCTTTCAACTTGTAAAAATGGTAATTTTAAAAGCGAACATGAACTCCCTTTTAAGTTGCTATAATTAAGTCTTTTGATTTGTTGTGGAAATAAAGTGTGTATCTACAAAGGGTTGATGACCACTTAGTAAGTCAAATTTTGATTTTTTTCGTAATTAAGTTGGTTGATATGGATGGTTAAGAGTTTCTTGAGATGTTGAAGGTGGCACGTGTAGCCGCTATTCCTTCAGTATGCATCATAGTGGATAATTCCTTCAGTATATATCATAGTGGATAGTTTAGTATCCCCCCCAACCTCAAAACACACATGCACACACACGGGCACATGTGGGTGTGCCTTTATTCCCTTTTCTAGTATTTTTTTATTTTCTTATTTTGTGGGGGTGGGCTGGCGTGGCTTTTGGGGGAGGGGTTGTTTATGGGGTCTTTACATGCTGGCTGGGGTGGCTTCTGGGGGAGGGGGGATGTTTATGGGGGCCTTTCATGCTTTTAATGCAGTAACGTGTCTCTGAAACTTTGTGGATATTTTGTGCAGGCATTATATGTGTTGGAGGTGATGGCATAGTCAATGAGGTATGCAGTTGTGGGAAAGTTTTTGTCACTAGTCACAGTGCTGTAAAAAACATCAGTTTTATTTCCTTTAGTCATTTGCTGGACAGCTCTTAAGAGATGAATGCTTTCTGTAACTGTTTGGGCCACAATGTGGCAATTGCTGGCCTTTTGAAATGGTAGTGCTCAAAGGAAAGCTTTCAACAGAGAGGTAAATTAGCTGCAAGTATAAGAGCTTCATATGGTGCTATGCAGAAGGTTTGAATGGGGTCACATGCTTTGTACTTGTCACATGAGGTGTACCATGGAGTGCAAGAAGTGTGAGTCATTAATGCTCACTCCGACCTACTTAAAGTTGTACTTGGAGCTTGATTAAGCAATGAAGTTAGAGCTTTTGCTTTTGCTTATTATTGAGTCTCTTTGTTTGCAATTAGTGTGTCATTGTTATCTTAATTAATCATGAAGCCTTGGTTAATCTTGCATCCTTCCTAGGTCTTTAAAATTTATCACCACATTAGAGCCATGAAATGAAAGTTTCCGGTTGTGGGTGTGCTAGCTGTGTGCTAGCCCATTGTCCAGATCCTCCCTCCCTTGTCACACTGGAGAGATCCATAGCCATGGGGTGTGGAGGAAGAGTTTGAACCGTCTAGATGGAGGCAAGAAGATGATTCCTACATGATGGATCAATCTCTCAAGAGGTGGAAAGAGAGCGGAAGCTCATGGGAGAGAGATCCTACAACCATTCCTACCCAAGCGTGCATCTGTCTAGCTATACAAGGATTTAAAAGAACACAAGCAAGAGAGTAGGGAGAAGAGGGAAGAGAGTTCTCAAGTATTCTATTGCTGCAAGGGCAATGATGGTATATTGCTTAATGTGAAATTAACTCATATAAAAGTGGCTAATGTTCATACTTGGCCAGCCATGACTTAAAAATTGTCCATGGTAACTATGTCTAGCCCTAAGCAAGTATATACATGAAGTCATAGACTTCCCTATTTGGCGTTAAGCACAAAGTAAGGCCACTTCATATATTCCAGCGTTGTCTTATGAAAGATAAGCTTCAGTTGTAGTAGGAAAGTAAGATGGTGAAGTGCCTTCAGGCGAGCAATAACCAACCTTTTTTGGGTATCCGGAGTCTCAGTGTGTGAAAAAGCCCTTGTATGTGTGTCTGAACACTCACTTATGTGAGTAAGTGTGTAAGAGTGTGTGAACAACCTCTTGTAGCCACTTGTGTGTGTATGTGACAAGCAATGATGTCATGGGCACTTGCCATGTGTCATTGCCCCAGTGTGTGGTGTGTCAAAAGATAAGGTTTGTACTCTTTGAAGCTTTAGAATCATCAATCAAAAGGATCATTGAGTCATGCAAATAGTCACTAGTGCCTTTCTCTTTCAATTTGTCACGTCTCTCACTCTCTCTTTACTTCATTCATCACCATGTATCCTTTTAAGCCTCCATAACAATTTCTCTGCTAACCCGAATCTATACCACAAGTGGTATTAGAGCCAAGCTGTCTGCTGTGTGAAGCACCGCTTGCCGCCAATGTCACCATCATTCTTGGGCGGCGCTAGTGCGGAGGGCTCCACTTCTGCCCAGCCCATCGGCGGCGCCACCATTTCCGTTGCCATTTTCGGGTGGTGAGATTGCTGAAGCAACCACCGCCACAGGCCGTTCTGCCACTCGCCACCTCCAGCCGCTCCTCTGTGACTGTGCCATTGACTGGTCGTCGCCAGATCTGCACCTTTGACTACACCATCGCCTGCAACTCCGCCTTCAGTCGTCGCCCAGCTGTGCTGCTAGCCGCCAACAGCTCCACCAGCTCTTGTACGCGGACTCAGCTTGACTACTTAGCCATTCAGCTGGCTTTGTGCACTCCACTGCCCAACCCCTAGTCTGCCGATCAGCTTCTCACTGCTTTTCTGCATGTGAGAGATATGAGCTTACCTGCAGAGTCTTTTTCTTGTCTGCTTTCGCCTCTAGTCTTTGTACGTTTTGCAAAATGGATCCGGCCACTTCATCAAGCATCAATCTTATGGACAAGCTCTTAGGAACTAGGTTTCCTACATGGCAGACCAAGATGCGGTTACTCTTGATGAGGGAAGGACTATCGGAGATTATCTCTGGCGATGCGAACTGAGGGACGGGAGTTGAAAACTTGGAGGCAACATGATCAATGGGCAATCACTATCATCGGCCTTGGAATTGTAGATTCACTTATACATCATGTTTACTTCAAATCAACGGCCCCAAATCTGGAGCAAGTTAGAAGGTATCTTTGAAAACAAAATAACTAATTCCAAAGTATTTTTAAAGCTTAAATTTGATGGTCTCAAGATGGAAAACAGTGAAGAATTACCATCTTGCAAAGCTCTACTCATTAGTTCAGTAGCTCACTAGCTTGAAGTGTAAGCCTAATGATGAAGATAAAATGGTTGTCCCTCGAAGTACTGCGCTCAGCTTCAATGACATTCGAAGAATCAAAGATGGCAAAGCATCTAGCAACAGCCTCGGGGATGATAAGGCCTTTCCTTGAGCACATAACTAAAGGTCAAACAAAATGAGAAAGTGCAGATAATGTCAATGTTTGGGACACAAGGATTCACAATGTTTTCAAAAGCTTGAAAAAGAGCAGGAGAAGCACCATGTAAATCTGATAGCTGAAGAAGAGGAGATGATCGAAGAAATCAACGCAACAACTGCCCAAGTCTCCCTCACCGAGGAAGACTATGACTGGGCATTTTAGATGTTTTTATGTTGTGTGAGTTTTGTTGGGTTCTCTCCCCGGGATGTCCCCCAAAAAGAGATGTAATAATCCTGTGTGTTTTTCCTACGAATGTTAAAGGCCTTAATGTTATAAAAGGCTCTGTGTTATCTTTTATCGCTGTTACGAGTTTTGGGGAGGGGGGGGGGTGGGGGGTGACAAAGTGCCATCCTCGCTACCTCTGTCCAAAACCCTGACCAGAGAGACTCTATGACCATGGCACGGGAGTTGACACATGGTGAGACTTGCTGTGAGGCAATGTGGATGGGGTAGGTGGTAGCATCTTTTCTTCCGTAAGGGTCTCACCACCTTTGCTCTGAAGGGGGGATTGTTGGGGTATTCGGAGTCTCACATCTGTGAAAAATCCCTTGTATGTGTGTGTGAAGACTCACTCATGTGAGTAAGCGTGTAAGAGTGTGTGAACAACCTCTTGTAGCCACGTATGTGTGTATGTGATAAGCAATGATGTCATGGGCACTTGCCTTGTGTCATTGGCCCAGTGTGTGGTGTGTCAAAAGGTAAGGCTCTAAAAGCCTATAAAAGCATTGTACTTTTGCTCTGCTAACCATAACCTATACCACAACCTTGATATTGGGTGTGCAGGAGCAGCAATCCAAATAGCCTTCGTAGCAGGCTGCACAGGCTGCACAACAGGCGTTGCACATCATACAGTAGGCGGCGACAATGTTGGCGCTCAGATCTGTGCAGCTGAAGCATGCTAGACGTACATGGGCATGCATGTTTAGAAAAACAGTTTTTTCTTAAGAAAAGAAAAGGTGCCCAGAAAAACATGTGATTAGTGTTATTTTTGGGACACTTACTATAAGCATACATTGAAAATTCAGTTTTTCTCTCTTTTAATAATTTAAGTAAAAAGCACGCTTTCCTAAAGGCTTAGCCTTTCATCCCTTGTCCATAAATAGAGAGACCGAGGCCTCCTTTCTCTTCACATTTGCTTTTTGAAGCTTGTTAAGATCATTGATTTGAGGAGCGTGGGAGCACAGACCAGCCCTCTTCTCTCTTGTCTTGCGCGGCAACTATCCTTGGATGTTTTTCTTTTTGACGTGGGAACACCCTATCTTACCTTCAAACCTCCTTTGCTTTGCATGAACGATGTTGCTTTGAGGATGATGTGCATGGCGAAGACCATCACGTCGTTGATGAGGCAGTTGAGGGAAAGGAGGTTGAAATGGAGTATGTGAGAATTAGATCAGCTTAAGGGGAGATGCAGCGAGCACAACTTGAGTTTTTGGGTGTACACTTTTGAACCCTCTGCACGAGAAACCAAGATCAATAGCTCCTTTTGCTTCCGATATGTTGTGACAAAAAGGAGAAGACCCAAGATCATGTGGACTCTTGGTTGAATAGATGGAGCACAGGCTTTGAGTTGTTCAATCCTTTTCCAGATAATTGGAAACTTCAGATGGTTCAAGGTTTTCTTAAAGGGAAGGCCTTGACATGGTGGAAATACCTCTAACAAAAATCCAGTACTTGGGCTCATTTTGAGCAGCGATTCTGGGCTGAATTCGTTCAACCTGAGGATGAGTTTGAGGTTCTCGTCAAACAGAGATGCGCGAGTTGACTTTTGATAGCTATGTGCAAAAATTTCTTAATTTAGCATCCCCTGCTACACAGATGGATCCACATAATTTTGTGTGGATTTTTGGCTCGTGGGTTATGGGGCATTACTAGAATGAGGTCTACGAAGGAGGAGCCACATAGCATAAGAGTGGAGGATTCCATCCACTTTGCCAGGATCTTCGATGAGACTGTGGCTGGCATTTTGTAGAATTTCCCAATGAATCCTTTGACCACCACTACCGAGTGGAAGCGTAAAACCAGGAAGGACGTCCAAAAGAAAAACGACACCGGAATCTTCACCGGAATCTTCGAGAGGGACGTTGCTTTAGTGTTGGAAAGGCTTCGAAAGGAAGCTTTGAAATAAGTTGATTTTTGAATGTAAGCTTACGTGGAAAGATAGGGCTGATGAGTACTCAACTTGGGAGACAATGGCTAGTTTGAAGCCTAGATTCCTGACTTCATTTCTGAGGACGTAAATGTCTCAAGAGGGGAAGTATGTTATGTACATGATGCTAACCATAGGGTTAGCCGACCTAATCAAGGGGCTAGGGGGCCAAAGGATTAGGAAAAGTAGGCACATTATAAGGTCAAGGCTTATAAATAATAATCCCATAAGTAAAGCTTTTATTGGCACAACTATATACGTGAGGATTCTATGATCAGTGGATTATTGTATACTGTGGTATTATACCATGCTGGTCAATACCTGGGTCATGAGTGTAACCCCGCTCCTGTTGGTCCATAGTGATGTAGATAGTCTACCGATAGCCCCTTAGGGTAGGTCCTGGTGGTATGGGAGGCTAGGGCTGACTTGTGTGATGTATGGATGGGAGCCTTGATTCCTATGCTTGGGGATGATCCGTTGATGTACAAGATCTATGGTCGGGTGGTGAATCGAGTCTACAGAATCGAATTTGGATTAACAATGCTTATGTCTTGTTTTTATGGGATCTTGGCTTGTAAAGAGAATGCTGGGGAGAGGGAGAGTTTGAGTTCCTTGCAAGCAAACACACACAAAAGAGAGCACAAGACACAAGAGAGAGATGGATAATCGAATTTTCTTCTATCTTCTTCTCGTCTCTACAACCACTAACATAAGGAGATAAGCGTACATACTATAAGGGAAAGTACTCTCCTACTATAACTTACAATGATCGGTGCATAGTGTGCACATGAGCTGGCGCTATAACTATGCCATAACTCTAGTACTCCAAATATGGCTATCACACAGCCTGTCATCCACTAGGGGCATATCAACCATAATCTCACCAACCGTGCCAATGACATAAGTGTGGATGTTATCACCCAGTTGGGTCACCAATGCCCGCAGCACTAGTCGAGCTTGATATCTCAACACTCTCCCTTGAGCTCAACTCCACATACTGTACTCCAAGTAAGCTCCTAAACCTGTGGAGCTTCTCTGTGCCCAATGTCTTTGTGAAGATGTGAGCCACTTGTTCCTCCGTGCTAACATATACCAAATCTACATCACTTGCTAGAATCTTCTCCCTCACAAAGTGATAATGCACCTCAATGTGCTTCGTCCTAGCATGGTATACTGGGTTACTGGCTAGCTGTCTGCTACTCATGTTGTCACAATAAATAACAACGGCCCTATCCATGGACTCACCCATATCACCAAGTAGCTTCTGAAACCAAGCTACCTCACAAGATGCCATAATAGCGTCCCTATACTCTGCGTTTGTACTCGACAAGGCAATTGTCGGCTGTTTCTTGTTGCTCCAAGTCACAGCAACACTCTCAAAAGAAAACATAAAGCCGCTGGTAGATCTCCTGTCTGCGACACTACCAACCCAATCAGCATCTATGTATCCATGTAGCTGTATCTCTGTGTCAACAAAAAGTCCATAATCAACTATGAACTTATATACTTGAGAATCCGTCTAGCCACATCTAAGTGTTGTTTCTTGGGGCCTGCATAAACCGACTCACAAGTCCAATAACATAGCTCAAGTCTGGCCTAGTAATGGTCATGTAGATCCAGCTACCCACTATGCGCTTGTACATAGTGGGGTCCTCTAAAAGCTTATCGGTATTTACAGAAAACTGTGTTTTTTCCCAATGGCACTGAAATAGTGGGGTCCTTCAAAAGCTCACCGATATCTGCGGAAAGCTTTGTGTTCTGCTCCAATGGCACTGAAATAGGCTTATAGCCTGTCATATCATACTTGGGCAATATGTCCAAGACATACTACCCTTGTAATAACAACAAAATGCCATGAGGTGATCTCACCACCTCTATGCCTAATAAATACTGCAGGTCACCCAAATCCTTTGTCTCAAACTTGTGCTTCAAAAGCTTCCTCACATCATGTATATCAGTATCACTATCACCGGTATGTGAAACAAGATACTTCCCGATCTTGTTTGACCATGCTCTGGGTGTCTGCTTCAAGCCATACGAGGCTTTGCATAATCTATACACAAAATCATGATGTCCATCACTCTCATAACTCGGTGGCTGCAGCATGTATACTTCTTGTAAATCACCATGCAAGAAAGCATTCTTTACACCCATCTGATACTGTGGGATGCCCATGGGCGTAAGGCTTGCGAGCAGCCCTTAGACTGTTACTTTGGAGTAGGTAGAGCATTTTGAGGAGCATATTGTTTGCGAATGCATATGTGTGTCATGCATATGTGTGTCATATGTAGAATGATGCATGGTTTTGTTTTTGGCTAACACAATTAACGTGTTTCCATTTGGTTTTAGACTTTTGCTGTAGGTTCTGAAGGAACAAGCAAGAGGACAGTGTGGCTTATTGTGCAGGATGATTATTTTATCACCCAGATGCATTGGAAGGCCATTGTTTTTACCATATGGGGTTTCTTTGCTCATGAGCTGCTTTACTGTGCCATTGAGTGCAATCGAGGACGCTTGCCATTTTTCAAGAGGGGGGTATGTCATGACCCTGTGTTTTTCTCTGGACAAGATGCAGATGTGCACGGGGACATGGTGGACAGTGTGAATGGCATCAGGTGGGAGTGAAGATGGAAGCCCATGTGTGGACAACCCCATGTGTGAAAGGGGGCAAAGGAATTTTAGCTTTGAAGGTTTAAAAACCTTTAAAATCATTTATTAAGCCCTTCATTAAAGAAACGTGGCCCTTATGCTATATTTGGGGCCACGTGTGCTTTTTGGGTAAAAGGAGGGCTAGCAGGCAAAAGAGGCGCCTATCCCTGCAGCAGGCGCATGTGCTTTTTCGTTGAGGAGGGCTGCTCATCAATCTGAAGAGGAAGCGTGTGCTTTTCTGGGGAGAGGTGGACTGCATGCTGGCTGCGTATGGATGGGCCTGTGCAGGTAGTGTACGGCTGCTGTCTGCAGGTACAGCCCACGTGGCAGGACAGGCTGCAGGTGCAGATTCAGGTGGTGCAGGTACTGGCGGTGCAGGGCAGGCTGCTGCAAGTATAGACGGCGCAGTCAGGTACACTTGCAGGTACAGTCCACGTGGCAGCTGTACGGACAGCTGTACGGGCAGGACAGAACCAGGCACCTACTGAATCCCTCCTTCCCCTTTGCTTTTTGGAGACTAAAGGGCTGGCTGCTGTGTTGTGCTTCAGAACAGAGACACAGGCCTCCTTTCTCTCTCTCTCTCTCTCTCTCTCTCTCTCTCTCTCTCCCTCTGCTGAAGAGTAGACAAGGGTTGGTTTTTTTCTGGACACAAAGGTGGACAAGGGCTGTTTTTCCATGAACATGGACATCATGTCGATGGCGTTCAACTGATGGAACTTTCAGCCTTTCTATGCTTTGATTCGGGACTGTTTTGGGACAGTTTATGGGCTGATTTTGTTTGGTAGCAAATTCAGCTATGTGCTTGGGTCTTTGGCTGCAAGTACAAGGTTATGTGGTTATGTTTCTTGGCATGGGAGTGAAGCAAGCTCGCATGGCTGCGTGCTCATGGAGCAGATTGTTTTCTTCCTGCTAGAAAGGAACAGTGGGAACTACAGCTATGGGCATCGCTATGTTGCCAGATGTTTCATGTGGGAACAGGTAACTAGATGTATGGGAAACACGACAGAAGTTTCAAAGGGAAACAGGCCTAAGGGTTTCATGTGGAAACGGGTCGTAAGTTTTCTCGAGGAAACATGTTTTTGGGTTTCTCCAGGAGACAGGTCACATGCAGGCAGAAGGTACAGGAGTGAACACATGTATGGTACAGCCTTGCTACTAATAGGACAGGGGACAAGAGATCCATGACAGAGATGGATAGTACCTTGGAAGGTAGAGAGGGTTTGTACAGGTGTGTCAACTGTATAGTATGCTGTGCTGTGATGCGAGTTCTCTTTTGAGAGACAGTTTGGGAGTCTGTGTTGTGATGCAGGAGCACTGGATGTGTCAGGGTGTGATGCTGTTCATAGTGTGAGAGGCTATGGATGGTTGTGGCAGCCTTGATCATGGGAGAAAGCTTCTGTATGCAGACTCAATGTGTGAGAAGAGCCTTTTGATATGAACAATGGCTGGATTTATTTGTGGATGCCGTGTGGACAAGAAGCCAGATGCAGGTTCTTTGCAGGCTTCAGGAGTTCTACTGGGACGGCTGAATTACCAACCTTATATTGTAATCAAAGCTCTTATAATCAATTAAAGAAATACCGCAAGGGGCGCCACTGCGTTTTGGGGCCAATCGGTGTCCGTGTACTATTGGTAGGAGCACTCTAGCTCCCCCTGTTTGTTTTCCTTTTCTAGATCCTCAATGGTGTTGAAGTGTTTTATGTGCGAGTGTTTGTTCCACCGCCCTTTGGTATCTGAAGGCCGGTTTACACTTCCTCTAGGAGTTAGTGCAATTTCAAATGTTGAAAATTCACCTTGAATTGAGGCAGTTGCCTTGTGTTTGTATCTTGAACTTATCCTACGGAAATATTAATGGAAAAATAGCGCTCGCTTTGTTGTTTGCTCATTAATTTGCACAATGTAGTCCAAATGTTTTTTTCATTTCTTATTGAAACCTACTATGTAATATTGTCAGCGTCAATTATGGCTCCAAAGAGCACCCTCGTGTCTAGCTCGAAGAGGCCCAAAACTCCTCGTGGACTTGGTGGGATGAGGTCGTGGAGGAGTACGCCTACAAAACGGGTGGCACTAAGCGTTGGAAATGCAAATATTGTAGTCAAAGTAAGAGCGGGAGTGCATCTCGCATTCGATCGCATTTGCTTCATGTCCCAGGGCAGGGAAATAGCATTTTGTTCCTCCATTACTAGCAAGAGGCGGGAGGAGCTCCGAAGGAAAGAGGACATGCAACCAGCTCTAGCAGCTCAACGGACCGGGAATGGAGTGGATCCTACTACATACGTGGGATCTTCGCAAAGCGTAGGGAGCAAGATGCCATCATTTTTTGGACCTACTGTCACGCCGTTTGGGCCACCTCCAACACTGCCCAGGGGAGCTTCAATGAGGCAGAGCACTCTTCCAGGTCGGTGGGATCCTAAGGAGGAGGTGGATGCAGCAGTTGGTCGTTTCTTCTACCATGACACCATTGCCTTCCAAGCAGCCCAGAGCTTCTATTTCAAGGATATGGTGAGAAAAATTGCATAGTTTGGACCCACCTACACTCCCCCTACTTCTGAGGTCTTGAGGACCACTATCTTGTCAAAGGAGAAGGACATAGTGCATGCAGCGACGGAGGTTGTGAGGGCCTCTTGGGAGCGGAACGACATCACTCTTATTACAAATGGATGGAGTGACACGTGGTCTAGGTCGATTCATGGAGTCATTGCCTATTCATCAGTGTACATGACGCATCGAAGACAGGGAAGAGTGTAGAGACATTATTCAAAGAGTGGTCCGATGCGGTAGAAGTAGCTGGTCCAGAGAAGGTGATACAGCTTGTGGCCGATGGGGAGCCAGCAAACAGAGCAGCTGGTAGATTGTTGGAGGAGCGATATCCACATATCACTTTCTCCGTGTGCATGGCCCATTGTTTGAACAACATGCTCAAAGACCTAAAGTGGGTAGTAGATACCATAGAGAAGGGCAACCAGATTGTGTCCTTCATTTGCAGGCACACTTTCTTGTTGGCTGAGTTCAGGAAGAGGTCGCAAAGAGATCTTCGAAAGTATTCGGACACTCGTTTCAGATACAACTTCTTGATGATGGAGTCCATACAAAACAGCTCTAGTGCTCTAAAGCAACTCATGGTGAGTGATGAGTTTGAGAAACATCATCTAGCATGCACAAAAGCAGGGAAGGATTGCAAGACAAACATCACAGACTCGGAATTTTGGGAGCAGTGCAGGAAAATTGTCGATCTAGGGAAGCCCATCATCCACTTGTTAAGGATGACAGATGCTGTGCAGCCATGCATTGGTCGAATTTATGAAGCAATGGACACGATGATAGAGAAGTTGGCGCAAATAGAGACAAATAAAGTCTTGTATACGGAGATGAGGAATAACTATGGAGCTCATTCAGCCATGTCGCTTCAAAGAAGTGTAACCGTCTTGGCACTCTAAAAGCCAATGGCTTGGTTTATGTGAGTGCCAATCTACGTCTTCTTGAGCGCTTGGAGTTTCTAGATGCTTGGAAGCATTGGTCCGAGGAGGATGAAGAGAATTTGGAGCGAATGGAGTAGCCCTCTACTCCACCCGACATAGTTGCTAGTTCTTCTGCTACAGCAACAACAACAAGAGATTGTGGCTCCAATGAGCCTGATGATCATAATTTTTTCGGGCCGGAAGGTTTTTATTCCGGTTTTTGAGCTAGCCTCTCACTCATGAGACTTTTGTAACTTGTATCCCAATGTAATTTCATTGATTATAAATCAAGGGGTCTCAAATTCCTATTGTTGTTCGTTATTTACATTTTTCTATGTTTTTCATTGTTGTTCGTTATCTATTCCAATAATTTATACTTAGTCGACTCCACCAGCCGGTTCTTGCCGGTCCCGGTCCCGGTTCCTAGTGACAAGCCTTTCACGTTTCGACGTGTTCGTCGTTTTCGTTCCTGTTGCCTGTTTGTGGTGACTATAATGCTATTTACACTTTGATTTCTTTGCCAACCACCTCAGTCCCTTTGGCTCTACGTGCTTCTAGAGTGGCCTCTTCCACCTGTTTGTACATTTGGTTCCTATTGTTGTTGCTACCCATATTTTTCCAATATTCATCTCCTCATGGATGAGAAGAGCAATTAATTCTTGAAAATCAAGAAAGTTCTCTCAAATGGAAGTTTGAAATTGGTTGTATTCTTTACCAAGAACATTCAAGGTCACAGAAACCATATCATCATCATCTATTGGTGATCCAATAGAAGTAAGGGCATCTGCAAGTCCTTTAACCTTCACCAAGTAATCATTTATACTTGGGTTTCCTCTGGTCACATTATGCAACTTCTCCTTTTAGCTACATCTTCCGAGTTTGGTATTTGTGCTGTATATCTTTCCCAAGGTGTCCCAAGCCTTCTTAGACGATTATGCATCCTACATATGCACAATCATAGAGTCTATCACATTGACAGACAACCAGTACAACACCTTTCTGGCTATTTCATGTTATGCTTTATATGTCCGCACTTGCTGAGGGGTGGGATTTTCTTCACCAATCTTTGGCTCATTTTCATCACCTGTGATGAACTCCCAATATCCTTTTCCCATAAGGAAATTAGTCATCTTGAATTTCCATGCTTGGAAGTTATTCTTATCCAGCTTCTCACTCACAATCTAGGATAGATTGTCAGACATGATTACCTATAGTAACTTACTAAATAGTCTTTGCAAAAAAAACTTATGTACTTGAAACAAACTTACAATCTCCAACACTGTGGTACTATAAACCTATTATGTAATAACTATATGTGAACTAGTCACATAAATATACATCCACCAACACCTGCAATACTTAGATTCTCTGCACAGATTGTCCTGCAACCAAATTTTTGGTGCGACTTTGCAACGAACCAAAAATTGAGTATTATACAGTCAAAATCGACACTTTCATAGAGTAGAGAGATGGATGGCTGAATTTTCTTCTATCTTCTTCTCTTCTCTACAACCACTAACATAAAGAGATAAGAGTACACACTATAAGGGAAAGTACTCTTGTACTATAACTTACAATGGTCGTGACGTCCATATTGTGAAGCCAACTACATGAGCTAGTGCTATAACTATGCCATAATTCCAGTATTCCAGTATTCCAAATATGGCTATCACATAGCCTGTCATCCACTGGCAGTATATCAACCATATAATCTCACTAGCCATGCTAGTGACATAAGTGTGGATGCTATTACCTAGGCAGGTCATCAATGTCCACAGCACTAGTTGAGCTTGATAACTCAATAGTTTGGTCACACGGCGACAAACCTGCGAGGACAACATTCGAGGTGTTTACATTGTTTGTATACAAGGCTAGACATTTTATTACTTGGCTGCGATAACTCAATAGTTTGGTAACTCGCGACAAACCTGTGATAGCTTTGGAAGGTGTTTACATTGTTTGTATACAAGGCGAGACATTTTATCACTTGGGCGGCCTCGTATTTTAGAAGGGTTCACACCCACTTGTTAAAGGAGGGCAAGCTACAAGTTGGTTGTTTGAATAAGTTTCATACTTATTAGAGGATGGGACTAGATTGGAGGCTGGATTGGTTACAAGTTCGGGCATCCTCTTTTTAAAAGCATTTACATTCTCTTTATATATGTGGACACTCTTTTTAAAAGCATTTACATTCTCTTTATATATGTGGACACTCTTTTTTACTTTTTTGGGCACACTTACGGGGTTGAGGTTGCTTTTTGCTGAATCGTCATCTAGGCAAGTTGCGCATCTATGCAAGCAGGCCTGCACACCGTTGGAAAGCCCTACTGCTACTGGCTGTACCCTTGTACCTGGTTGTATAGCCATGGATCTGCTGAACCCAACCTTGTGCTTTTGTACCTACCATATCTGTTGTACTGGCTGTACTGCTTACCAAATGGGCTGTACTACTGTCATACCTGCTTGTCTGGCTGTACTGCCTCTGTTCTTGCTTTTGTACATGCTGTACTTGTTGTACCACTTATTGCACAATGGTACCACCTACTGTACTTATATCGGCTGTACACATTTTCTACTTGAGGTACCGGTTACGGGGCAATAATAATAGATACAAAGCTTTGTTGATAGAAAAATCAGCTCTTCATTTTGATTTTTGTTGGTTGAAAAACAAAAACAAGACAAATAATGACCATTGTTCTTTTTTGGACCTTAAGATTTCTTAATCTTGTGTTGGTTTAGATGTAGATATATATGATAAACGTTTACAACCCGAGTATTGCAACTTAAATATCATAAGAATGTCTCACTTCACTTCTAACATTTCTAAAATAACTAAATATGGTGTTGTCTCTTCTTAGTTATTCAGATTCTCTCGTATTTGTTCAAAAAAGTTCGTATATCTTTGAGATTTCTGCTTTTGGAATGTTTAAGATTATAAGTAATAAGTTTCACAAAAATGGGGAGCTTAAAAACCCATTTTCTATTTAAATGATTTTAGCTCTTGTTTGTTATTTATCATTGCTTCTAGTCTTGCTTAATCATTGCTTTAATAGGGAAGTGATTTGTTTTTGCTAGTCTAGTTTTAAGTGTTAGCCTTCATCATGGCTGAGTTTGCCCTTCACCTCTAGAGAAGTGATAGAAGCGTAGCTCGTTGGTCTCTATATAAAAATTGTGTCCTCTTGGTTAGGACAATTTTTATATATATGTAAACCTGCACCTACTCTGGGGCACTGATGACGTGAGTAGGGATGTCGTAGCACCTAGATCATGCTATGCATGATGAAGTTGATGATCTTATACTTCATGATTGGACAATCTTTGAGGTTAAGTTCGCACTTTTTGTATTCTTGTCTTTACTTGTTTTGTTTTAGTGAATTAGTCATTTAAAGTTTGTTTTTGCTAATTAATTATTAAAAATTTATTTAGCTTGTTTGTTAGAAATTCTTTTGTTGTGGTTCAATAAAGAATTTGTTTGTGTGTATGTGGGCGTGTGTGATTTAGTTATCAATTTGTCTATTTTTGCAAGTTATTATTACTATTTTTTTTTTCTCGGGTGTCTCTATTAAGCTTTTTAAAATTTTGTTTGTTTTTGGTGATTCTCTTCTTTCTTTTAAAATTATTCGTAAGTTCAGATTCATCTGGCCTTATGACGGTATACTGGTTAGGGGGCACTCTTTTCAAGTGTTGGGTGCCCTCTTTCCTTTGTGAAATGGCAAGAAGTTAGTGTACAGGAAAGTACACATGCACAAGTATTCATAGGCAAGAATCATGTATTATATTTGTTGATGATTTGGGCAAGGTTAAGATTCCCGTTGTACTTGATTCATCAAGAGTTGTGTTGAGATAAACTTGTGGTCTTTGTGTGGAGAAGAGAAAGGCCCCCAAATCTTGTTCAAATTGAAATACTCCTTGGTCAATCACAATATTCCAAGGGAGGGAAGGGGGGTGTTACGACCCTTACACGTGGGACACGAACACACTGTTATGTGGGATTTACACGCCAGTAATGCGTGGGAAAACCAATGGCAGCATACTATTGCACATCATCACTTATAATAATAAGTGTGAACAGGTAACGTTTGTGGGTGACGGTTGTAGGCCAAAGACCTAGTGATGTGTAGCATTGGGGGTATCAGCAGGGACACAGGGGGCACGTGAGTATAGTGTGTGGCCGGTAAGGTACACACTGGACGCCCGGGGTCACTGATATATATAATGGTTGGGTGGTTGAACATGGTATGCCAAGCTAGGTTTCTTTTTTCTATTCTTGAGTTCATCTTCTTCTCTCTCACGTTTTTCATGAGGCTAGATATAGATATCTTGACTGCCTTGCATGGAAGCCTGACAGGGGGTCGACCCATTCCGGCCTTAGTGTGGTGTCATTGTGCAAAGAATTCTCTTTGAAGTATTGTAGTATTTGGCTGTGGCCATAGATAAGTATTTAATTGCATTCATAGTTAAGCGTGTAAGCTAGAGCTCCACTTTGGTTATAGATGCTCATGATTTTCATTTGGCAGCCACGGAAAGCAGACAGTCATTTGAAAGCTGACTAGAGGCCAGCAGTTGAGAGGTGCAAAGCGGCGGTGCCATGCGAAGGCCCATTGCATATACTGTGATGGGTAATTAGCTGTAGAACTCTGTTTGGAAGAGTGGCTGGGCTGAACTCAATCCGAATGTATCTGTTGCTGAGGATTTGAATGTTGGATAGCCGGTCTTGCTCGCAGATTAACACAATTGGGTGGGTCTGCTTTTTGGGAAAGCTGTCGATAAGAATGGTAGCCTCCAAAGAGGCAACTAATAATGACAAGAAGCTGGAGGTCCGCTTCTGAAAATGAGCAATAGTGTGCAGCTTTGGTTGGGGAAGATGGAGTGGCTCCCATAGAGTCCCTTGGAGGTGGAGAGCTAGAGGCTACTCTAAAAAACTGAATAAAGATTGACGCTAGCAGACGAGAACTCCATTAGGGAAGGAGGTGCAGGGAAGCAGGTGATACAGAGGGCTAGAAATTGGCGTGGCACAAAGGCGAGAGCCTGACCGCGTTGGGGGGGGGGGATTTATAGAAGGGGTGAGGGACATCCTTCCCACCCCCATTTTTCTGCGCCCGGATGCATTTGAGTTTCATGAAGCTTCTGCATGTTCCACACCATATGGATCTTGATAGCACATTATACACTAGGGCTAGAGTTGCGTGGGAAACTATTATCCTTCCCAAGCACGAAGGGGGATTGAACATTATTCATCCAGAGATCCAGTGTAAAGCAAGTTGGTGGTTAGAGCATTCCTTCCTGGTACTACTGAGCCCTGGAAGGATTTCTTCATGTACCATATTCTTAGATGTGTCCCTGAGAGCAGTGGTGAGTGGAGGCACACAACTTTTTATTCTCTGAGGCAGATTACCGCCCCCCATCCTCCCCACTAGTTTCTTCCATCATCCGGGCTTGGATTAGTTTGCGGATATTTCTGCATCATAGGCCCCCAAGCACAGTAGATGAGGCTGTGACGCAGCCCATTATGTGGAATGACCTTATCAAAGATATCCTAGCAAACCCTTGGGTGCAGCAGGATACATGCAATGGCCAAACTAGGAGAGATGCATAGCGATAGTAATTGACTAGAAGAACTTTAAAAGTCTTTGAGATGATCAAGGAGAGGCATCTACCCAAGCATCTTTGAGGGAGTGACCGATGGATTACACAGGTTGATATAGCTATATCTAATCACTGGATCACTGATACATTCTTAGATGAGTATCACCACTTGTGGTTTGGGGTTTTTTCTGGGGAGGATGTATCCTCTCTTTTTTTTTCCCGGGAAAGAGATCCTTCTATTAGTTAACGAACAAAACAGCCATAATGGCTAAGTACAAACTCAGCTCCATAGAGGGGAGCGAGAATCAAGAAAACTCAAAAAAGGGGAAAGATGCTCTTCTCCCCTGGCTGGCCGCTCTAGGAGGAGAAGGCTACCTCATGCAATTTCGGGGGCGGGGGGAGGGTGGGGAGGGGAGGGGGACACATAGGTGGTCTATAATGCCAAGTGGGCTCCCCACCATTGTCAGTGAGAAAAGGACCATGATGCCAAGTCCGCAGGAAGGCCTTGCGGCACTTCCACATGTGGTCGGAGCCACCCTGAAGCTTCCCCCAATGTCTATGGAGGGTATGAATGATATTGAGCCAGATGCTCCGTATGCACTCCGCTGGCAGGGTGAGGGTGCCCTTGATAGCCTTGCTACACCGAGCTCTTCAAATATGCCGCGCACCAATACTGCTACAAATCTCCCATCTTTGGTAGGAACCGGGAGTCTAATGATTAGAAGTGGGAGCTAGAACTGGGACTGTGGAGATGCGGCGAGTCGATACCTATAAGGCGAGTCCCCCCCCCCCCCCAAATCCTCCTCATATGCCATAGCAATCTCATCCTCAGTGGCCTGAGGAGGGGGGGGGGGGGGGGGGGGGGGGGGGGGGGGGGGGGGTATATGAAAATGCGGAGAATCCTCTGCTAGACGTGCTGAGCCTTTAGGAAAACCCAGAGGCAATGTCGCTAGGACTCTTGAGGATGGCCACACCTTGAACAGGTTGTTGGCTTACCTCTGATGGCTAGTCAAGTGCCAATCGCCAGGCTCCAATGCGCCAATTGCCACAGAAAGAGAGTGATCTATCGCAGCTGAAAACTGTTCCACAGTCTTCTAGAAATCTGAGAGAAATTGAGGAGGGAGGCCTTGAGACTACCAGTGCCCCGGCTACTGTTGCTGCTGGAATGCTCTTGAGCTCGGGCGTCTAAATCTTGTGGCCGAGCCATGTGGTGTATGCAAAGAAAGGGAGCCTCCTCTCCATCAAAGGGGTTGTGCTTTGTCCACTCCCCTAGATCCCACTGAAGTTGCGTGAGAGGGTGACCCTCCCATAGCCATAACAGCCAGAAGCCCTCTTTTGCCACCTTAACCGGAGGAGGGTCAATGTGCCAACTATGCTCATGGAATCCTATCACCCCCATCCTCTGCAAGGTGCATCCACTAATCCTCCAAAGGGGGCTCCGCTCTGTCAAGTCTGCCATGCGATCTGATGGAGAAGGTGAGGAGGGCAGAGCTCACATCAGTGCCATGGACAGCCAAGGGTATGTCATGTCTAGTGAACACACCCAACCACGGGGAGGGGGGGGGGAGTGGGGGCTAGGGGGGGATCGGGGGAAGCCACTCCGAGGGGATGGAAGAGTCGATGTCGAGGCGAAGTCTGTACTTGCCCCGTATACCAATGAGGCTCCTCTCCTGGGCCTCCAGGGAAGTTGTTTGAAAAGAAGCCAATCATCGAGTGACCTCGTTGGGCCCATCCCATGAAATGCATGGGCAGCCCTCAACATATGACCACTGGGTAAACGGACCAAGGGGTTCCATATGACAGAGGTGCTCCTTTGATAAAACTCGAGCGGACTACTGAAGGGCTGACCTAAGGTGGTCCCAAGCTCGGAGGAGGCTGGCTGCAAATTTGACCTTAAATGCTGGGCTAAAGTCGTGAGTCCACATCATGTAAAAATCCATCTCATACTCTGGGGCAGGGACCTCCCAAAAAGGGGGTGTGGCTGGAGATCCGGGCTAGTAGAAAGTCCTAGTAAACGCCAGAAGTCCATGAACTATCAACTTTCCCAAAAGGACTTGGTTTGGATAGAGGGGTTGATGATGCCTAGGCCCCCCTTGTGTCTAAGCTGGATGATCACTCTCCATGCCACCTTGGCCTGTGTAGGCCTCCCATCGCTACCAACCCAAAGAAAATTGTGGATCAACCGTTGAACCTATCCAATGCAAGCTCAGGAAAAGGCCCAGCAAGAGGTGGTATACCTCATAGTGGCGACGAGCAGAACCTAGTTTGCCACCATGACCCGACCAGCTAGGGAAAGCCTAGCAACTCTTGTATAGAAATTTCTTCCAAATGCTTAGAAGAAGGGGAACTAGCTGCTGCTGCCCCGGGGAGATATCGATACCAACGTGGCATCCAAGTTAGCGAACAAGAGTGCTGCTCGGGATCCACTGAAAAGCCTCAACTAGCCTCCAAGTCGGGGTGGGCGATGAGACAACCTAGAACCCACACGACTTGTGCCAGTTGATCTGTGTGCCGGATGTGCAGCAAAAGATCTCAATCGCATTAGCAAATCTCTAGATTCCCGTCCTCCCCAGATAAGTATGCCGTTGTGTTGCCTCCAAACTCTGAGTCAAGCAGCTCCTCCCACGAATAGATGGGGTGACGCAGACCCTGTAGCCTTCTTGTTTCCTCTACGGAGAGAACTGCTCATGGCCTCGGCAACAAACAAGAAAAGAAAAGGAGCTAGTGGGCAGCCTTGCCGGACCGAGCAAGAGAACGGGAATCTGTCACCTTTGGTCCCCTGAATGAGAACCTGGCTGTGCAAAGTTGAATAGAGCTTGGAAACACCTCGAACCCACTCCTCTAGAAATCCCATCCGGCACATTGTCCCCTCCAGGAAGTTCCAGTCCACCCTGTCATAGGCTTTTTCAAAGTCAAGAAGGAGAACTATCAAATCCTGTTGCCTTAACCTAGCTGAAACGGTCGCCTCCCAAAAAGTGAAGATGTTGTCCAAAATGCTCTGATCCTGAACAAAACCTGTATATATAAAAAATCCGGGAGGAAAGGCTGTAGTCTTTGGCTAAGATTTTGTATGCGGTCCCAAGGAGGGCGGGCATCCATTGTCGAGTCTCCAATCTGTCACCACCCTCCTTAGGAATCAAATGAATCAATCCCTCAGACAACCTCTCTAGCATGGAGCCCGTGGCCATAATCTCATTGAAGGCAGCTTTAAAGCCGCCTTCCATGATATCCCAATTACGAAGAAATAAGGAAACAGGAAGCCCGTCTGCACCAGAGCATTTTCGCTTGGGTATAGCCTACAGAGCCTCCTCGAGCTCCTTTGAAGTAAAGGGGGTCAGCAAGAAAGTCTAGAGAGCAATGGGACCTCCTCTCGCCAAACCTGCTCACGTTCATCCATCACCTGAAAGGATAGGGGGGCACCTTGGAGTAGGGAAATCCATGGCAATGGCTTGCACCTGGGGGAGATCAGCAACTATGGATCCATTATGGCCTTGCAATATGCGGATACATCCCTCTGCCTGTGTGGGCTGAAATCTCGAAGAAATCTCCAGCGACCTTGTCTCCTGCCTAGGTCCAAAAGGAAGCTCTAGCATGGTACCTGTACTCCACCCTCCGCTCTTCAATGGAGCTAAGCTCTACACGGGCTGCAGCCAACTAGGCCTCAATCCACGAGCTAGCTAGGGTACTCTCCTGAAGCCGTTTGTAGGGAGGCAAGGCTCCAACGGATGCTCCTCTTATGCTCTCTCTGAAGCCAACTGCTCTGTGCGGCCTCATGCAACAAAATGCCGATCTCTCTAAGGCCCGTGTTGAAAGCCCCTACGGTTGTTCCAAGATTTGCCTATTGCAAATCTTGGAATCCTAAATGAGGCTATCTGGGATCCGGGAGCTCAAGTGTCTGTCTTATCTCCATGGGTCCTCCAAGGAGCGAATGATGGGTGCATGATCCCAGAAAGTAGTGTCTGCCAGAATACCAACCATGCTACCTCGTCCACAAGCCCACTCATCCACATAAAACCGGTCTAGTCTGGAAAGGTTGGGGCATGTACTCCTCTTGTCGGATCTCAAGAAGCATAGACTCCCAGGGCTGCATCTGAACTCCAATAAATGCCGAGGGTCCTGACCCCTCTCAAGGACAGAATCAACTCCTCCAGGCTAAGTACTTCGTGCCTGAAACTGTGGCCATGCTACCTCTGAGATTATCCTCCGCTGTCTCTAACATGTGAAAATCACTACCCATGCACCAGAAGTTGGCCTGCGGGAAGGACTGATGAACCGTGCTCCAAAAAGTGGCTCTACGTGCTACGGAGTTTGGCGCATAGAGGTTCAGGAAGCCCACTCTGTCTTCTCCAATCGTAATGATCCCACTAAGCATTCCCAGTGACAATAGTGCCTGAATCAATCACTGTGCAGGTACGTGCTGCTCATCGCGCTGACGGAAATGCAAACCCCACCCTGTATCCTGGAGGGGCCAAAAGCGTGGGACCAAATGGTGTGAATCCGGCCCTGAAGAATCTTCCCGCAGGATAGATGATGCTCCTAGAGGAAGAGAACGTCAGTAGGTCTGCCAACTACGGCTTTGTGAAGCTCCTCTATGAGGATCCCGCGCCCCTGAAACCACTGCGGTCCTCCCAAACCCTGAATGCTCCATAAGACAATCTGCATAACGAAAAGTGGTGGGGGGAAAAACTGTTGGAAGTGCTCTCCACTCGAAGAGTCTTGGGTGTGGGTGTATTTGCAGTATGGAGTGACATCGTTCACACTCAGTGCAATTTATAATCTCATGGTAGTCATCCACAAGGCAATAAACCATCAACTCCATCATGCATAGTATGGACTGGATACTACGACATCCCCACTAACGTCATGAGTGCCCAATAGTGGGTGTAGAACTTAGTAGTCTCTTTTCTGAAAGAAGAAAAATCGGCCCAAAGTGCCTACCCACTGTTCCACATTATTGCCATTCCAACTTTGGCCATTCTTTACTGGCTGAACTATGCTCGTTAGGTTCCAGCTAGTCATTCTGATAGGCCAGTGTCTTGTGGACTTGGAAACCCATCACAATCGAGCTACTTTGATGGCAGAATAAATGAACATGCCTGTGAAGGTAATATTTCTGGTTTCAGCAAGTTCTGATCTTTATGAAATTAGGCTTTGCATCTTATTTTTGCAAATGGGATTAATGTTTAAATATCTACTTCTGTGTGCTATGTATCTCTGTATGCTTTTACGTGTGAGCATCATAGTCCATGTTTCAAAGGAACTGATTTGTGTGCAGGTGCTTAATGGACTCCTGAGTAGACAGGATGCTAAAGAGTCAAAGAAAATTCCTATTGGCATTATCCCTGCTGGCTCAGATAATTCCCTCATTTGGACTGTCATGGGGATTCGAGACCCTGCCTCTGCTGCGGTTGCCATAATTAAGGTTCGCTCTCTCTCTCTCTCTCTCTCTCTCTCTCTCTCTCTCTTTTCTTTTTTTTGTGGAAATGTTTATGTATTATGTACAGCTATCTACAAGAGTCACATGGCTGCCGTCTCAAAGTCCAAAGTCACATGCAAGAAAGGAAGGAGGCTAAGCACACGCGCGCGTGTGTGTGTGTGTATAAGCAGACTCGAACCGTTGGCATCTGCCACAGGGTAAGGCACCGTCTCTCAGGCCTACCTAGTATGTAACTAGAGAAGTTATTTGTCTTCTATCCCAGATAGTAATGCTTCAACCATTCTAGTTTGTACATATCTAATATGAATACTTACCGGATTGGATTGGAGCAGGAGTGCACATGATGCTCTTGCGCTCCAACTTGGACTGTGGGCTCAACCTCCAATACGATGTCTCTGCCACTACTCCGTCGGGAACTATTGGCATTGGAATTGGCCCCTTTGCCTCTGGATGCTTTGCTGCTAGGGTAGACTCCATGGAAACCTTGGGAACTGCTGAAGCACTCAACTCATCCTCGTCCTCAATGGATTTGGAGAGAAATGCCTAAGCCTTAGGTGTTGCCACCTCCTTGATGAATGTGATGACCTTGGAGACTTGTTTGGGAATTAAGGGTGACTCTGCACAACTGGATATTTGTGCTCCTTGGTTGACCTCTGAAAGCTGCCCTTGGTCTTCAACTTCGCCACTCTTGCCAACTTCCTTTGGCTTCACCACAACTGCTTCCACTTTTGTACTTGATCTGATATATGCGGCCATCATGTCTTGAAACATCTTCATTTGGTTGGCGTGAAACTCTGCCATCGCTTTTAGACATTTGACTCCTTGCCCCCCTTCTTGGGCTTGGCGATGTTCCCTTTTTCACTTTGCTACCTTATATGCCTTTCTGTGAACTTTTGCTCTCCGCTCGGCTTCCCGTTGGACCTTTGCCCAATAGGACTACATGATGTGCTGGAAACCCTAACTTGGACCTGCTAACACTAGGAATGGATTGAATTTGACCTAAAAACTGGCCTGAATTGAGGGTGCAGTGTGCACTTACCCCGCCTGTAGTTTGCTGAATCGCCCTCAGACCTGGCCGCCCTGATGCACCTCAAATTAGTGCCCAAGCCTGATGTGTTTGATTGAGAGATGGCCGCCCTACTTGCTGTTTTACTTCAGCCTGAAGCATTATCAGCTTCTGGGCTCTGCCTAATAATGGGCGATTTTCTTCAAATGATGGCTTGACTTTGCTTGACCTTGAAAACCTTGGAATGACGTAGAAATTCTGATATGATGGTTGACTTAATAATACTGGATGCAACAGAAAAAATGCAAACCCTAACGAAAAACCCTAGATTTGCATGAATGTTGTGATCGTAGTGTAACATGCTAACTAACATAAGAAGACTTACGATGAGATTTACCCAATTAATCACAGATTAACGCAAAGACTTGACAGACAGAGCAGACAAGAGAGAGATTTGACCTATGAATGTAAATACAATGAATGGAAAAGAAAAACCCAAGAATGGGAAGGGATTAGGAATTCAAATTCTGTGTAACACAAAAAAGAAATCTTTGAGAGAGCTGTGACAAGCTGGAGCTCCCCGTACGTGCAAGCATCCCCCCCCTCCTCTCACAGCCCTCCCCCTTTGTGCCTGCCTCCTGCACCTTGCTGCCTTTTCCTCTTCCTCCCTTTCTCCCCTTTCATGTGTTCCCCCCGTTTCTCTGCATGGCTTTCTAGTGAACCTGGGGAGGGGACCTTTGAGAGGTTGCAATGGTGGAGTCCACAATATTTTCTACAGATTGTGTTTCATTAACTGATTCTTTTCTTTCATGTTATCGGATTGCAATGTGTTACTTTACTTGTTTGGAGAGTGTGTATCTGGTTTGTCTTTTCCTATATGCAACAAGCATTCAGGGCATCTCTCCATCATGACCTCTAGCAGAATCTTTTCAAACATGTAGTTGCTCACTATGCCACTTTAGCAAACGTTCAGTATTGCCTTGAAAATGGTGTGCCCAGCAACAATGACCTACATATGTGCCGAACATCTTCCATGACGAGCCCTTAGAAGACGTGGGACACTGTTTCTCATGAGGTACTTATGGCCTATTGCAAAAATGGTTGACGGTGCTCTACTGTTGCAGGGGCGCTGACACAAGTTAGGTAAACAGTTATTCTTAGGAATATTTTATGATGGTGGCACTGGCCTCCGTTATTGTTGTATCCCCTTCCCTGTTGATGTCCTCTCCCTCCAGTGCAGCCAACCAACAGATGGAAGCTCCCCATTCCTTCATAGTTCCATGCTTGTGATGCTCTCCATGGTTGTCTGCAGTGGCAGCGTCTGCATGAGTCTGGTATCTGGACCGAAGATGGCTGTGTGTCACCACCTGTACGAGCATCTGCGGTTTCTAGATTATGACAGCTATCCTGCACTTTGTTTGCTGTTTTCATTGAAAGATGGGTTGTGTTTTGCCCCTTTGAAAAAAAAAGTGTACTTTCATCATTTTCATGAAAATTGATATATTTTTTATATTGTCTAGGGGGACTTGGTACCCACAGATATCATCTCAGTAGAGTGGATGAAAACCGGTGATGTGCAGCTGGGGCATACAGTTGCATACTATGGATTCATGAGTGATGGTGTGCTTCTTTCCTTTTCAACAAAGGTGCCATGTTCTTTAAAATGCGCTGAATGGAATAGGAAATCTTTTTGTGTAGAGAGAGAAGCTAATCGGAATGTTTTGGCATGAACGATTTCAAATGGTGTATAGAATATCTTCAAATACAGTATGCTAGTAAGCAATGGTATGAACTACATTGCTTTTAAGTTTCTCAGCCACAATATAAAACATGCTCCTTGACCCAACTATGTCTTTCACATGATGTAAGAGATAATTGAGTCAAGGAGCATCTTTGCGAGAGAGCGAGAGAGATGCTATTAACGTTCACGACACACTTGAGGGTCTATGAGACCAAAAAGATGTTACATGTGATCCATGAGTAAACTGGATGTCAAGACAACATAAATGAAAAGACTAGCTTCCGAAAGAAAAACAGGGCCAACTTATTACGCAGGCCGTGTGTCTACGTAGAATATAGTAGGCAGCAAAAGAACCTCATGTGTTTGACCTCATAATGTGTCGTCCTCTGAAACTGAGTACATGCAAGATTGCATGGTGCCATCTTGGTGCGGACCTAGATGGTGCTCACTCAGTGGGGACACATGGCTCTACCGCCATGGCCCATCTGGATCTTGTATGGGAGTGATTGGACCTCATTCACACCCTTCAGGGATGTTCGGACCTGTTGACTGGCAATTCGGACCAGCAGCAACAATGCTGTGGGGCCTTCCTTCGCACCCTCTAGGGAACTCCGGTATCATTGAATTTACAGCCCCCAGTGCGAAACCCCCCCCTTCTTCTGTCTCTCTCTCTCTCCTTTTGTCCATTGACCACATACGAGGCTTATAGTCCGCTTTGAGCAGATGCCTTTTTTTGACTAATAGAAGGACCTATTCTTGGGGATAAAAAGGGAAACTAGTGATGGGCATCGGTGAAGTATCTGGAACCCAAGCCTTGACTTCTTTCAAAAGTGGATCTTTATGTCGGCGTAGCTCCATCAAGTAGTCCCCAGGCAGTGCTGGTGGTGCAGAAATCAATGATCTTTGAGAGAGGGCCAAATCAGTATCTGAAGAGGCAGTGGAATCTGCTTGTATCTCATAGTACACAGGACATCTACAACTACTCATCCTCGGAGGACGCCATGCACTAGCAAGGTTGCACAACGTAGTGAAGATGGATCTCCATCTGGTGGTCTGAATATGACTAGGGAGTTGCCAAGCCTATCAGCCTAGGTCAGCCACCCTACGACTACTAGTCTAGTTGGGCTGAACTAACTACATCCCCCGCCGGCTAGGTAATATAAAACTGAACAACAGACTGAAGGTCTTGGTGTAGCTTCTTGACCCATCCAAGGTCATATGGGCATGCGTTCAGGCCCTACAGCCTGAGGACTGGAAAGATCTCCTCCTACCTTGAGTGTGGTCTACTAGCCACACTTGGATGCATCCTATTTGGCATGTTGCCAAACCTGCATAAGCTGTCTCTTAACCATTCGGCCACCTATGGCCAACCGTGGTGTCTAAACAGGGCACTGTCAGGCGTTCAAACACAAAACGGCTTCTCCTCTCATAAAGGGGGTCTTACAAAATAGAGCAACACATTACTGGCATAGTCACAATGACGAGGGTGGAGCATTGGTTTCCAACACTATCTATCTTGAGATCGTGACGAGGACTCCTAGGGGTGGTCTCTCAAGGCATGCTCTAGTTGGGGGGGGGGGGGGGGGGGGAGAGAGAGAGAGAGAGAGAGAGAGAGAGAGAGAGAGGCCGTTGAGGTGATTGCCCAAGTGGTGAAGGTGTTTGCCTAGGACCAGAAGGTCTTTGGGTTCAAAACCCCCACAAGGTGCTTCCTCGACGGCATTGCCTACAGGCAGATAAATGCGCCTACAGGCAGGCACCTATGGGTGGTGAAAAATTGGTAACTATGGGAGGATCTTGGGCCTAAGGCTAGTCGGAAGAGAGAAAGAAAGAAAGTTATATTAACGTCTACGGAAGACCCCAAGGGCCTATGAGACCTAAAGGAATACAATGGTAACCATGGATATACTGAGCCATGGAAAACTGAAAGAAAAAGTAAAATGAAAACATCTGACAGTACATGTGATCAACAGATGATCCTGTGTAGAGTGAGATATGCTGTGATTAGCTAATGTCGATACCTGCCTCGGCCAAAACCGATCTGATGGTGGAGTGAATGTCAGGCCTCTGTGATGGAGCGTGACATGTTGGCAGAGAACCTCACGAATCTGTCTGTGTGGTGGAGGATCCTGATGCTCTGGGTCGGGGACATCTGGCTCGCAGAATGGATCGAGCTCTCACTAAGAACTCCTTTGGGGCGTGGAGCTGGAGCGTGGGTATGGGTATGGGTGGTGGGCTCTGATGTCGTAGTAGAGGAACTGTTGTGGGCAGTAGATTCCGATGTGGATGTATGTACCACAAAGAAATCTGTGATGGCTCTCTGTGAGGGGTCTTGTCGGCTGTCTCTCAGCATGCTGCCTCAACACTACATTCCTGTGCCGTCTGAGCTCCATCAAGTACATGCCCAAGCACCTCTGATCCTCAAACTATATCACCCGTGTGAGTGGTCCAAATCCCTCTCGGAAGAGGCAATGGAATCTCCCCCGTATCTCATAGTAAGCCAAGCAACTGAGCATATAATGGGCCTCATCCTCTACTACTCCTGTGATGCATATTGTGCATGTCCTCTCCTCATGTGGGAAATCCTCAGCTCTGCCAGTCTGTACTCTGAGGCGGTGGGAGGATACCCTGAGCCCCAAGTGTGGATCCCCTCCCCGCGCAAGAGGCTGACGCTGCTTCCTCCACCAGCACCCTCGGAGGGGGTGCGGGGGTCTCACAGCAATGGAATCAGCAGGGCGGTTGTGCCTCATTAAGGGAGGAATAAAGGAGTGATTCTATGGACCAAGTGCAACTCTCTTCTTTGATCTCACCATGTGACTTTCCGTTCGATCGGATCAATTTCACTAGTTAAGACTTTGACTCATTAGATTAATTTCCCCGTTAGAAGATTTTCCCACGGCGGAATCGCCCGTGCGTTCCGGGCAAGGGAAGTTTTTTCGGGCTCGGTTTTGGAGGAACCGCTAGGCTAGTCTATTGTCTGGACATCCACAGGCGAGGCCTCGAGTGTGGCCAATCGTGATATGCATGGCATGTGACATGTGTATCTGTATGTATCCCGGGATCAATTTCACTAGTTAAGACTTTGACTCATTAGATTAATTTCCCCGTTAGAAGATTTTCCCACGGCGGAATCGCCCGTGCGTTCCGGGCAAGGGAAGTTTTTTCGGGCTCGGTTTTGGAGGAACCGCTAGGCTAGTCTATTGTCTGGACATCCACAGGCGAGGCCTCGAGTGTGGCCAATCGTGATATGCATGGCATGTGACATGTGTATCTGTATGTATCCCGGGATCTCAAAGAATCCATCCTTGGAGAGTCTCAAGAAGTGATCTCTGTTGAACTCACGTCTTACCAATCTCTGACTGAGACACCCATGTCTGGTGTATGTGTAACCCGAGTAGATCTAACCGGATGATCCAGTTGATCTCCTGACATGAGAGATCAAGGTATGGGGAATCCAGGCTATATTGAAATGGGGAGAGAGAGAGAGAGAGAGAGAGAGAGAGAGAGAGCCTTCAACTGTTGCACAATTAAGTAGCTCACACATCCACATTGATGCTTCTTCTATGACCATTTTAACGACATAAACAAATGTTTCCCATTTCTATGCTACCTTTCAATTAATGAGCACTTGTTTAATGTGTGCGCTATCTATTCCATTTACAAGCTTCTTCAGCCACGCAAAGATAACGGCAAGACTGAAAGTCCACCATATGCATGAATCCAAGTCCCTTTCCATTTAGCATCTCGTCCACCTCTGTAGTAACATAGATCTAGTGATTCAAGACTGGTGTGATGGGGTTAATGCTGCCCACCTGAAGCTCAATGCATGTGTGCTCTCCTTTAATTTGGCCATGGTTGCGTTGTTCATAATAAGCATGCTTGTCCTGGATAGAGCATACCCATTTGGTGTTGTGGCTCTTTTAATATCACTTGATATCCTGCTGTGCATACATGTAACTGTAATAATTTTTGTAATTATAAACACTAGTGCCATGAAACACTTTTTTCTGATGTTCAGTGTCTCATATCTGAAGTTTTTTTTTAAAAATTATTTATCTATTATTTTATTGGTTTACCATGTGACCTCTGACAAAATCTAACATTGAAGTTTGTTATGTATTTTGAACAGTGTTGGAGCTTTCTGAAAAATACCAAAAGAGGTTTGGACCTTTCAGATATTTCATAGCAGGTGCATTGAAGCTTCTATGCTTGCCAGGATATGAGTGCGAGGTTGAGTATCTGCCTGCTGCTGGTCAAGGTTATCATGAGTGGACAGACAGTAAAGGAACTCATAATGAAGCTACCTTGGGTAACGTTAATGAGCCCACTGATACCTTTGGTCGAAAGCTGCACATAGAAACGGGGCCAAGAGTGTCAAGCAATGGGTTGCAAAATCATGAATCGGTTTTGATGACACCATGTAAATTGTCTGGTGAGCACAACATTTTTGCAGGCAATTTTGATGCTAACAATGAGCCTTCTGAATACGTGAGAGGCCTCGATACGAAGTCAAAGCGGACCCCGACACTGCGTGCCCCCATACAAACCGAGACTGAGGACGTGGCTGTGAATCACTCTGTAGCAGGGCCTACAACTCCATCTCCCAGACCGAGGACACGATCAAAGTCAAGAATAGAAAGAGGTTGGTCGGGTCGGAGCTCTGGAAATGGAAGTTCAAGAGGCTCATGGGACTCTGAAGCTGCCCAACAAGAAGGTTGCTGGGACTTGAAGGTGAACTCTGAAGCTGATGTTGGTGGTGGTGGTGGTGGTCAAGTTCCTTTGAAGCATGATGGCCACCATGTCCCTGCTGCCGATGGCGAAAATTGGGTGGTGAAGCAAGGCCCTTTTTTGGGTGTCATGATCTGCAATCATAAATGCAAGACTGTGCAATGCCTGAAGTCACAAGTGATGGCCCCTACTGCAGAGCATGATGACAGGACTTTAGATCTTCTTATGGTTAGAGGGGTTGGCCGCCTCCAGCTGCTCCGATTCCTGGTTTTGATGCAATTCGGGCGCCACTTGTCTTTACCTTTCGTAGAGTACACGAAGGTGATGTCTTCCCGTCCCCCTCCCTCTCTCTCTCTTGCACTGGCACAGGCAAGCACACAAATATTGGATCCCCTGACATGTCTGCCTTCTGCAGGTACAATCAGTGAAACTGAAGCCGGGGAACAACAGTCATAAAGGTTGCGGGATTGATGGAGAGCTTGTATCCCTCAACGGACCCATATCCGCTACCTTACACGATGAGCAATGCCAGCTCATTGGGCTTTTTGCTAATCACCTTTATGAAGGTTTGCCTACTTAAGTTGATATCTTTATGCGTGAACTTGCGCCTACTCTTGGGCACTGATGATGTGAGTGGGGATGCCATAGCACGTAGTCTGCTGTGCATGGAGTTGGTGATTTGAAGCTACTCTCATGGAGTTCAGATTGCACTTAGGTTTTTGTTTGCACTTAGGTTTTTGTTAAGTTAGGGAAATAACCTGAACTTTCCAGTGGTATATATTCTGTTAACAACAACTAGAAAGTAAAGACACCTTCCTCAGGAAGATCCTCTGTCTGTACATTCTTGTTAGTGCCTTTTGAGTGTCGAGATTTTCTGGGTTCGAAGGACATTGATTTTGATTGGCTGACATGCCATCTTGTATCATAATGTGGGGATGTGCTCTTCTTTTCATTTCGGGAGTACGTGTCCGGACATTTGATTTTCTGGCCAGGCAGGCAATGTTCCTGTGGTCATTAACTGATCATGCACCAGCATCTCCTCAATAAAGTCAAAATTCTTGAAACAACTGTTCATGTTCACCAATCGCACTGTAAGCATCAATGTATCAAGTGGTCTATGATTTCTGTTGGGATATTGGATATGTTTTGTCTGTCTGTGTGTCCATAGTTTTGTGCCTTGGAATGCTACCTTGGCATGGCAGCCAGCTTTGACTGTATGCTGAGGGAAAGTGGTCACCTCTTGATCATATAAAATCTGAGGGGAAAGCTGCTTCAATACGCATGCGCATGATCTTCAATGACCACAAAGTTGCTAGATAAAGGTCTAGCCCAAGAAGAGACTCCATAGAGAAAACCGTTGAAGCAAGATCATGGAGGCTCATAGATCACAAGGAAACTCATGGTGCAGCATAATGAAATGAGAATAAGAGAAAAAATAGAGCACTTGGTTAAACACACATTATTAGCATGATAATTAGCATAATCATGATATCAACATCGGAGTAATGACTCGTATATCATTCATGAGAAGGCGCCTCTTAAATAGGTTTGAGTACAAGGTGTAGAACGAATCATGGATGATGTCATGGCACTCCTAAATCATCTCCTACATTCTCTAGATGCTTTTCCTAGAATCTTTCACCATAGTCAACTTTTGTGGCCTCCTAGATGCATGGGAAATAGGTGCCTCCTAGGTAGGAACTGGAAGGGTAAAACCAAAGGATTTTATATGTCCCAATTGACCTTAGACTATAGGCATGAGAATTGGGTGGATATCTCAACAAATCCCCCCTCAACCAATTAATCATAACAATGTTACATCTCCCCTAGCTATGATGACATTTATAGGACTCATGAGGCTTACTAATTATGTTTACGATGCCATGACCGTAGGATTGGTTATGATGACAATGCCATGGCCGTAGGCCTTATTGGTTATGATGACAATGCCAACAGATAGTCATGTGAGTGAATCTAATGATGTTTACAAAGTTTGAGAGTTATATTTAGAAAGGAGAGGTGTAGGGGCATTAATCCCTTAGGCTACTCAAAAAGCCCAATTTGCTTCAATACAGTTGGACTCCTCAAAGACCTCTTTTTGAAGTTCTTCTCGAGTTGTAAGATACGTCTTCTGAGCCTTTTTCTTAAAGAAAAAATTCTCCTCAATGTTATTATCTTTGCCACAAAATCCACAAGATTTCTTCGCTTTTGAGTCAGTGAAGTTCTTGTTGGTGAAGAACTTGTTTTTGGTGTTGTATGCTCCTTCATAAATCCTAGTGGAAACACTGGTCTTCTCTTGCTTCTTCTTGTGCTCCTCAAGGAATGCAGCTTCAATGTCTTCTAGAGAAAATTTTGAAAGATTTGAGTAGAAATTAAGTGTCTATACACTTCATCGGACATACTTTTTAATAAGATAGCTATTGCGTCTTCATCATCTATTGGTGCTCCATCAGCTGCTAGTTGGGACATTAGACTCTTCATGTGATTTAGATGGGTTGGAAATGAGTCAGATGGTTTCAAGTTTGAAAAATTAAATTTTAAGACTAATTTTTGAATGTTTTCTCTTTGTCCCAAATAATTTTTCCATAGTCTCCCATGCCTCGAATGAGGACTTTGCATCTAAGATGTGATGAATGTAATTATCACTAAGTCCTAAAGCTATGATGGCAAAAGCATTTTCGTCCTTAGCTTCCCATGTGACCTCTGTCTCCCTTGTCCTTGGTTTTTCTTCTTTTCCATTTGCAACTATCCATAACCCCTTTTTCATGAGAATGAACTTTACCTTGACTTGCCATGTATGAAAACCTATCCCATTAAACCTTTCAATGTGCATTGAGTAACCATGTTCATAGCAAGGTCTTACTTAGGAGACTCTCCCAAGCAGTGTCTAATGCTTGATACAATTATATATCCAAAGACCTTAGTTTCCTTCACCATACAAGTGCATGTGAGTACATAGGAATTCAGAGAAATTCGTGTTACCAAAGGAGCTCTCTGTGAGATACAATTGTGAACCAGCTGCTACAGACCCTTACTCGCAAAATGAACACTACAACTGGATTCGCAAGGTTGAAAAACCCCTTGGTCTAGTAGGAATGGCGCTGATTTGTTGTATAATCGTCGAGATCTTGATTTTCCCCACACAAAAAAAAAACAAGTGTCTACGGTAGTCACTTTTGCCAGTGAACGTTTGTGTTTTTCTTTAATTCCACCAGGCCACGTGCGCGCCTTTGAGTCTAGAAGCAACTCCATTAGCAAGCTTGATAGCTTGTGGAGGGAGAAATTACTCCTCCACTGAAGGTAGTCTTGATAGAATGAGAGAAATGAGCTTTAAAAAATGATTAGTGTTTAATCATACTTAATGTAGGGAGTTAGTTAGGTACTAATGGAGCTTGGAAAGGTAACAAGGGTCTGATACCAAATGACACAAAATCATGGAGGCTCATAGACCACAAGGAAACTCATGGTGAAGCATAATGAAATGAGACTAAGAGAAAAATTAGAGCAATTTGGTTAAACACACATGATTAGCATGATAATTAACATAATCATGATATCAACATAGGAGTAATGACTCGTATATCATTCATGAGAAGGTGCCTCTTAAATAGGCTGAGTAAAAGGTGTAGAATGAATCACCTAAATATTTTCCTACATTCTCTAGATGCTTTTCCTAGAATCTCTCACCATAGTCAACTTTTGTGGCATCCTAGATGCATGGGAAATAGGTGCCTCCTCCTAGGTAGGAATTGCATCCTTTTACAAGAGTAAAATCAAAGGATTTAATATGCCCCAATTGACCTTAGACTAAAGGCATGATAATTGGGTGTATATCTCAACAAACCAATGCTGGCTGTTGGTTGAGTCATGCTAGCAATAGAAAAATCCCAAATCTCTCTCTCTCTCTCTCTCTCCATATGCAAATTGAACATAGTAGAGAGGTCGTTAAATAGAGCGAAAGAAATGGATGGCAAAACCATGATGAAAGAGTTATCTTTGCAGATGAAGGAAGCAAACACATGGTTAAAGAGGGACACGGTACACAAGACCACAGACACCACGGGCCATGTGATCACACAACCACCCTGCTTGTTACTAGGGAATTGTGATGACATTCTGGGTTGCTCCGGGCCGCGTGATCACACAACCACCTTGCTTGTCATTAGGGAGCTGTGATGACATGGAAACCCTGTACATTGCCTTCTACATAGAGACTCACCAGAGCTCAAAAAGGATTATTTCATGTACGTGGTTATTCTTCACACTTGGAGTTAACAGAAGACATGTATGCCAGCAGGCATTCAAGGGGTGGCGATGCTTCAGAACTCAACTTTAGCAGATGTTCTCTATTACATATGTTACTCCCTCAGAGAATTGAACACTTGAAAGGCAAAACCAGAAACCTTGTAACATGTCTTGTATAAGGACAAAAAAAAAAATTGCAAGGGAGAATTACGCAGAGATAATTTAACTTTCAAGAGGAAGCATTTTTTCCCTGCGAGACATGCCTTTTGAGATGGTTAGGCGATCTAGATGCCACAAGCACAACATATGGGGGAGTTGAGTGGCACCTTCTTTGTCATCACCACTCATATGCTCACTCATGGGTGGGGAGAGGAGACTCCAGTCCATGAGAATGGGCGGGAGATCTCCCCCCTAGATCTTCATCTCTGTAGCTTCCCTCAACCCTAACAGTTCTTAGATATCAAATAATAGAGTGATGCAGAGAGAGAGAGAGAGAGAGAGAGAGAGAGAGAGACGATGTTTATGCTTACACACACACACACACACACACACAGGGGAAGTCTACCTTGATGGGTTGCACCAACTTTTCGACCTCTGTAAGAGAATCCAATCCCCCTCCTGTTTTGGTCAGATGTGCAGAGAGAGACAGAGAGAGCGCGCGAGCAGGTATGCAGAGTCCCAATGTTGTGTAGAGAGAGAGAGACAGAGAGAGATTATTCTACCATATGCAAACACCTTAAAAAAACCTTTTAAAAAAATAGAATATACATAATAAAAAATACTAAATAACTTAGGCTAAATAAATTGCATTTTTCAGATTAGAGAAGCAAAAGAATAAACCTCCAAAATCATTGATTCAAAGAAATAAATTGCAACAATCATCGTATAAGAGAAGTATTGAATAATTTTAATTTCTCGACGAAAATTTATAAGCTATGAATAATTGGACCTTCCAAAAGTATCAAACTTAAGAACTTGCATTAAGAAATTTACAAGGCATGTGTAGGACCACCACCTTTACATTGCACAAAAGCAAAAATAATAATTTTCCTTACGGATTAATACATTTGTAAGAAACATCCATGCAATTTATTTTGGACGGATGGATAGACAAAAATGTTCAACAAGACTACATCATACAGCACCAAAATATATAGAGAAAAGCAACAAGAACGTAGGTACTATGGCATGCTAATGTCGTTGTAAACATATCTTGATGATGACTCTTTGCTTTCCATAATAGCAACAAGTCTTTCCATATTGCCAAAGGAAGTCTTTGCTTTCCATATCAAAATAGTAGCAAGGGCATAAAAGCCCTCAACAAATAGCAACAAAGTTGCATATAGAAGCTGTCCATAATAGCAACAAAACTGCATAGCTGTCCACAACTACATAAAAGCTGTCCACTACAGAAACACAACCACATAAGAGTTGTCCACTATAGCAACAACTGTCCAAAATAAGAGCATGAAACTTGTTCACAATTGCATCTCTGCACGAAGCAACACCCATCCAAAAAATAGCATGAAACCTGTCCATAACAGTAACTATCCAAAAACAATAGTAGCTATGCACTTGCTTGTAGCAAATAGCAAATACATATGCTCTATCCACAATAATAGTATAAAATATAGGCCTTCTTAAGCTATACGAGTGTACACGTCTTGAAGTCTTTGCTCCATCTCTCCACAAATCGATTGCATATATGAAACCCATCTCTCCACAAACTGATCTTGAAGTCTTTGCTCCATCTCTCCACAAACCGATCGCATCTGTGAAATCAAAAGACATGAGAGGTGGTCCTTCAATGTGAGAGTGTTCATTTTTTTTTGTCTCCAAATGAATTTTAAGCTCATTTTTATAACGTTTTGAACGCTAAAGCCCCTCTCACAAACAATGATACTACAACATTGTAGCATTTCAATTTGAGCCAAAGATAATAAGGTAGGAGACTAGAATCAAGTGTCAGTAGTACGGAGTAAGCAAAATTTCAGGAATCCATTGTGATTCCTCAATAGAATGATTCTTATACATCACCAAATAACGACATGATACACAGTGCCAGTACTGGGGTGGTTGTTTGGTCACGGTCAATAATACTTTCAGGTACTAGAACTTCAAAGTCATCCTCGAGGAGAGGAGGGTCATAAATAACAGGGTTAATAGAAGTGGGGCCTTTAAAGGTTCTCAATAAACTAATGTGGAATGAGTTATGTATCTTCCAATGAGTGGGAATGCACAAGCGGAATGCATTTTCATTAATTTGTTGGATAATTATGAATAGTCTATAAAATCTAGGAGCCAACTTGATCTTAGGATGCTTGGTAATATTCTTTAAGCGTCTTTTCTCTATACGTAGCCAAACTAGATCATTTTCTTTGAATTTCATTGGTTGTCGTTTCTTGTTGGCTTGAGTAGTGTATTTCAATTGTGCTCGCTTAATAGATTCAGTGACTTCGGCTAGAATAGTAGCATGGTTATGAGCTAAAGTGTCAATAGCTGGAACATCACTAGTTATGATAGAGACAAGAATGGGAAGTTTCTTGCCATAGACAATTTCAAAGGAAGCTCGACCAGTAGCTGAATGGGGGGTATTGTTGTACGCAAATTGAAGTAGAGGAAAATGTTGATCCCAATTAGAGGGTCAATCAATAGTGTAGGATCTAAGAAGATCCATAATGGTGCTGTTGGTAGCTTCAGTCTGGCCATTGCTTTTTGGATGGAAAGCAGATGTAAAGTCCATTTTAGAACCTAAGTTCTTGAATAAAGCAACCCAAAAATGATTACAAAGCGGCCATCTCGGTTAGAGAGAATGACTTTGGGAAAGCCATGGTGAGAGGAAAGATAGTCTTAATGAATAGCTTAGCTACTTGAGGGGCAGACAAGGTCTTCTTGCAAGGTACAAAGTATGCTTGCTTGCTAAATCTATCAACTATGGTCCATATCATGTCATTAGAGGAGGTAGTCGGCAAGCCAGTAATAAAGTCCATTGAAATCTCTTCCCATGGACCTTTGGGAATAGGCATGGGCATTAAAAGACCAAAAGGTTTACCCTGATGGCGTTTAATTCTTTGACAAACAATACATTCAGACACAAATTTTGCAATGCCATGTTTCATGTCAGGCCAAAAGAAATATTCTTTACATGCAACTAATGTGGATTGAATTCCTCTATGTCCCATATATGCAGGAGCATGCATCTCAGTTATGGCTAGGTCTCAAAATGGTGCAGTGATGCAAAGTCTCTTTGAAAGAATAAAAATCCATTTGCATAAGAATAATCATTTAGTTGTAAAGAATTGTTAGCATGTATGGCATTCCATGTAGGTGAAAAATCAGGGTCATCAACATATGAATCAATCATGGCATCAAAATATTACACTTGAATAGCAAACATATTATTCAAATAAGCATGTTTAAGCTCATCAAATGAATTAGAATTGTAAACAGAACTTTGATTATCATCAAGAGGTATGCGACTAAGAGCATCTATAACTACATTAACGTGGTCTAGATATTGGATCATAGGGTGAAAATTTTGGATAAAAGAAGCCCATTGGATATGGCGATTTGATATCAAAGATTGGGTCAACAAGTGGTTGATAGCCTGTTGATTCGTCATTATTAGTACCTTAAATCCCATGAGATAATGCTTCCATATTTTGAGGGCATGGACAATAGCCAAAAGTTCCTTGTCATAGGTACTATACTTAGCTTCATTAGGTTTGAGCTTACAACTCTCATAAGCTATGGGATGGTCATCTTGCATGAGGACTGCACCTATGCCAGATCCACTAGCATACAACTAAAAAGAAAGGACAATCAAAGTCTGGTAGTTGTAGGACATGTGCATGGGTCAATAAGTACTTCAAAGTTTCGAGAAAGACTTATGTTGACTGTCACCCCATCAAAAAATTATTGTCTTGCGAAGCAAGATAGTCAATGGGAGAGCAATGAGTGAGAAATTCTTTACGAACTTGCGGTAAAAACTTGTTAGACCAAGAAAAGATCTAACTTCATGGGCGTTTTTAGGAGTAGGCCAGTCTCGAATAGTCTGGAGTTTCTTAGGGTCTACTTGAATACCATCGGCCGATACAATATGGCCTAGATATTCCATCTTAGTTTGAAAGAAAAAACATTTTTTAGGGTTAGCATATAATTGATTTTCCGTTAACAAATCAAAGACAATGCTTAAGTGATCCTTGTGTTCTTCAAAGTGGCTGTAAACAAGAATATCATCGAAGAAAACAATCACAAAGTTTTGATAATCTATACAAATTTTGTTCATCATGTGTGCAAATGTGGTAGGAGCATTAATGGGCATGACAACGAACTCATAAGGTCCTGATTGTGTACAGAAAGTAGTCTTAAAGATATGCGCAGGATCCATACGGATTTGATGATACCCAAACTTTAAGTCAATTTTACTAATTACACTTGCACCTTTCAATATATCTAAAAGGTCATCAATTCTGGGGATTGGGTAGCGGTTATTAACAGTCACTTTTTTTAGTGCTCTATAGTCCTAAAGATTTATTCTTTTTCTGCACAAGTAAGACATGCGCACCAAACGGGGAGCTACTAGGGCGAATGAGACCTTTGTCAAGCAATTCAACTACTTGATCTTGTACTTCTTGTTGGTGCAAATGGCCATGTCTATATGGTGCTTTGTGAGGCAGTTGAATGCTTGAAAGAAGTTCTACCTCATGGTCTAAGTCACCACAAGAAGAGGGTAGATGGGGAGGATAATCATCCGCAAAACAATCATTAAATGAAGCAAGAAATTTTTGTTGTTGTGGTGAGAGAGAAGATTCTTTCTTTTCCACTTCATTAACATAAATCGTGTATGCTTTCTCACGTTTTCTTAATGCATGACATGCTTGTGTGTGAGAAATGAGTGGATTTCAAGAGAAGAGTGACTAGATAAAGAGAGAGATTGATTATTAAAATTGAAAGACATTGTGTGTGTATGATAATCAATCTGTGGATTATGGTGGTGTCTAAATGGCATACCAAGAATAACATCTATGGAGTGCAGAGGTGTAATAAGAAAAATTTGTTTTTTCCTATAAGGACTAATAGAAATTTTAAGATCTTTTATTTCACGTGTGCCATTGTACCTAGTTTTTGAAAAGCAAATTTAACTTTATAAGCAAAAGGAGAAGTTTCAAGTTGGAGTTTCTTAACAAGTTTTTCAGAGATGAAGTCATGTGAACTACCACCGTCGTGTAAAACACATACTTCAGAACCATTTATATGACCTTTCATTCGTAATAAAGTATGTAGTGAGAGGGAGGCATACCTGGATCAATAGATGCTGTGTTGTTCACCTCGAATTGAAGAGCATCTTCATTCCAATCTGGAGTGAAGTTGAGATCATCAATAGCGCTATCGTCTTCAATATAGTGGAGTTTTGCCAATGAAGGATTTTCCTGTGGAAGCTTAGAGGGCACTGAGACTGTTTATGGCCCGATTTATAGCATTTATAACAAAAGATGGGATATTTGTGTTGTGAATCAGCACGTGGTGTGTGCACGCTATTGTGGCTAAGATGGGGCTTTGAATTTACATCATTTGGCTTGGAATCAGTCACATTAGATACATTTTTATTTGGAAAAATGGATGCACGAGTGTTGTTAAAAGTGTCAGTGCGTGGAGTAACAAAAGGTTTACGAAAGTTATAATTATTTGTTACCCAAAACGATTGTCGATTCTGAGTTTCCGCGTATGGTTGGCGAAATTGAGTAGCCTTTTGAGAATAGCGAACCATTTGGGCAATAGATTGAAACTCTTTCTCCGAGTCGTTGAGCGAAAGAAATTGCTTTGTAGAGTAAAGAGGGCTTCAAAGTATTGATTTTTGCTTGTATACCACGTTGAAAATCATCTTTGTATTTGCGTTGAAGTGAATCCTCAAACACATCTTCGAGCATGCGAAGGAGTAAGAGGCGTTGCCAAAAACGCTTAGTATATTGACTCACATTTTCAACTTCAATCCATGAGAAATTTGACCATGCACGATGTACGTGAAGATAAAACTGAGGTGGTAAGAATGATTCTTTGACCTTCTCTTGGAACGAGGCCCAAGTGATAGGGAGATCAATGCTATTGTGGAGCATGTTCCACCATAAAGCAGCTTTATCATTCATGTGGTTGGTAGCGCACTTAATTTTGTCGTGTTCAAAATTTTCTTCAGCAAAGTAGTCAATAAAACAAATTTTCCATCTTTGCAACCATCAAAGTGAGAAAAAGTCAAGGAGCGACAACTTATCTTTTGTTCTTTTTGCGGGTTTGTTGAGCGTCGAACGTGACTTGCAAAATTTTAGTCGCTTGTCGTGGTCTTGTAATTGGCATTCAACATCTTAAAGTTGTTGTTGCAAAACAAATAAATTTGTTGTTCCAGAGTAGCATCAGGCAAAGGGATATCCATGTTGGAGTCGCTTGATGATGGCATGATGAAGTAAAGAAAATTGAAAGCTGAGAGTGGAAGCTACCCAAGCAGAGATGAATTAAGCTTGTGAATTATCCTCTTCAAAATTGAGAACTTGATTGGTATTGCGGATATCAAGATTACGAGGATAAAGGGGTGTCGGTGAGGCAAACTCTGCAAAATAGAGAAAAAGCTGCCTTCTGTAGCTGTTATTTGCTGCGTGTCTCTTTCTCTCCTTCCACCGATACGAGAGAGAGAGAGAGAGAGAGAGAGAGAGAGAGAGAGAGAGAGAGAGAGACATGCTTCCCCTCTCCTTCTGCCAAAAATATATATATATATATATATATATGCTTCGTTGGACGTGTATATATATATATATGGAAAAAAAATCTTGGTTGTTGGCTATATTACCTTTGCAGACAACAGCGCAACGCCGGCTACTGGCTCGCGCAGCCTACCCACATTTCCAACAGCCATCGCAAGCAAGCAGGGTGTGTCCAAACAGCCATCAACAAGCTCGGCTGTGAGGCACCTACTTTGAGTACCAAGTGTAAAATTTCAATTGCTTAAGTTCTTTAATAATTTTGTTCTTGAATTGTTTTTTGTGAGACAAGTTGCATTGAAGCAACTCGTCTTGGGCAATCTTGGAACATGTGATCAATGCCACATCGTTCACACATGGGTTGAAAGAGTTAGTGATTATGGGCATGGGAGTATTCCAAACTATGCAGTCTGCCACTTTGTGAGGTCCACGACAATAGAAACACTGAAGACTTGTTCGATTAACTGCTTCCTAAGCAGATTGTACCCACCATTTGGACTGTTTCTGTTTGGTGCACAGGAGATGGGAATTTTAAGTCAATTGTTGATGAATTGGGACACTTTTTAGTATCTCGATGTTCGTAAATTTATAGAATGCCACAATTGGGTCCATACATGAATCAAGTGACAGGTTGTATTATGTAGAATGAAGTAGACACATCCAACGGTAAGGTTCCACAACACATGTGCCTGCACTAGTTGTATATAAAAGACAAATTCCAACATGATTGAGAAGTAAGTGGCTTAGAGGATGATGAAGAAGAAAAAATAAGGAAGCTATTCCACTTATCGTATGAAGGGTTTAGGATGCCAAAACTCCCCTTGATGCATCAATTATGGAGGATGCTTCAAGGTATTTAACACTACCTAACACTAAATATGAGAATATTGATGAGCATGAGCAATAAATGTAGACCCACAAGAGGCATGAAAATTGTGTGGCAAACTCCAAAATCTTATCATCTTACCTTATGGACCATAATTAAACATTACATATCAAATAATCTCACAAGATTATGGACTCCCTTAAGGACAAAGTTATGGAGCTCAAAAATGGCCATTGTAGAAAAGAAAGCATTAGAAGCCATAGAGGAGGACCTCTAAACTATGTCTCATGAAAAAATAAAGAAATTTGAAGAAAATAATGTTCTTATAAGCTCTAAGGTACTCCTTTAACATATACTTCCCCCATGGATATGTATAAAGGTTGCTAAGTTTATATGCAGACACATTTCCACCCATAGAAACAAAATGTCTAAAACATGTAAAAACCTTTGACTTTTCTTTTAATGGATACACTCAGGTGTGCCTAGAGCATTCATTAATAAAAGTCACAGAGTAGAGATATCACCTAATGGATGGTGTCCTCATCATAGGACCACATATATCCCTCGATGGATGGTGTCCTCATAGGACCACATATGTATAAGTTGTAATTTTTGGACACAACAGCCCTTATTCATCCTCTTTCAAAAACAATGTATATTGCATCTTGCCCAAAATTCATTTCGCACATAAGTTGTAATTTCTGGATAGTAGCCCTTTGTGATCCATCTTTCAGGAATGATGCCTGCCATTACATCTTAACCAAAATGCACCCCTCACATGCATGTTGGATAGGGCCTTAATCTTTGGCAACTCTGACACTATCTCTTGCCTTTTAAGGTGCAAGAAGCAGCCAAAATTCAAGTGACCAATGGGGACATGCCATAGCTCCGTGTGACTCATAGCACATTGTTGGGTATTTGAAGCCTCGTGTGCATGTGTTTGTCTTGTGTATGAGTCATGTTATGTGTGTGTAACATTATTCATATGTATGTGTGCAACCTTATTTATGTGTATGTGTCATCTTGTGTGTGTGTGTGTGTGTGTAACCTTATTCATGTGTATGTGTGTGAACGTGTGCTTAGGTGTGAACACCCCATTATAAATAAGGTCACACACATGTGTATGTGTGTGACCTTATTTATGTGTGTGTGTCATCTTATGTGTGTGTTTGTGTGACCTTATTCATGTGTATGTGTCATCTTATGTGTGTGCGTGTGTGTAACCTTATTCATGTGTATGTGTGTGAACGCGTGCTTAGGTGTGAACACCCCATTATATATGGATAAGATATGTGTGTCGTATCATGTGTGTATTTGTGAGTGTGATTTAAATGTAAGGCCTATACCTATAAAAGTGTTAAACGATAAGGTCTATGCCTATAAAAGCATTATACTTGATGAGATTCAACATATCAATCAAATCCCTATCATTGAGTCATGCAAATCAATCAAATCTCTCTCTCTCTAAGAGCTTTGTTCTCTCTCTATCTCTCTCCCCCATGGCTCACCATTTTCAACAAATGGTATCAGAGCCTATCTGACTGTTGATCATCCTTTAATCGGTTAAGTGGGTGCCCCTTAGAGCCCGTCTAACTATTCATCCTATGAACCCGTGTAGCCATCCACACCCGCATGTCCGCTTGTGCCACATTTTCACCCGTGCCCTATTCCCACCAGCTCTTCATGTAGCCTCTTTGCCATGTTCTCACCTGATCTTCACTCCCCCTCTTTGCCCATGCCCTTTCGCCCTATTCCCACCCCTTTGTGTTGTGCATGTGCCTTTTGCCCACACCTTCATGTAGCCTCTTTGCCATGTTCTCACTTGATCTTCACTCCCCCTCTTTGCCCATGCCCTTTGCACCCTATTCCCACCCCTTTGTGTTGTGCATGTGCCTTTTGCCCACACCTTCATGTCAAAGTTTACCGCAACGTGTTGTCTCTGAAGCTTGGCACCTCCACTTTCATAGGTACCTATAGTAGCCTTCCCTCTAGGCCATCTTCATTAGTTTTTAGCTCTGCCTCTAATTTATCATGGCACTATCAATGGAAAAAATCGACAGATTTTCTGGCATTGGGTTTCCTACTACCAAGATGCAGTAGCTCCTGCTTATGTGAGAGGCACTATGAGAGACAGGCTTTGGAGATCACGAAGATCTAGGAGTAGACAAACAAAAGGTGTGGTGACAATGCAATGAGAAAGAATTACCCTAATCGACCTAAGTTTTGCAAAAAGCATTGCCCTAATCGACCTAAGTTTTGCAGATTCTTTGGTGCATCACATAGGTAGACTTCAAGTCCATAACCAAGAAAATCTAGGCAAAATCAAAAGGTAACAAAATCACTAACTCTAAGGTTTACCTGAAGCTCAAGTTTTATATGATCTTAAAATGAATGAAAATAAAGAGTTAAGTGATCATCTGGCCAAGTTTGGGTCAATAACCCAATAAATTGCTACCCTCAAATGATGTGACCCCAAGGATGAAGACAAGGTGGCTATACTCATCATTAAGAGTATGTGAGGGGTCACTCGATTTAAGCAAACTTCAGAATTCCTTCATGTAGCAGCTATAAGCTTTAGAGACCTAGTGGCTTTGCTTCTTGAGTAGGATAGAAGAAATAAAGAAGAATAACAAGCAAACACTAGTCTTGGTGATGATAAAGATTTTATAGGAGCACATATATGGAGGAGTAATAAGAAGATTCAATGCAAGTACTACAAAAGGATGGGGCACAAGGAGGCCAATTACTTTAAATAAATAGAAAAAGAGCAAGAAAAGCATCAAGTAAATCTCATAGGTGAAGATGAAGAGGTACCAACTAAAGAAGAGGAAATAGTTGCAAACACCCCAAGTCTCCCTCACTAAGGAAGACTATGACTGGGCATTCTAGTTGTTTTTTTTTCTATGTGTGTCAATAAGGGTTCTCTATTTGGGAGGTCCCCTGAAAAAGATTTGTAATAAATGTTTGTGTGTTGTTGTGTGCCTTCACTTATAAAAAGGCTTTGTGTTATCCTTTATCCCTATTAGGAGCTAGGGGGTGATAAAGAGTTGGCCTTGCTGCTTTAGTCACTTACTGATTGCATGGCTAGATTGCTCCCTTGAAGTATGTGATGGAATTAGAAGGTAGCTACTTCCTTTGCATATTGGGTCTCACCACCTTCGCTCTCGCGAAAGGGGTTTTTTTAAGTATTCATAGCCTCATGTGCATGTGTTCGTCTCATGTGTGAGCCATCTTATGTGTGTGTGTGTGTAACCTTATTCAAGTGTATGTGTGTGAACACCCCATTATATCTAGATAAGATAAGTGTGACATGTGTCATATGTGTATTATGACTGTGCTTTAGAAGATAAGGCATATGCCTATAAAGCCATTGTGCCTAATGAGCTTAAACATATCAATCAAATCCCTATCATTGAGTCGTGTAAATACTCTCTCAAAGAGCTTTGTTCCCTCTCTCCCCCCCCCTATGGCTCACCATTTTCAGCACACGTGTCGCAATAAAATTAAAGAAGAATTATACGTCAATCTCTCACAACACAGGTCCCACCTATAAAGCCCATGGCTTAGAATACTATATACCACCGTGATGTCTCCATCACTTTGATCATGAGCTATACATCTACCATCAACAAATCTAACCACTAGGCCTACCCTCACAATAGGAGAGATTGATAGTAAGTTCTTTTTAATCCTTGGCACAAAAAGACTTATGAGAGAGTGATTCTCACACCATTTACAGCATAGTAAGAACAACCTTACCAACTCTTTTCACTCGATATGAGGAGGAGTTACAATTTTAATTGACACTCCCCAACCTTACAACATGAAGACGAGCCCCAAAATGCGCTTGAAATGTCCCAAAATGCATAAAAATGTTGTTAATGTAGTTTAATGGAGTTTAATGGAGTTAACATAATAGTATAGGGTTTAACTTCTCCACCTATGAAGATAGCTCAATCTTAGATTATCAAAAGAGAAACTTGAGGAGAAGATGACAAGGGGGTGGGGACCAATAGAACTTTCTTTTATACCAATTGCTAGAATGGAGACAAAGATAGAAACACACACACACACATGCAACTTGCTTTTATACCAATTATTGAAGTGGAGACAAAGATAGCAACACACACACATATGCAACAAGCAATGATAGATAGAGAGAAGCACAACACTCAAAGTAGATGGATGAGAATGAGTGAAGTGATATGATAAGAAATGATAAGGTCACTTACACACTCTCATAAGAGTGTGTACACATGCTTGGGAAAAAAAACCTTAAAGAGGAAAAAAGTGCCCTGCACATTATGAATCTATGTCCACACACTACCATATAAATGGCTACAGAGGAAAGCTACATTGTGGTGGTTTAAAGCTCCAAAGTTGATGTGGGATTGATTGTGCTCTATCCATCCTCTTCCTAGGAGGACTTTTTCTTTCTTGGTTCTAATGGAAAGCACAACAAACTTCCCTTCTAACTTACCTTCTAGGGGTTTATTCCCAATGTAAAATAGCGTTATGAATGCCCCCCTGCATAGAATCGATGACTTACCCGTAGTGCTCGAAATCGCATGCTTTTTGAAAAACGAAGGTCCTAACGCGCCCAAAATGTGTTTTCGGCTTGAAAAATGAAGTCCTATAGGACAATATAGTTGCCCTATAGCTTTACTCCCGCAAAGAAAGCTCCTCAATCAGAGATCGTTTGCCGGTGCCTCCTGTAGAGCTCCTGACAAGGGTGTAGTCGCCAACACAAATAGGGAAGAGTAGATGAAGCTCTTACCCTCATACCTCTTCCTGTGCTTCTCCTGCTTGCAGCTCAGCCCTTAGCATGAACCAGGCTCTGATACTATGAAAAGATGCAGGGGAGAAGAGAGCTTGATCTCTTGCAAGCACACACACTCACAAAACCCTAAAAGAGAACACACAAGGTGAGAGGCTGAAAATCTTCTTCTTCTTCACACAACACACCATATACAAAGATAAGAGTACACACAATATGAAAGGTACTCAACCAAATACATACTAGGGTTCTTCTTCTTCACACAACACTCAACACACCATATACAAAGATAAGAGTACACACAATATGAAAGGTACTCAACCAAATACATACTAGGGTTCTCTATAGTGTGAACCTAACTAAATGAGTTGGCACTATAACTATGCCAGAATGGCTGTCACACAGCCTGTCATCCCACTGGCCGCATATCACCCATGATCTCACCAACCATGCCAGTGGTGTAAGTGTGGGGCCTATCCCCCAGGCGGGTCACCAGTGTCCACCGCCTCACTAGATGAGCTCGATATCTCAACATCGTCATATGTTGGGCTGCTCCACTATCAATACGATTGGATGTTGAGGAATTATCTACTTTTGCACAGATTTCTTTTATTGCCACAAACAACTCTAATTTTGCTTTAGCACTTTTCTCAGACTCCTTCCAAGGCTTCAAAAAGCCATTCTTCTCGTTTGCTTCATTCTTTAACCACCTAACCAAGCTTGTTATAGTAGAAACACTTTGCCTTAGATTTCTTCTTCTTTTCAAAGGGTAAGGAGCCCTTCCCCTTGCCTTTCTTTGCATTTACGGAGAATGATATATCACTACCATCTCTAGCTTTGAAATGCATCTCCTACTCCACTAGCATTGCGTTGGACTCCTCAAAAGTAAGAGAGAGGTTGTGCACCTGTGTGTTCAGAGAGGTCACTAAACTATCATACTTTGGGGGCAACACTTTGATGCACCTACATGCTAGTTCTTTGCTGGTCTTATTGACCCCCACTGTTGCCATCTGATCTTACAGATTCTTTATCCCCGTGATATAAATTGCTATGCTACTTTTCCATCAGAATGCCTTTCTCCTAGAAGCTGATTCTCAAGGTTTTGGACCCTTATTTGATTCCTCCATCTTGCCATGATGCTTTAGAAACTGTGGTAGTATACTAAATCAGGGTCATCATTGAATCAGTGATGCTAGTGATGATGGCACATGGCATATCCACATCCCTTCACCTCCATGCCAAAGCAAGAACGGGATCTAGTAGTATGGTATGTAGTGGATGTGCTGGATCTAGAGAAGGACCTGTCTTTGCATCAACCCATGTTGTGGTTTCCCACAACTCATATGAATCAAGAATGGACCTAATCTTGAACTTCTAAAGAGTAAAATTTGTCCCATCCAATTTTCGATCACCAAAAGGTGGAGGGTAGGCGTGAGTGGTTGCATTATGTGTGCAGGTTGGGCCATCTCTCCAAATCTGTCTTCAAATAGAAAATTGCCAAAAAAAAGCTTGGCCTAGAGCTTATGCACTCTGATACCATGTAATAATACACAATAGAAGAAGCTAGATCAACACAATGCAAATCACTAAATTGCAGAAAGAAGTGGAGAGTAAATAAAATTACTGCTTGTAAAAACTTGATTACAAACTAATGGCATCCGCTCACTCATATACTCTGAGTAAGGAGCTTTGATGGCAATATCTAGATAGACTCTGGACAGAGGATGTCTTGCTTACAAGAGTGCTTGACTACAACAAACTCGATGATAAACTAAGGCTACAAAACTAGTCTATATATAGTATCGTGGACATAAGTCATCATGGACATAAGTCGGCCATGTTAACCAACCCATAACTTAGTCCAAAATGAATAACCAAACATATCATCTGACTAGGACCATATTATACTATAAATAAGTCCAACTAAGTGTGCCATAGGGACTTAGTACAACTCCCATGGCCATCTGAGACCGTTTGGACTCTTAAATGGGCCTCGTAACCTGAGAATAGTGTGTCCACAACTCACTAATGCGGTCACATATCTCGTACAAGCATACATCCTACTTGGCAGAGTGCTAAGTCTATATAAGTTGTCTCCTAACCATTTGGCCACACTTGACCATCACCAGTGGCTAAACTGGAAATTGTCGGGTGTGCCCGCGTGCTCACCATAACTAGCAATTGTCGGGTGTGCCTTACAAGATAGAGCACATCTATCACTCATAGCAACAACACTAGGTTGAAGCGTTGAAAAAATGCTTTTCTAACAAGCAATAATGCCATTTGGGTACTAAGGTAAGTGAGGAATAATGCCATTCGGTAAGTTGACTCACTAAGTTAGCGAGGTTTATTCCTACCAAAGAAAATCTTGGTTGTGAAACTTGCTCATTTGTTTATTGAGAAGTTATTTAGTCTCTATGGTTTGCCAGTTGATATTGTTAGTGATCGTGACCCAAAGCTTAATGGACATTGGGAGATGAAGACAACACTTGGGAGAATGTTGCTTCACTTATACACCAAGATCCAAATTTTATCTCCTAGTCTTTCTCTTATTAGGAGGGGGAGAATGTAATGTCCCGTCTTCACATATAAAGAGGCTAGTATAGATGCAGACCACCTACTCTTCATCTAGTTGCCTTCCCTTTCCTCTTGAAGTTTCTTCCTCTCTCAGAGTGCCTGCTAGAGATCCAATCCACCACCTTTATTTGACGTAATCCATGCTTTTTATTTCACGGATAAGATGTTCACATGTGACTAAAAGTTAAAGAGACACACACATCCACTAAGACCCGTGCTTCCACACCAAGGATCTATGCATGCAGAATATTAACATCTATGATGAAGAGGACAAGAATAGAGCAATGGTAAGAGTGTTGCACTTTAGAGAAATATCAATCTTAACATCCACGAAGACATGCTTCCACACCAAGGATCCATGCATGTAGAATCTTAACATCTATGATGAAGAGTATAAGAATAGAGCAAGGGCAAGAGTGTTGCACTTTAGAGACATATCAATCAAAGTCTCTTGGCATGTGTAAATGTAAGAAGAAGAAGTAAGAGGTGTGAATGCAAAAGCTCAAGGTAGATTTCCTAATGATATAAGCAATGAGGTGTCAACATTGTCCCTTGAGGTTGTGAGAAGAGGTGGAGTGACCCATACTCCTTTTCTCATTTCAGGGCTTGATTACTGTTGACATTGTGTCTTGATTAGTGTTCCATTACGTAATGTATTGTTTAATCAAGTTTAATTAGCCTATTTCTAACAATGAAGTGTGACATTTATTTTTAATCATCCCTAGTCATTGGTAGTAGCCATCTAAGAACTTCTCTAAACGGGGGGAGAGATCACATCGTGGACGAAAGCCTCGTCTCTATGGTATAACCCATCACCTAGATCCCCTTTTAACATGAAGGAGCCTCCCAAAAAAAAAACTTCTAAGAAGATTACCTCTTTTGTGGTCAGACCAATCTCTTGATACCACCATGAGATTTAAGAACCATACATTGTTACACCAAACATTTTAGAACCACCATAATTCATTTCCAATATCAAATGAAGGTGGTCTTGGCACATAAATCCATACAACACATTCATGGACTCATTCTATCACTATCCATTTTTTAAAACACTATCCAACATGGTCTCTTTAACTTTGGTGATGTGCCTTTTTTCATAGTTAGTGACAAATGGTCCCCATCAAGCTATTCTTGCCTATATAAATCATACAAATGTAATAACCTAGCTCTCTTGCTTTGGTAGCCTCCCCTTTTGCAAAACTTCCTTTGGAGGACGGATTGGACATATAGAGTATAGTGTACGGATTGGACATATAGAGTATAGTGTACGGATTGGACATCTTGTCCTTCATTAGGTGGTGGTTATCCTTGATTTACATTTATACGTTATTTGTGTGCGCTTTAGTTTAGACTTAGGGTTAGGGTCCAAGGATTACTTTACACTTTAGCTTGGACTAGTAGTGCTTTATTGGGTATAGCGCTAGTCCTTTTACTACTATAGAGAAATATAATTATGTATGTGATTTATTGGACCATTTGTCCTACTATTGGACAGCATTGGTCCTTTTGTCTTTTGTTATCTCTAGTTTATTATTATAAAGTGCAAGCCATTGGAGTATTGATCTTTCAGTGGATTGTACTACTCCCTTGGTGTAAGCTACTTGTTTGATATGACTTACTTATTACGAGTCCTTTGTTGGGTTGTAGGTGGTCCTTGCTGGTGGTGATTCGCGTCTTGTTCATCGTTTTTGAGGTATGTGCTCAATTTTTATATGTAATTGGAAATGTATATCGGCTCAATTTTTATATGTAATTTGATATGTATGATATGATTTTGTATTATATTATCTTAAATCATGGTTATATTGTGCTAAAAGGTTTTTTATTTTTAATTGGTGAAGAGCATGTAGTATATTTATGGAAGTATTTTAAAGCTATAAATGTGAAAAGTGATTTTTTAAACACAACTTACAAGATTAGTGTGTAAAATGTCATATGAATCTTGTTCTTATATTTATAACATGTAGACTTTTTTAGTAAACATTGTATCGCTTGCAAACGCGAACACATATATTTAGCACAAAATGGATTGTAACACCTCATATCTACATGTGTGTAAGGCTTCTCTAACTAGAAAACCTATCGGTCCAACGACACGGAATATTCGCTTTGGTGCACAACAACATGGAAAGAAAAAAATGCCTAGACCCGAGTGGCAATTTTGTAAAAATTTGTGTGGTGAATTCATGGAGTGGAAATGCAATTATGGTCATGTACATAAATCAAGAGGTACCCCACGTATTAGGGACCATTTTCTTGGTAGTATTAAGAAAAAGTGTAGAAAATGTGATCATCTAGCTGCAGTGCATTAAAATGACTAAGAAAATTGATAGAGGAGAGTGACAAGGGCAAAAGACTCAAAGTTTCCTTTGGAAATGCTCATCATCTTTCACATGCACCTCAACCTTCTTCTCAGACTTCTTCAAGGCCATCCTCTCAAAATGGTATAGCTTCACTTGCAGAGCAAGAAGCTACAAATGTGAATGCATGTGGCCAGGATCAAAGAGAATGTAATAGAGGAATGGAGAGCACAACATCCTCGGCACTTTGGGTTGCATGGTGGTAGTAGTAGTGTTGCAACAAGAGGCAAGCTTCGTTTGCAAGAATGCTTTCGTGCAATAGTGCTAGAAGTATCACTATATATTTTAGTGGAGCTTTAATGTCTATGGTCGATTGAGAGGAGTGGAAATTAGCATAGAAAAAGATAGGAGAGTGTGGTGCTGGTTTTAGCCCTCCCTCATATCATCAAATGAGAAATGATTTACTGGTGGGGATAAATGCCATGCAAGTGTTAAGAGAGGTTTGAACAATTAATTTTGCACAATTTATCGTTGTCTAGATGTATAATTATTTGTAATGGATGGTCAAATGTGCAAAGGCGCTTGTGTATCCTTGAGGAGAATGTTTTATCAAGAAAGTGGAGAGCTCGATCAAATAAAATCTCGTGCATATATAGCTGAAGTTCTTGCATAGGTAATCAAAGATGTGGGTCCAACAAATGTTATCCAAGTTGTCATGGATAATACAAAAAATGATCGATCTGTCAACAAATATTAGAGTCTCGTTACACACACCTACATGCATGTGGGTGTAATACACACTCCTTGAATCTAGTATTAAATGATTGGTATAAAAGTGTAGATACAATTTGGTTCAAAGAGATACTTGATGAATGGAGGGGGATTGTGAAACTTGTGCTTAAGCATCAAAAAGTGCTCAATATCTTTAGATCGCATATGACACGGATGTTGAAGCTACCTGCAAAAACAAGGTTTTGCACTCAATTTTATACATTAGAATCTCTCCTCCAAAATAAATATGGTATACAAGAGATGTTTATGTGCACTGCATACCATGTTATGATGCTCGTTATGTATGCCATTCGAGCTGCATTACCATGTTATGATGCTCTTTATGTATACCATTCAAGCTTTGGATACATGAGGTGAAAATATGGGTAAAATGTGGATGACATGGTGGACATTTCAGCAGAGCTTGTTAAATCCAGAGACCATCTCAGACTCCATTGTTACTAAATGGCAAGCACCATTTAATAATAAGCAATGATGACTCATATTACTGGGATACTTGAGTATTAGATGGGCTTCAGCTCATAGCTCCTTACACAATGTAGCTTTTTTATTGGACCTAGAATGTTGGTCTGTGAATATGAATGTGCCAAAGAAGAAGTATTGGATGATTTCTATGTTGTTGTCAATTCGGTATATCCCGACTCAACAGCTGTGGGTGAGTTGTGTTCAAGAAATTTTGAAATACAAGTTAAAGAGGGAAAGTTCAGTGGTGAGTTTGTTCAGGATTTAGCAAGAGATCAACTTGTAGGGAAGTGGTGGATTATGAGTGGAACATCGTGTGAATTTCTAAGGCCCCTTGCAATGAAAGTGCTTACACAATACAGAGAAAACTCAAGCTGTGAAAGAAATTGGAGCACATACAAGTATGTGCATAGTACCATTCGCAACAATCGACTTCTCGTAGATACAATAGAAAAATTGGTGTACATGTATTGCAACGAGAAGATCTTGATGCACTTTGAGAGTGAAGATTACAAAGAAGATGTTCCAAGATGATGTATGAATGTGTGGATGATGCAAATAGAGATGTCAAAGAAGAGGATTTATAAAATGTTGATTCCTCTTTTATGATGAGTATGCAAGAAGAAGTAGATGAGAATTTCAAGGTAGATGTTCAAGAAATTAAAGAACACCTACAAAAAAGAAGACACCACTTTACGCCCAGCACATGAAACTCCTAACATTTGAGTTCAATGTACGTTCATATTGATTTTAAAACTAACTAAGACAATATGAAAGCACAAAAAGTGTTTCTCCATTCAGATTGAGAGTACAGAATTTAATACATCATTGCTAGATGTTTCTTAACTACTTTCATCAAAGTTAATGTTTCTAAAACGCTACGGATTCCTCATCTAATGCTTGAAATAATTTGTTGGAACTCTTGTTGAAGTCCAAACATCTTATACAAGTCTTCTTGTAATTCTAGGTCACATAGTTTACAACGGTTAACTAATAACATTGACTCGATTAAGCATGATAGATGATAGTAATGTCCACAAGGTAATGTGTAATAACCACTCCATTCGTTAAAAGACTTATCCCAAATTGGACATATATTGCGAGGATTGATTGGGCATTCCCTTATCGATGATGGATGGGAAATTAGTGTCCTTATATGCTTAACAATGAACTTCTCCTCTAAGCTTACAACTTGCTCCTTAAGTGCATGTAGCTCTCTACTCAAAGATGCATTATCTTGAGTTGCTTTGGTAGGCATCATGGCGACATCTTGCCACTTCTTGAGGTGCGTCTCTTGGCTTTTGATATGCATACACAGCTCTTCTCTTGTTTCATGCACCTGCAAGGAAGCCCCATGGATAGCCTATCAAAGCTCTCTAGAGTGAACGTAACTAATTCTTGTCGGATATCATGTGCTGAGACTGATGGGTTTATTTGAAGCTAAAGTCCACGGGCGTATCTTCTACAAAGTGCATGTACAACATCTTTGCATATCAAAGAGGACAATCTCCATGATATAAGGGATGACCTTTGATTTGAAGATATATTTTTTAAGCATTTTCCCTTATATCATCATTTAGATATTCCTCCACCTTCCATCTGCCTTTCTTCATCTCCCCTCGCTATAGTCCATATATTACGAACCATTTGCTTCCTCACTGCTTTGTCGACCTCCTTCCGCTTCATGTGAGCATGATTCACCCATTGGGATGATCTTGCTGTGCAGTTCGAGGAACTTGTGTGGTGTCCAAATTGGCGGCTAGGGCTTGAATGCATTCATAAGCTTTTCATGCTTGTCTTGCAGGATCATCTTCTTGATCCCCTTGTCTTGCTCAGTGTGGTGTTTCCCCACCTTGTTTGGCCATGGCTGTCAACACAAAAGTATGCACCCATGTTAATATCACTATAAAGAAAGGTAAAAAAAGATTGCTGAAAAAATAATATGGTTAACATCAAGCAATGAATGATTGCGGTGGATGGCATGGAATCAAGTAATTGCACTTCAAAACTTATTCACTCATTGCAAAGAAACTGCTAGCCGCCTCACAAATGTTAAATATTGATTGATTGTAAAAATATACATCTCAATAGATTGTATCAAATATTGATTGTAGAAAATATACATATTGATTCTCATTAGATTGTATCAAATATATTTTATAAAAAATCTATATCTCAATAAAATACTGGCATCAGCTCAATGGTCGATTGAAGCTTTGCTTGAGGCTGAGTATTAATCTTTTTTAACATTTACCTTCTCCTTTACAAACATATAATGCATTATAAAAAAATGAATACACTCTAGTTTATCCCAATTAGGATGCAATTCTGAATTGCTTTTAGTGTGATGCTCAATGCTCAATGCTCTTCTTAAAAAAGGTTATTAATTGGATAATTAACCAAGGCCCTGCATATATATTTGACTCTTTACAAAAGCATCTTAATTTTCAGGATCTAATAGTTCTGGGGCATGCCAAGAGTGCAGTCTTTGGCTTCATTCTTCATGAGCTCCCACGCTACATCATCTGCACCTCGAGGTCGCTACAGCTAGTTCACAGACTCTCATTTCTCCCTTACAAACATTACCAGCCCCCATCCTATGACTCCCACCCTGTATGCGTGCTCCCTTGTGTAATCTAACATAATATTGTATGCATGGTGAATGATTCTCCCTGCATGAGTAGCTCCCATGGCCTCGAATACTGCATGAATAATATTAGGTAGCCCTACAAAAAGACATCCAACTGAGCCGCCATCTGTGCAATTTGTAAAATAGGATCCTCTGCTAGGAACCTTATTGTGCCTCGCTGCTTGGTGACTATATACATGAAGGTCTTGCGTTTAAAGGGGAGGGTCATAAGTAAGGATCCCATGGTACCATTGTTGTAGTGAGGAAATATTATTATCCAAGGGGGACTAACGGGTAAATGCAATGCATCTCACAAGGCCCTAGTGTGAGTTGCATTCCATACTCCTTTGTGAAGGACTTATGCTTATGCCTTTGTATTTCTTTGCGATAAAGGTGATGGGAGGAGGGAAAAAAGATAGGCCTTCAAATTACACTCTCCAACACTCCCCGCGAAGGCACCCTCTCCGACCTTGCTCTTGTATAGGATGACCTAGTGAGGCACCCCTATTAGGAGTGAGCATTACACATTTCTAGAAGTAAGTGCAAGTGTGCCATAGTACCTGTTGTTGCTTCCTCTGGACATGGCTTGACTCTTCGCTTTGAGGGGCCTCCCTTTGGACTGCTTGCTCTAAGTGAATGCACTTCAACAGTGTGTGTTGGGAGTCTACTCTCTTGCTTCTAGCTTTTTCTACTTTCCACTTTGCATCCCAAAACTCTAGCTCTTGTATGGTTAGTCCGTGAGGGAGAGAGTCACACAAATCTACAGCACATTTCTACATATCCCCTATGATGCTACTGAGGAGATTGTGCATCTTCTCATTTAGAGAACTGTCTTCTATGTGGTAGGATTGCCTTCATGGCTTTCAAAATCTCCCTTGCCAACCCTTGGAGTTGGACTTCATTGGAGATGAAGTCTTTGATGTCGTCCTCAGTAAGTGTACTAATTCTGTGGCAAAGTTCTTGACGGAACATCTGTTTTGTCACAAGATCCATTATGCCCTCGTGCATGATAAAAATGCTACTGTGAATAATGACAAAACCGAATTCTTTTATATTCAAAGAAGATGATATTTTATATAGCAAATCAAAATTTAATAAAAAAATTCAAAATCATATAGCTGAAAATAGATGATGTGTGCCACACACACACACACAGAGAGAGAGAGAGAGAGAGAGAGAGAGAGAGAGAGAGAGAGAGAGAGAGAGAGAGAGAGTAGACATCACATTTTTTTCGCAAATTTAGATTTAAGATATCACAATGAGAGAGACCAAATTTTCAAAGCAAGCAAAGCGAGAGAGAGAGAGAGAGAGAGAGAGAGAGAGAGAGAGAGAGAGAGAGAGAGAGAGAGAGAGAGAGAGAGAGAGAGAGAGAGAGGGAGGGAGGGAGAGAGAATAGACAATATAGAATGTGAAGAGAAGAGATGGAGACTAAGACAGAGTATAAACAATGTGCATTAGATAAACAACATAGAATACACACATATACAAATTACAATAAAAACTATGACATGTTACAGCCAAATAATACGACCCGATGTCAAAGTATACACTCACATATAATTAAAATGACATGTTATGTCCGAGCAATACGACCCAATGTCGAAGTCTACATGCACATAAAAATATGAACTAGAACAACGTGTGATAGCCTAACACAGTTTCAAACCCTAACACACTATATATAAACCTTGGAGACACCCAAACAACCCAGTTTCAAACCCTAACACACTATATATAAACCTTGGAGACAACCAAACAACCGAGCAATAAGACTTAGAGTCGAATCCTATATACCCCACCCAATAGCTGACAAATGACACGTTACAACCAAGCGGTACAACCGTGTCTCGATCTTAATTTGCAAACAAGGGAAGGTGTCATGTCCCATGATGATAACGATGGCCAAGTGATACGACCAATTGTTGAAATGCCAAACATACTTATCTAATGGCATACACAACCGAACATTACGACATAGGGTGGCCTTGACATGACTCTAAAACCTAGCCAGTCCTCGACGTTATGTGCCAAAAATATGACACACTCAATTTTTTATTAGGTTTCTAAAAAAATAAAACTAAACGTAAAAAGTTAAAATTATTACGTGTGTGATGTAGTCTCTTTGCACTCTCTCTCTTCGTAATAGAAGATATATTACCAAAAATTACTTTACAAATGGCTACATAGCCGCTATGTGATGTACTAGCTTTCCCTCACTAATTACCCCAAACCACAGGTGTAGCTCGAAGTACCCTCAACCAATATATAGCCATGTCATTCTCCATAAAATGAGCTAACTGCAAGGAAGAGACTTGCCACAATAGTAGCCCTTTTATACGACCTATGTGAGTTGTAATAGCCACTTTTGCATGAAATATGAAGGTATTCCTAGTTAACCAGATATGCCACAAACCTATCTACTTGAAAACATGAAAGAAAACTTGATGTTCTGGGGAATATCACCAAACGGTGTAAGGCATGCCCTCACCTTCTCCCGTAATAACTGTACATATCCACGTGGAACCCCAAAATTTTCGAAAAGACAATAAGCGATCTCTACGTGGCAACAAAGCATCCATAATTCTCACTAGTCCCAATCAAGCCATTCTATTGAATTTTGGTTGTTCAACAAGTTTGTCAGGCCACTCCAGAAGTCGTGTAGCCAACACCTCACTTGCCATAGAATTCAATTGCAACCACTTGTCTGAAGGCTTCCATTTAGTGTGTGCCAACACCTCCTTCCATGCGATCATCAAATGAGAAAGGAGAGGTGAAGCCACCACTCGAACCTGTTGGGAACCATTCACTATATCCCACCATGTACCATCAATCCTGGTATTACCATACATAAGTGTGACCTCCTCTATGAGGGCCTTAGCCATTACCTCTCTCTCTCTCTCTCTCTCTCTCTTTCTCAAAAGTGAAAATGCGCCCAGTGGACCCGCACGGGGGGGAGGCGACAGCTTTATATTTATAACCTTGTAAGGCCCGTCGGGAAACTCTAGAAGCTCGATGGGCCCGATGGGAAAATGCAAAAGACCAGTAGGCCTTTATAGGTTTCACAGGTCACCACAACAGGTCAACTTTTTTGGTGTCAATGACACTATTGTGTTATTGATTGATTTACGCTATTAATAACATAAAAATTTTGAGCAAATATGAAATCCCTAGAGGGAATGGTGTTTTTAGCAGTTAAAAACTCCCAAATGTTTAGAAGAGGCTTAGAGAGAGAGAGAGAGAGAGAGAGAGAGAGAGAGAGGGAGAGGGAGGGAGGGGGGAGATGTTTAATTATGAGCTCAAAGTTCCTTTAAAAAAATCAAGCCATTTCCCAAAATACAAATATAGATAATTTATCCTCTACACTCAAGAAGGGGCATACATTGTCTCAATGTGGATGTTGTTATATTTACATTCTTCTTGCTAGGGAAATGGGCATATTTAACGTGTGTGTAGAAGGACCACCTTTATGAGCGAGCATTATAAAATTCACTCAATACATGGCCTTACAATGTGTGGATATCTTGGGTCCTTTTTTAAACTTTCAATAATGGATGAACATGAGCTTCATATATCTTTGTTATGTTTCTTCCAACAAGAGTATGGAAAGATCCATCCATGAGTCAAACGTATCTAAAGAAGTGTCCTTTGAGTCATGGATGTAAAGATCCATCCATGAGTCAAACGTATCTAAAGAAGTGTCCTTTGAGTCATGGATGGAAAGATACATCCATGAGTCAAAGATATCTAAAGTGTTGTCCTTGAATTCCTCCAAGATGTGAAGAAAATTCGCTTGAGATTGGTCCTCATGGTTGTAAAAGGGGTCTTTGTCAATAATGTTTTTAGCCTTACCCACATTGAATTTGGCATTGTCATTACGTCATTAGAAGGTGAGAATGCCTTACCCACATTAAATTTGGCAATCATTGCATCACTAGAAGGTAAAAAAGTGTAAGTGTATCAAAATTATGAGAAGGCGAGTGTGCTACTGCACCAAAATCTAAATAATGCACTATGCTAGGTGGATCAACTCAGAGGGTAGGCCTTGTTGAGTAATTGGTATATTTCTAAATAGTAAATTTGGTGGTGTGTGATTGCCTTTTGAGAGTGTACATAAGGCCTCTTGGAGGATTTCTAAGTCAGAGAGAGTAAAAGCTTGCAAGGGCTACATGAAATTGTTGTGCTCTATATTGCTTTATTTCTCTTTTAAGTGGTCTCGCTCATCATTTACTCGAATTGGGTGATGATCAACCTCCAAGGCTCCATTAATGGCAAATCTCTATATAATGATTCACTTGAAGCGTTTGTTTTGGTGAGTTGTGGAGATATCTCAATAAACTCCTTTACATTAAGCTCGTGATTCTTGGCAACCATTGAAGGAAAAGAATAATTGATTAATTGGTAACTTTAATTAATCATTTCCTAATCATGGTTGGTTGGCCTAGCCTCCTTGGCATGCTGCCTTAAAAGCCCTTGCTTTTAGCTTATCTTCCTCCACACCCAGAGCAAACACATCCCTGTGTTCCTCGAGTTGCCACACCAGAGCAAAGGCACAAAATAGAGGTTCCTTGGCCTGGTGAGCTCTTTGCACATCCATGCCTAAGAGCTCTCCTTTCCTTGCTTCTCTTGTTAGATATTTATGGTAGTGAGGCCATGTACTGATGCCATGGGTACTTTTTTCCCACTAGGTTTTCCCCATGGCCATCCAAGTGTGAATAGACACCTTAGGGTTAGCTAGTATATAAGCAAGCAAATCCATTATTTAGGATTGTTGATCATTTGTACTTTCTCCTTTGTACTTGTAGAGAGCTTCATCTCTCTCCCATTTGACCTAGCCATTCTATCTCACACTCTACACCCTTGAGCTTCATCTCTCTTCCATACGAGCTAGCCATTCTCTCTCATACTCTACACCCTTGGGCTTTATCTCTCTCCCATTTGAGCTAGCCATTCTCTCTCACTCTACACCCTTGAGCTTCATCTCTCTCCCATTCAAGCTAGCCATTCTCTCTGTTCTTCACATTAAGCATTGTGTGTGTGTGTGTGTGTGTGAGTTCAGCTCTATTATGAGCCAACAATGGTATATCATAGCAGCATCAAGTCTTTGGTGTTTTGAAAGCTTTCATTGAAGCTTTTCTTGCAGACTTGGAGCTTCAAGCTTCACTCAAAGGTGGCCTCTTGGCTTTGTCTATCTTCTTTCATAGCTTTAAAAAGCCTCCATAGCTTCTACGCTTTGAAGCTTTCAAAGCTTTTTCAAAGTGGATTATAGGTAATGACGACTCCTCCTTGCAACCGTTGACTCTCTCCAGCACTTAGTTCCTCTCCAACAATTCATCTCCAATAGAAGGGTGTTTACAAACTTTTCAAGTGATAAATAGCTTTTTTGGTTTTTCTTCCAACAGTCATGTTACAACTTCATGTTACAACTTCAAACAATACTGTACCTCACAGGCGGTAGGAGGAATCTACAATCGGTACTTTAAACCTTCTACAGTCAATGTCTCTATCATTCACTGCAATGTCGAGCTCCGTCAACTTGGCCATCAAGTCTCCATCTACCAATTTCATCAACTCCCGCTTCACCACAGCTTGACACGTGGCAGATAATCTTTGCAATCGCCATCTAGTGCAACCACCCAATCCAACTTTTGCAATCACTGATACCAAGTTTGCAATCGCCTAATTCAATTGTGTGATTCAAGTCCAATTAGATCGACAATCCAACTTTTACAATCGTTTAATACTTGCATAAATCATGAGATTCAACACGATTCAATCATGTGATTTAGGACCAATTTAATCGGTGATCCAACTTCTTCAATTGCTCAATTCGATTAGTAATTCAATGTTTGACTGGCGATTCAACTTTTCTGATCGATGATTCAACTTCTTTGAACAATTCGACTTTTTCGATCGCCCTTCCTCAAATCGATGGCCAGCTTGTTGTCTCTTCTTTTGAGGAGTATGGGTGACAAACCTTGAGAGACCAGCTATCTCATTTGGGTGAGGCACTTATGAAGCGGGTTGTCAGGCACACCATTCATAGCCTTGTGAAGAACACGAAGAAACACCTCAAACATTGCTCCATATGGTAAAGACTTCATCAGGCAAACAATCAATTTGGAAATACCCGAAAGTGATCCAAACAAGGAAAAGGCAAAAGAAATGGGGGCACTCTTGGAGTTTAAACCATAATCACAATTATCTATGATGTAAGAATCCAAGTAATCACATGGCCTCAAACAATGAGGCCAATGAAAGGAGAGCACTTGGTTTGAAAACAATGACAACTTTTGCATCTGAATTTCGATACCCATTTTTATATTCCATTAGGACTGAGTGTGGTTCGATATCTGATCTCCACCTCAAAGAGAGAACTTAAGATGTTTGTATAGAAGTGAATAAAAAAGACAACCCACTTATTTAGAGTAATTGAGGATCTAACATATCTTCGTGAGTGTTGAACCTGTTCCTTTGTTGAAGCATCTCAAAACATATCGATCCCTTACCGTGGTTGTTAGAATCCAAATGTAACACACAAGTGGAGTTAAAAAGAAACAGTCGGAACACCGGCTTTGAAGCTAAAATCAGAAACCCAGACAATGCAAGCTTGTAGTCAAGGAAGGCTAGGAACCCAAGAAAAGCCCAAGAAAGGTAGCGCAATTAAAATATGTTGATAAACTAATAATTAGTCTAAGCTGGCAAAACTCAACTATGTTGATAAACCTTAGCCTTAGAAAAATTCAGGAATTAGATAATACCCTATGCTTTGATTGCTTAAAAATCCATCCCAACATAAAACCCATCTTGACAAGGAGGATACAACCCACAAGCCTCCCTGGATTTCAACCACACAGCTGTCTACAAATGTCCAAGATAAGGTACACACAAGAATGATCCCATAACACCAATCATTGAAGAGGAACATTCCCTTTTGAAACGGTAGATCTTTAGACACCAATGTGCCAAAGAAAAGCTAGATCTTTAGACAACCAATGTGCCAAAGAAAAGCTAGAAAAACAAGATATTTGAGTTTCAATGTCTGCACGCATGTGCACCGTGCAGCTTGTGCAGGCATAAACCCTCTGTATTACATTGAATCATGTGAGGATTCTGTACTCTGATACCAGTTCTCCAAAACCACAAGTTTCTGGTCAGAAAAGCTTATGTACAGATGATTTGGCTTGCCTAGAAGTCCGAATTGATTCACAGAATCCCATCACATTCAATTACTGCTACTTGTACAGTCGGTGACGTCTCTGGTATCAGTACTCACGTTTTATGTAAACTGGACCCTCCTTTGGATGGAGATACTTTAAAACACAACTGTCCTCTTTTTTTCCCCTTGAAGAGACACAGGGTTGCCATGTACATAGCTGAGTATGAGTGCCACCTGCTGCGCTAGTTACAGATGTGTGGCATACCATTTTACTTCAGGGTACTAAGGTGTTTGCAACCTATCACAGAGTGCGGCGCACTTGCAGGGAAAATTACGGTAAGAATCCTGTTCCTGGACCTTGACCCGGAAGCTGGCCGGATTGCATTAGCTGTGGACGGGCTTGATTTGGCACCTGGCCCTGTGAGGAAAAGGCTTGGCCAATTGCAGAACTTGCACTCTGAGCTGGCTGCTGTTGCTGCTGTTGTTGGCTTGAAATCTGTGGCTTGAAGACCACCATATCCTGATGCAGCAAAACAATGTTTTTGCAACTTTAGTCCCGTAATGCCTAAATAGTGATATATTAAAGAAAATATATATATTACCACCGTACCCCTGGGAATAGCATGCCCAGCATCCTTTCCTGCTTTTTGACATCAGTGCTTGCAAGCAGCAATGTCTGAGATGGTAATTGTATAACTGCACACTGCACAAAAACAATTACTTTACTGCTTTAGTACAAGCGTGCCTTCGTGTCTTTTGGTGAACCTCTTTTCTTAATGAGGTTATATTGTAATATAATGATCATCTTAGGAGAAATGGCACGGCAAACATTTCCTGTGGTGGAAACAAAAGTAGTCTCCTCCTGTGGGCCAAGCAGCCACATTTTCTGTGTAAGCAGTAGGATAGCATTGGCATCTTCTGTGTGAACCACCAGCAGCAAGCAAAGTCTCCTGTCTGAAGCCATGCAGCATGAGAGAGGAGGTGCAGCGCAGCTGGTCCTTTGGCCTAGTAGTTCAAGCAGCTCAAGCACGGTAACGTCTCTTGGTGCAGGGGATGTATGTGGTGGAGAAAGCAAGCAGCTTCATGCGTATGAGTGGGAGCTCCTCTTCTTCTGTATGGAACAGTAGTGACTGCGTGACCCTGATATAGTAAAGCCAGCAAGAACTGTGTGTGATAGAGAGCTTGACATGGCCAACGCGACCTTTTATCTCCATCATCCCTGTGAAAAACTGCATCAAGCAACAGTTCGTGGGAAGTAGATTTTCTTCTTTGGGAACAACGTCAAAAGTGGTGAACCTTGGCAGATGTTCCTCCGCACGGTGCACTGTCAACCAACCCGCCAGAAAATCTTTTTTTTTTGGGTACAATTTTAGCATGGGTTGACCTTTAGATTAATGTTTAAAGACTTTAAAAAGGCTGAGCCTAAAGGGTATCCTTGGTGGTGATTAAAGAAAAAAAAACCTCTTTGATACCTGTTGTAAAGTCTATAGTGAATATTGAAAAGAGAAAAGAGAAAAAAAAGGGGGGAGGGCCAAGCCGCCCGTTGAGGAAGAGGGAGGGGGGGGGGGAGTGTTTATATCCCTGCTAGGGGACAGATTGTGTTAGGGCCACAAACCTGGAAACCCTATTAGCGTTAGAATACCCCACATTGAATCCGTGATCACTGAAGACCACGATAGATGGTGGCTAGCGACTCTCCCATAGGCTCCTGAGCCTGAGGTTAGATTGCTGTGAGCAAGCCCCAATAGCATGCCTTGGACTCCCATACCTCAAATCCCTATCATTGAGTCATGCAAATACTCTCTCTCTACGAGCTTTGCTCTCTCTCTCTCTCTCTCTCTCTCTCTCTCTCCCCCCTCCTCCCATGGCTCACCATTTTCAACACTCGCCCGAGAGGTCCTGCACGCTTTGGTAGACCTGGCACTTTGCCAACTCTTGGTATCTGCTCAATTCCAGATGTAATGACGCGAACAGAATTTCCATCGGAGTCGGGCCAAAAATAGCAACTCTCCTAAATTTTAGGAGTGTGGTCCTTTGTATTCTAGGATAATCCCCCATTCCCAAAGCTTGTACTTTCCAAATATTTAAACATCCTGGAGTCCACCAGACCCCTTTCAGACTGGGAAATGTCCAAGCTGGTGACATCGATACAGTACAGTGCGGTGCGATTCGAACCTGAGATGGCTGTTTTTTTTCTGCCCGTTTTCTTCACCATTTTCTGCACATTTCTTTCGCTGTTTGGAGAGCCATTTGATGGGCGTTTTTTGGGGCTCTTGCTTGCTTGCCTTGAGGCTTGAGGCTTGAGGCTTGGCAAGTTGGCCCTTTGGTTGCCAACTTGCCTTTGCTTGAGGCTTGACTATTGAGCCTTGAGCCTCTAGGCTCTCCCTATTATCTATATAATAGGCCCTTCCCCAACCCCATCCTCACAAGTTCTCATTGCTCAACCCTCCCCTCATAAGTGCTCAAGTCTATCCTCTCCCTTGAGTCCTCTCTAGGATCTCTCCCTCTTCCTCCCCCTCAAGGCTCAAGCCTCTCCCTCTTCCTCAACTTTCAAGCCTCTAGGCTCTCCCTCTTGAGTCTTGAGTCTTCCTCAAGCCTCTGCTCTTCCTCAAGCCTCTCCCTCTCTCTCCCTCTTCCTCAAGCCTCTCCCTTTCTTTCTCCCAGGACCCTTCTCTCCTCTTTCACCATGAGAGAAAAGCATGAAGCATTTACTTTGCATGCCATTACCCATGAGAATAACAAGGGGAAGTCGGGGGCATGGAAGTGGACTTGCAAGTATTGTGGCAAGGCCTACACTAGTAGTGCCACTAGGCTTCTTGCACATCTCTCCAAGACGGCAGGGCAAATTGCACCTTGCAAGATGATCCCTCAAGACATTTTCGATGGCATTGTGAAGTACTCCTTGCTTGGCAAAGCAAGTGATAGTGGAAGAGTCCCCCCCGCCGTTGCTGCCGCTCAAGACGAAGTCATCCCGCCGGCAAGGGATACATCCTCTTCATCATTCTCTGCATCCTTCTTCCCCTTCACCAACTCAAACCCCTCATCAAAGAGGCAACCCCTCATCAAAGAGGCAAAGTGAGTTTGAGGTTCCACACAAGAGGCAAGCCACTCTTGGAGGCTCCATTGGAGCAAATGTGGCCTCTCTCTTGGATCCGAGCAAAGTAACAAGACACAAATGTGGAGATTGCACGCACGGCATCGAGTGCAATCTCCACATTTCGTGTCCTCAAAATTTCTCAATGGCAAAGGATGGTGAGAGCCATTGCCGAAGTAGGACCATGCCATGGCCCTTGGCATGGTATCACCTACAACAACATGCGTACGAAGGCACTTGATGAAGAAAAGGAGAGAATCAACAAGACCCTCAAGCCCGTCCAAGTGGGATGGGTGAAGTATGGGTGTTACATCCTCTCCGACGGATGGACCGATAGAAAGAAGAGTATCTTGCTCTCTTGGCACGTACTTCTTGCCGGCCGTGGATGCCGGAAAGGCGGGGAAGAAAACCTCGGGCGAGGTCATCTATAAGCCATAATCGAGGTGAGATACAATTTTAATTTTTGAGTTTGAACCTTGAAAGTTTAGAGTCTTTGCCTTTTACTCAACTTTCAAGTCTTATTTATTTTCCTTTTTCATGCATCCATGATTCATCATCCTTGTAGGTTGGCCCCGAAAATGTGGTTCAAGTGGTTACGGACAATGCCTCCAACTGCCGCAAGATGGGCCGCTTGCTTGAGGAGGAGTTTAAGTCCATAGTATGGACTCCTTGTGTCTCTCACTGCAGTGACTTGCTTATGGAGAACATACTCAAGTTAGAGTGGGTGAAGAGTGTGTTGACACAAGCCACTCAAACTGTCACTTTTTTCAGTCAAAAGTCAAGGCCCTTGCTATCTTCCGCCGTCACAGCGACTTGGAGATGAAGAAGCCATCCTCGACGCGCTTTGCCTACATGTGGCTTCTTCTAGAGCGCCTTTATGATGTCATGCCTAAGCTCCAAGTAACAGTGGTCTCACCGGAGTGGCAGGAATGGATACAAGGTGAGATACCTTCATGTGTCAATGAGGCAAGAGCCATTCAACGGCTATGCTTGAGAGAGGAGTTCTGGCGCCAGGTCCGTGCCCTAGTCATTGCGGTTACTCCCTTGTATAGGGTTTTACGCATGACAGACATGGAGGAGGCTACTTTGGGGCTCCTCACTCACTTTATGAGAGAGGCCATTGCCGAGATTACCCGCACCACAGTCCTCGATGAGCTTGATCTAGAGTATATGTTAACAAGGCAAATAAGATTCAACTTTTTAAGAATAAGTAATAAACTAAAATAGAATGTTGAATCTAAATACTTGTTCTTTCGTTTTTCTCATATAAGATATTCTCCCCTTTATTTTAAAATTCACAGTGATCCCCTTGAGGCTACTCCTCGACGCAATGCTATCTTGGCACTCGTGGAGAAGACATGGAAGTGGATGAAGAGGCCTATCCATGGCCTTGCTGCTTTGTTGCATCTTGCCTACAAAGCACTTCCACTTTTCACTGATCAAGAGTTGCTTTCAGCTAGGGATGCTTTCTTACCGAAAGCATTACCCGATGATGAGAATGGGCAATTAAAACCGGTCTATGGACACATAGAGCGGTAATTCATTCACAAATAACCTGGACTTACTCAGACACACAATCACAGAATCCTCGCTCCCTCGCTCAACAACACATTGGCCCCGAAGTCCGGTGCCCCTTGCGGTATTTCTTTATTGTTAAAAAGTTGGAAAATACAAAGCTCGAGTGCAACAGAGCACTCTACTTGCACCAGCTAAATTTTACAAATTTTGGGAGAAATTTGCCGGCATAACTGCACTAAAACTGTTCCATAACATCTCAGAATGAGTCCCAACTGACAGGCTCACTTCCATAGGCATTAGACTACCCAATGGAGTCCAAAACATCACAATTCAGCTTGCTGTAATTTTCTGCACAGACCTGTTTTCAGCTCTGTTTTCAGCCCAAAATAACCCTTGTACTGTCCTGGAAGACTTTAGCAAAGTCCTACTGCATTATGGCATCAACCGGACAACATAACAGCCCAAAAACAGCACCTATACAGTGCTGAAACAACGTTGTATTGAAGAGGTTATTACCCTCTTCCGTCCCTGCTTTGGTGTAGGAACTAACTACACCGGTTCCTGTTCAAGGAGGCAACTAGCCTCTGCATATAGGCATGAAATTCACACAACTGCACCTGATTTTATCTGACGAGAGCATTACCATAGTCTGCAAGAGAGAGAGAGAGGCTGTGGGGAGCAAGCTCAACCCTCAATACATGAGTTGCAGGGCAAGGGAGTGCACCACAATAGCTCTTTACCTGCAACAATCCACCATAATGGCTGCAAATGAGCCTCATTCAGCCCAAAATCCCACGCTTCCCTCTTCCCAGTGTGGAAAATGCACAAAAATTTGACACTTGGCACATTTTTAAGCCTTTTCCACATGCAATCTTCCAAGCTAAAAATCTCCTGACTGGTTCACATTCTCACAACAGTCCTTTGCCAGCTTTTGGTCCCCTTGACATTCTGCACAAACTGACGCGAACACTTTTCAATTCCAACACTGCCCAAAATAGCAGTTCCCTAGATTTTAGGGATGATGTCATCTGCATTCCTTCTGGTCTCCTGACCATCTTTGACCACTATGGTCACTTCAGAATTTGCTTAGAATTCAAGATACATTCACATTTCGGTGGCGGCCACTTACTAGTGTAAACCGGCCTATGCCCCCATTCAGTGGCCATGTCCTGGACACTGTCATTCATCTTTAAGTGCAGTTCTCAGGCTTAGCCAACCACTGGTCCAAAGTCCCACTGGCTGATCCATTCTAACATTGCAATGGCCCAAGCCCTTCCAAGAGATCCCGGGGGACAACAACAGCAACCAAAGAGAAAGAAAAGAAAAATATATATATTTATAAAGAAATGTAAATAAAGAAAACAACTGCAAAAAGTTTCACCTCCTGGTGACATACCCCCCTCTTGAAAGAAGCAAGCGACCTCGATTGCAAGTCCACATGCAAACGGATGACAAAGGACGATAACAAGATTCCGCACGTGATTAGTGTCATCGCATGTATCTCTTGCCAACGGATGACACGGGGCGATGATAGGGATTCCCCACTACCATTTGTGCCATCGCAGGTTCAAGCCTTTCAAATACATGTTTCCGGATGCAACACAGGGCGATAGCGTATATCTTGTACTATTAGTGTCACAACATGTAAATCATTCATTTGAAGCGTAACAGATACAACTTCAAAGCACTGAAAGTTCATTCATTGATTAAGTCATTGACAACAAACGTCAAAACTGTACATTGCCAAACATATAATACAAATGTACAGGTCATTCAGAATTCAAGTTCAAAAAGCAGAAATAACTGGGACAGACTCTCCTTTCAGCTTCACATCCAGAACATGAGTCTTGTCCCTATGTACAATTGTGATTTTCCTGTTGAAAGCATCCAACACTGCATGTTTCCTATGACACCGTGGAATTCCCAACGGGACATCACATCCTTCCAAGGGCATGATAAGAAACTCCTCTGTGTCGACATAACTCTGTATATGCATGCGAAGTTTGCCAAGTATAGGAGTGATAGGAACTGAATGCCCAGGGCATGCCAAATCAGCCTGTCCAACTGGTCCCATCTCTTCAGCACGAATTCCCAACTTGGCTGCCAATGCTGGTGAAATAAAGTTGGCTCGAGCACTAGGGTCAAAGAAAATCAGCACTGTAGCATCTCTGATTTTACCCCATGCTCTGCACAATTCTGTCACATCATCACATCGCTGGTCACCAACCATGTCAGGTATCAATCCTGCACTCGGCATTGTCTTCTTCTTGGGTGGCCCTTGTTTATCCTCCGCATCTTTTGCTGGCTGTTGTGGACATTTTGCAGCCATATGCCCTTTCTGTTCACAGATGAAACATTTCCCAGCTTGCATCAATGCCTTTCTCTCTTCAAATGGCTTGTCGTACAGTGGCCTCTTTTGTCCTTTGCCTTGAGGTTCCTTCTTCATTGTGCTCTTGAAACCACCTGAACCTCCCTAAAGCAATGCATTAGCCATGTTTGCATTCTCAATTAGTTGAGTCATGTTGGAAACATTGGTCTTAATACAGTAATCCCTGATCTCTTTGGGCAAACCATAGCAATACTTCTCTATTTGCTCTGACAATGGCACTGTCCTCTAAGAAGTTACTGGCAAGAGTGCATCCCAAAACTTCTTATTGTACTCTTCCAGATTTGCACAATTAGCTGCATCCAGTTTGTGCCATGCTGTCATCACATCCACTTCGAAGGTGTTTGTCAGCCATGCAAAAGAGAACTGCTGCTTGAATTGGACCCATGTAGCAGGTGCCTGTCCTTGCATCAACAGTGAGGTCCACCACTTTAATGCGTTAGCTTTCAAGAAAGTAGCAGCCTTCTGCACCTTAGAAGACTCTGTGAAGTTGCCTCTTGTGAATGCTGCATCAAACTGCTGAATGAAAGTCAGCGCTTTCAATTTGTCCTGCATCCCACTGAAAGTCTCAAACTTTACTGCTTGACCTCCTTCTTTGTAATCCTTTTGCACCTTTTCTCCATCAGTCCTTACTGCTCTTTGTCCACTAGGTTGAGGAAATTCAGCCACACTGACAAGTGCTGGGGGCCCCAAAGCTGGACTAAAATAAGTTTGAAGTCCGGGCTGCACACCTATATTGGCATAAAGAGGGTTCACAGCTTCCATAGGCATCATTCCCGGTGACCCTCTTGACATCAGTCCTGGCAAAACTGTGGGCCGCCTAGCCATGGCCTGGAAAACAGACCCACCACCAAAATAGCCAGGCTCGGAAGCAACGAATGGAGGAATGGTCGGCATGACCCTTTGCACATTACTGCCCTGGCCATTAAATGCCTGTACCTGTGCCTGGGTAACATGTTGCACTGGATCAGCTAGTATCACAGCTGCCTGCTCAACATGCTCTACCCTCATTTGCAACTGTTCTTGTGCCCTCTCTACTGCATGCTGGGATGCTTCAACCTGGGAATCCCCTGTGCGTCACTGCAAAAATTTCTTCATTCTGGGATTCTTAACTAGCTGCTGAAAAGTTCCAAGCATGATAAGAAGCTGTGCCTGAAACAAATCCTCCTGTTCCTGTTCTTCCTCTAACAAGGCTGGCTGTACTACTGGCTCCGTCCGAGCAGAGGCTGACACCTGAGCACCTGTCACCTCTATACGCTGTCTGCGAGTAGAAGAGGAACTCTCTTCGGCAGGGAGCTTGCCTTTCCCTTTGTCTGTCATACTGTCAACTGAAAGTTTAAGGGAACCTGTATCCAAAGAAAGAGACCGTACTCTTTCTCACCTGTAATCAGTTGTACCTCACTATGTGTGTCTCCTGTTCACCCAATCCAATTCGTGTCCGGGCTCTTGCAGAAAAGAGGACGCTGTCCCCGCAACGGAACCATAAAACCGGTCTGTGGACACATAGAGCGGTAACTCATTCACAAATAACCTGGACTTACTCAGACACACAATCACAGAATCCTCGCTTCCTCGCTCAACAACACATTGGCCCCGAAGTCCGGTGCCCCTTGCGGTATTTCTTTATTGTTAAAAAGTTGGAAAATACAAAGCTCGAGTGCAACAGAGCACTCTACTTGCACCAGCTAAATTTTACAAATTTTGGGAGAAATTTGCCGGCATAACTGCACTAAAACTGTTCCATAACATCTCAGAATGAGTCCCAACTGACAGGCTCACTTCCATAGGCATCAGACTACCCAATGGAGTCCAAAACATCACAATTCAGCTTGCTGTAATTTTCTGCACAGACCTGTTTTCAGCCCAAAATAACCCTTGTACTGTCCTGGAAGACTTTAGCAAAGTCCTACTGCATTATGGCATCAACCGGACAACATAACAGCCCAAAAACAGCACCTAAACAGTGCTGAAACAACGTTGTATTGAAGAGGTTATTACCCTCTTCCGTCCCTGCTTTGGTGTAGGAACTAACTACACCGGTTCCTGTTCAAGGAGGCAACTAGCCTCTGCATATAGGCATGAAATTCACACAACTGCACCTGATTTTATCTGACGAGAGCATTACCATAGTCTGCAAGAGAGAGAGAGAGAGGCTGTGGGGAGCAAGCTCAACCCTCAATACATGAGTTGCAGGGCAAGGGAGTGCACCACAATAGCTCTTTACCTGCAACAATCCACCATAATGGCTGCAAATGAGCCTCATTCAGCCCAAAATCCCACGCTTCCCTCTTCCCAGTGTGGAAAATGCACAAAAATTTGACACTTGGCACATTTTTAAGCCTTTTCCACATGCAATCTTCCAAGCTAAAAATCTCCTGACTGGTTCACATTCTCACAACAGTCCTTTGCCAGCTTTTGGTCCCCTTGACATTCTGCACAAACTGACGCGAACACTTTTCAATTCCAACACTGCCCAAAATAGCAGTTCCCTAGATTTTAGGGATGATGTCATCTGCATTCCTTCTGGTCTCCTGACCATCTTTGACCACTATGGTCACTTCAGAATTTGCTTAGAATTCAAGATACATTCACATTTCGGTGGCGGCCACTTACTAGTGTAAACCGGCCTATGCCCTCATTCAGTGGCCATGTCCTGGACACTGTCATTCATCTTTAAGTGCAGTTCTCAGGCTTAGCCAACCACTGGTCCAAAGTCCCACTGGCTGATCCATTCTAACATTGCAATGGCCCAAGCCCTTCCAAGAGATCCTGGGGGACAACAACAGCAACCAAAGAGAAAGAAAAGAAAAATATATATATTTATAAAGAAATGTAAATAAAGAAAACAACTGCAAAAAGTTTCACCTCCTGGTGACATACCCCCCTCTTGAAAGAAGCAAGCGACCTCGATTGCAAGTCCACATGCAAACGGATGACACAGGACGATAACAAGATTCCGCACGTGATTAGTGTCATCGCATGTATCTCTTGCCAACGGATGACACGGGGCGATGATAGGGATTCCCCACTACCATTTGTGCCATCGCAGGTTCAAGCCTTTCAAATACATGTTTCCGGATGCAACACAGGGCGATAGCGTATATCTTGTACTATTAGTGTCACAACATGTAAATCATTCATTTGAAGCGTAACAGATACAACTTCAAAGCACTGAAAGTTCATTCATTGATTAAGTCATTGACAACAAACGTCAAAACTGTACATTGCCAAACATATAATACAAATGTACAGGTCATTCAGAATTCAAGTTCAAAAAGCAGAAATAACTGGGACAGACTCTCCTTTCAGCTTCACAACCAGAACATGAGTCTTGTCCCTATGTACAATTGTGATTTTCCTGTTGAAAGCATCCAACACTGCATGTTTGCTATGACACCGTGGAATTCCCAACAGGACATCACATCCTTCCAAGGGCATGATAAGAAACTCCTCTGTGTCGACATAACTCTGTATATGCATGCGAAGTTTGCCAAGTATAGGAGTGATAGGAACTGAATGCCCAGGGCATGCCAAATCAGCCTGTCCAACTGGTCCCATCTCTTCAGCACGAATTCCCAACTTGGCTGCCAATGCTGGTGAAATAAAGTTGGCTCGAGCACTAGGGTCAAAGAAAATCAGCACTGTAGCATCTCTGATTTTACCCCATGCTCTGCACAATTCTGTCACATCATCACATGGCTGGTCAGGTATCAATCCTGCACTCGGCATTGTCTTCTTCTTGGGTGGCCCTTGTTTATCCTCCGCATCTTTTGTGGCTGTTGTGGACATTTTGCAGCCATATGCCCTTTCTGTTCACAGATGAAACATTTCCCAGCTTGCATCAATGCCTTTCTCTCTTCAAATGGCTTGCCGTACAGTGGCCTCTTTTGTCCTTTGCCTTGAGGTTCCTTCTTCATTGTGCTCTTGAAACCACCTGAACCTCCCTAAAGCAATGCATTAGCCATGTTTGCATTCTCAATTAGTTGAGTCATGTTGGAAACATTGGTCTTACTACAGTAATCCCTGATCTCTTTGGGCAAACCATAGCAATACTTCTCTATTTGCTCTGACAATGGCACTGTCCTCTAAGAAGTTACTGGCAAGAGTGCATCCCAAAACTTCTTATTGTACTCTTCCAGATTTGCACAATTAGCTGCATCCAGTTTGTGCCATGCTGTCATCACATCCACTTCGAAGGTGTTTGTCAGCCATGCAAAAGAGAACTGCTGCTTGAATTGGACCCATGTAGCAGGTGCCTGTCCTTGCATCAACAGTGAGGTCCACCACTTTAATGCGTTAGCTTTCAAGAAAGTAGCAGCCTTCCGCACCTTAGAAGACTCTGTGAAGTTGCCTCCAGTGAATGCTGCATCAAACTGCTGAATGAAAGTCAGCGCTTTCAATTTGTCCTGCATCCCACTGAAAGTCTCAAAGTTTACTGCTTGACCTCCTTCTTTGTAATCCTTTTGCACCTTTTCTGCATCAGTCCTTACTGCTCTTTGCCCACTAGGTTGAGGAAATTCAGTCACACTGACAAGTGCTGGGGGCCCCAAAGCTGGACTAAAATAAGTTTGAAGTCCGGGCTGCACACCTATATTGGCATAAAGAGGGTTCACAGCTTCCATAGGCATCATTCCCGGTGACCCTCTTGACATCAGTCCTGGCAAAACTGTGGGCTGCCTAGCCATGGCCTGGAAAACAGACCCACCACCAAAATAGCCAGGCTCGGAAGCAACAAATGGAGGAATGGTCGGCATGACCCTTTGCACATTACTGCCCTGGCCATTAAATGCCTGTACCTGTGCCTGGGTAACATGTTGCACTGGATCAGCTAGTATCACAGCTGCCTGCTCAACATGCTCTACCCTCATTTGCAACTGTTCTTGTGCCCTCTCTACTGCATGCTAGGATGCTTCAACCTGGGAATCCCCTGTACGTCACTGCAAAAATTTCTTCATTCTGGGATTCTTAACTAGCTGCTGAAAAGTTCCAAGCATGATAAGAAGCTGTGCCTGAAACAAATCCTCCTGTTCCTGTTCTTCCTCTAACAAGGCTGGCTGTACTACTGGCTCCGTCCGAGCAGAGGCTGACACCTGAGCACCTGTCACCTCTATACGCTGTCTGCGAGTAGAAGAGGAACTCTCTTCGGCAGGGAGCTTGCCTTTCCCTTTGTCTGTCATACTGTCAACTGAAAGTTTAAGGGAACCTGTATCCAAAGAAAGAGACCGTACTCTTTCTCACCTGTAATCAGTTGTACCTCACTATGTGTGTCTCCTCTTCACCCAATCCAATCCGTGTCCGGGCTCTTGCAGAAAAGAGGACCCTGTCCCCGCAACGGAACCATAAAACCGGTCTATGGACACATAGAGCGGTAATTCATTCACAAATAACCTGGACTTACTCAGACACACAATCACAGAATCCTCGCTTCCTCGCTCAACAACACATTGGCCCCGAAGTCCGGTGCCCCTTGCGGTATTTCTTTATTGTTAAAAAGTTGAAATTACAAAGCTCGAGTGCAACAGAGCACTCTACTTGCACCAGCTAAATTTTACAAATTCTGGGAGAAATTTGCCAACATAACTGCACTAAAACTGTTCCATAACATCTCAGAATGAGTCCCAACTGACGGGCTCACTTCCATAGGCATCAGACTACCCAATAAAGTCCAAAACATCACAATTCAGCTTGCTGTAATTTTCTGCACAGACCTGTTTTCAGCCCAAAATAACCCTTGTACTGTCCTGGAAGACTTTAGCAAAGTCCTGCATTCTGGCATCAACCGGGCAACATAACAGCCCAAAAACAGCACCTAAACAGTGCTGAAACAGCGTTGTATTGAAGAGGTTATTACCCTCTTCCGTCCCTGCTTTGGTGTAGGAACTAACTACACCGGTTCCTGTTCAAGGAGGCAACTAGCCTCTGCATATAGGCATGAAATTCACACAACTGTACCTGATTTTATCTGATGAGAGCATTACCATAGTCTGCACGAGAGAGAGAGAGAGGCTGTGGGGAGCAAGCTCAACCCTCAATACATGAGTTGCAGGGCAAGGGAGTGCACCACAATAGCTCTTTACCTGCAACAATCCACCATAATGGCTGCAAATGAGCCTCATTCAGCCCTAAATCCCACGCTTCCCTCTTCCTAGTGTGGGAAATGCACAAAAATTTGACACTTGGCACATTTTTAAGCCTTTTCCACATGCAATCTTCCAAGCTAAAAATCTCCTGACTGGTTCACATTCTCACAACAGTCCTTTGCCAGCTTTTGGTCCCCTTGACATTCTGCACAAACTGACGCGAACACTTTTCAATTCCAACACTGCCCAAAATAGCAGTTCCCTAGATTTTAGGGATGATGTCATCTGCATTCCTTCTGGTCTCCTGACCATCTTTGACCACTATGGTCACTTCAGAATTTGCTTAGAATTCAAGATACATTCACATTTCGGTGGCGGCCACTTACTAGTGTAAACCGGCCTATGCCCTCATTCAGTGGCCATGTCCTGGACACTGTCATTCATCTTTCAGTGCAGTTCTCAGGCTTAGCCAACCACTGGTCCAAAGTCCCACTGGCTGATCCATTCTAACATTGCAATGGCCCAAGCCCTTCCAAGAGATCCCGGGGGACAACAACAGCAACCAAAGAGAAAGAAAAGAAAAATATATATATTTATAAAGAAATGTAAATAAAGAAAACAACTGCAAAAAGTTTCACCTCCTGGTGACATACCCCCCTCTTGAAAGAAGCAAGCGACCTCGATTGCAAGTCCACATGCAAACGGATGACAAAGGACGATAACAAGATTCCGCACGTGATTAGTGTCATCGCATGTATCTCTTGCCAACGGATGACACGGGGCGATGATAGGGATTCCCCACTACCATTTGTGCCATCGCAGGTTCAAGCCTTTCAAATACATGTTTCCGGATGCAACACAGGGCGATAGCGTATATCTTGTACTATTAGTGTCACAACATGTAAATCATTCATTTGAAGCGTAACAGATACAACTTCAAAGCACTGAAAGTTCATTCATTGATTAAGTCATTGACAACAAACGTCAAAACTGTACATTGCCAAACATATAATACAAATGTACAGGTCATTCAGAATTCAAGTTCAAAAAGCAGAAATAACTGGGACAGACTCTCCTTTCAGCTTCACATCCAGAACATGAGTCTTGTCCCTATGTACAATTGTGATTTTCCTGTTGAAAGCATCCAACACTGCATGTTTCCTATGACACCGTGGAATTCCCAACAGGACATCACATCCTTCCAAGGGCATGATAAGAAACTCCTCTGTGTCGACATAACTCTGTATATGCATGCGAAGTTTGCCAAGTATAGGAGTGATAGGAACTGAATGCCCAGGGCATGCCAAATCAGCCTGTCCAACTGGTCCCATCTCTTCAGCACGAATTCCCAACTTGGCTGCCAATGCTGGTGAAATAAAGTTGGCTCGAGCACTAGGGTCAAAGAAAATCAGCACTGTAGCATCTCTGATTTTACCCCATGCTCTGCACAATTCTGTCACATCATCACATGGCTGGTCAGGTATCAATCCTGCACTCGGCATTGTCTTCTTCTTGGGTGGCCCTTGTTTATCCTCCGCATCTTTTGCTGGCTGTTGTGGACATTTTGCAGCCATATGCCCTTTTTGTTCACAGATGAAACATTTCCCAGCTTGCATCAATGCCTTTCTCTCTTCAAATGGCTTGCCGTACAGTGGCCTCTTTTGTCCTTTGCCTTGAGGTTCCTTCTTCATTGTGCTCTTGAAACCACCTGAACCTCCCTAAAGCAATGCATTAGCCATGTTTGCATTCTCAATTAGTTGAGTCATGTTGGAAACATTGGTCTTAATACAGTAATCCCTGATCTCTTTGGGCAAACCATAGCAATACTTCTCTATTTGCTCTGACAATGGCACTGTCCTCTAAGAAGTTACTGGCAAGAGTGCATCCCAAAACTTCTTATTGTACTCTTCCAGATTTGCACAATTAGCTGCATCCAGTTTGTGCCATGCTGTCATCACATCCACTTCGAAGGTGTTTGTCAGCCATGCAAAAGAGAACTGCTGCTTGAATTGGACCCATGTAGCAGGTGCCTGTCCTTGCATCAACAGTGAGGTCCACCACTTTAATGCGTTAGCTTTCAAGAAAGTAGCAGCCTTCCGCACCTTAGAAGACTCTGTGAAGTTGCCTCCAGTGAATGCTGCATCAAACTGCTGAATGAAAGTCAGCGCTTTCAATTTGTCCTGCATCCCACTGAAAGTCTCAAAGTTTACTCCTTGACCTCCTTCTTTGTAATCCTTTTGCACCTTTTCTGCATCAGTCCTTACTGCTCTTTGCCCACTAGGTTGAGGAAATTCAGCCACACTGACAAGTGCTGGGGGCCCCAAAGCTGGACTAAAATAAGTTTGAAGTCCGGGCTGCACACCTATATTGGCATAAAGAGGGTTCACAGCTTCCATAGGCATCATTCCCGGTGACCCTCTTGACATCAGTCCTGGCAAAACTGTGGGCCGCCTAGCCATGGCCTGGAAAACAGACCCACCACCAAAATAGCCAGGCTCAGAAGCAACGAATGGAGGAATGGTCGGCATGACCCTTTGCACATTACTGCCTTGGCCATTAAATGCCTGTACCTGTGCCTGGGTAACATGTTGCACTGGATCAGCTAGTATCACAGCTGCCTGCTCAACATGCTCTACCCTCATTTGCAACTGTTCTTGTGCCCTCTCTACTGCATGCTGGGATGCTTCAACCTGGGAATCCCCTGTACGTCACTGCAAAAATTTCTTCATTCTGGGATTCTTAACTAGCTGCTGAAAAGTTCCAAGCATGATAAGAAGCTGTGCCTGAAACAAATCCTCCTGTTCCTGTTCTTCCTCTAACAAGGCTGGCTGTACTACTGGCTCCGTCCGAGCAGAGGCTGACACCTGAGCACCTGTCACCTCTATACGCTGTCTGCGAGTAGAAGAGGAACTCTCTTCGGCAGGGAGCTTGCCTTTCCCTTTGTCTGTCATACTGTCAACTGAAAGTTTAAGGGAACCTGTATCCAAAGAAAGAGACCGTACTCTTTCTCACCTGTAATCAGTTGTACCTCACTATGTGTGTCTCCTCTTCACCCAATCCAATCCGTGTCCGGGCTCTTGCAGAAAAGAGGACCCTGTCCCCGCAACGGAACCATAAAACCGGTCTATGGACACATAGAGCGGTAATTCATTCACAAATAACCTGGACTTACTCAGACACACAATCACAGAATCCTCGCTTCCGAATATCAGAATTCGTAGCTCGCTGAAGCTCCGGCCTCCACCCTGCTCTGCGCACCCGCCCTCCCTCTGTTGCCTGTTCGCCCCCCACCTCTCCGCCTGTTCGCCCCTCCACCCCCCGCCTGCCTTCGCCCCCTTCTTCTCCCCGTTGCGCCCCCTCCTGCCTAGCTGCTGCGCCTCCCCCCTCCCCGCCATTTCGTCCCCCCCCCCCCCCCCCTAGCCGCCTCTTCGTCAATTCGCCCCCCCCCCCCCCCTCTTCGCCTGTTCGCCCCCCCTCCCCTTTGTCGCCTGTTCGCCCCCCACCTCTCCGCCTGTTCGCACCCGCCTCCCTTCAGCAGCGCCCCGCCTCCCCTCCCTTTCACGTTTTTTTTTTTTTTTGCCGCCCCCCCTTAGGGTTTCTCCTTCGTTTTCGCCCCCTCCCTCCTCTTTCGTGCTCTTTTTCACCCCCAGGGGGTTTTGTTTTTCTTCATTTTCATCCGGTCTTCCGCCTCTTTGTGTGCAGCCCGCTTCTTGCAGGTTTTCCGCTTTCGCCTCGCCTTCGCCTGAGCTTCAGACTCTGATGGAGACTCCTCCCGCCTCGCCTCAGAGGGACTCATCCGCAGCCCCCTCGCCCGCCCCCGAGGACATCCCCATCAGGCTTTCTCTTTCGCCGGAAGGGGAAGCGAGCCTCACCGCAGAGGTGGAACGCCTCCAGGCTCATTCCACCATCTGCCGTATAGTCGGCACTCGCCCCAGCAGAGGGGAGATCAGGGATCTTCTTCAGGCTCGCCTTCTTGCAGATGTGGGCAAGATCCTGGATGTACAGCTCCTGGGCCGGGGCCATTATCAGATCGAGTTCGAGGCCGCCCAGAGCGTTGCCAAGGTCCTTGCCATGAGTCCTCTGGACATCAGGGGTGCTCGGGCTTTCTTCAGACCTTGGCAGCATGGATTTGACCCAGCAGCGGCGGAGCAGGGAGAGCGCCTCTTCCATATTACAGTTTGTTTCCTTGGTCTCCGCCGGGAGTATCTTCCGCTCCTCTCCAGGCTCGGAGCATTGGTGGGCTCGGTACTAGAGACGGGCCCCTCAGCAGCTTCAGTGGTGGCCAGAGCAGCTGGGCTACCTTCGGTCAGAGTGTTGGTGTCTGACATCTCCTCCCTTCCTAAGGTCATTCAGCTACCTAGGATAGGGGGGGGGGTGGATAGATCAGAGAGTGGAGTTCTCGGGGCTCCCGAACCAGTGCTTCATTTGCAGGCAGGTCGGTCATCTGGCCAAGGCTTGCCCTCGCAGGAGACCTCGACCCTCACCACAGCAGCAGGCTACTGATGGCCCGCCCACAGATTCGGCTCGGCAGGCTGCCTCAGGGACGCCTGCTCAGGCCACAGAGACCTCAGAGTGGCAGCCTGGACAGGGGCGCCGCCGAGGGAGACAGCCACAGCAGCACGCCCAGAGACCGCTGCAGCAGCAGCCACAGTCTCAGCCTCACTGGGTTCCGGTGAGGAACAGCTTTGCTCCCTTCAGGAGGAGACCCCTGCAGCGACCGAGGACCAGGAGATGCCAGCTCCCCCTCCTTCACCCCCCCCACCCCCGTCCCCTCCCACTGCCTCGCTTCCACCTTCGCCTCCTCCCGCCCCCGCTCCGGTTTCGGCAGCGGCTCCCTCTCCACCTCCTTCGCCTCCCCCTCCTCCCCCTCCGCCCGCCTCACCTTCCCGGGAGACCCTGGCAGTTCCCTGGCGCTCACCTGCAGTCCGGAGAGCGCTGAGCACTGACCTCGCTCGAGCATCACAGAGGAGACCTATGCCGATTAGGGCCTCACGGATTTCATCTATCCGCAGTCGGCTGAGTCGCCTTCGCATTAGACAGCGCTCGGAGGCCTTTGATTAGACCTTTACACGGCTTTTTGGAGCAGAGGGCCCCCATGAGCCAGCACCCATTCGAGTCCATGTAGTGATACCTCCGGCCCGCGGGGAGGAGGCACTAGACTCAGCGGTGGCCTTCTCGTTCCCTCTATGTGGACCTTGTGATCGGGAGTGGACTCTAGAGCTCGCTCTCAGCACTTTGAAGACTCAGGCAGTTGAGTTTTCTCACCACATGAGCGATCTGGAGGTGACAGATGTGATAGGCCGACTTTGGGAGTTGGCTCATTTTTTCTTGGATCCCGGGAGTGTGGATACCTCGGGATTCGGCATTTGGTCGTGCGCATAGTGGCAGACTTGGCACGCGACCCTGGATATGTGAGTATACACGAGGTTTCTCTGTCAGAGCAGGAGGCAGTCGCCATGGGCCACAGCCACTGGCGCCTGATCCGGGATTCTTGCATTACACCGGGTGGGCAGATTCGCAGCCGTTCGGATGGGGACTACTCTCCATCCAAGCCGCTTGCGAAGGCCCGCCGCACGGCTGAGACCGCATCCACCTCAGCAGGGCATCCATGAGGATCATCTCATGGAATGTACAGGGCCTTGGCGGAGCACACTTTATACGCTATCGAGGTTGCTTGAGGCAGGAGCTTCAGAGATGCCTGGTTGGTGGCAGCATTGACATTTTGATGATGCAGGAGCACCACTTGGGTGAGAGCAGGATCCGGAGATATGGTTCGATGATGCCTGGTAGCTGGGACACTTTTTGGTCTGCAGGGTTTGGTCCTTTGGGTGGACAGGGAGGAGTATGCATGGTTATTGCAGATGTATGGCGGCAGGCCATTGTGGATCGAGGGATCATTGTGCCTGGTAGAGCACAGTATGTCATTCTGAGGATGCATGATGAGCTATTGGGTGTGCTCAACATCTATGCGCCCAATCATGCTAGTGCCAGAGCAGAGTTCTGGACTCAGGTTACAGATGCATTGCCAGAGGCCGCACATTGGTGTGTTGGGGGAGACTTCAACATGCTTGAGGACCCGGCAGATAGGGTGGGAGGCAGTCATGTTACAGTGCACGGCACGGAGCTTGCAGCTTGGGACCGGTTTTGCATGTCACTGAGGATCACTGATGCATGGCAGCACGGGGCTTTCTCTCGGTCTCAGGACAGTCTTAGTTTCTCTCGGTCGGATCGCCGGCAGGGAGGGACTAATCTATCACGGATTGATCGCTTTTATGTGGGCGATTGGTTAGGGGAGCGAGGGGGCTCCGTCGGCATTCTCGCTGGCACCTCATTTTCAGATCATGCGCCAGTTATATTGACATTGGAGGAGGGGACACGGGAGCCCAGCTTGCAGTTGAGGATCCCAGAGAGGGTACTTGCAGATCCCAGTCTCGCTGAGGATATTGAGAGGATCTGGCATGATAGTCAGTGCTCTGACCAGGATGCAGCGGGCCAGTGTGCCCAGGGACTCATTGAGCTTAGCTCTTTTCTGCACGCTGCAGCTTTGACATGATTGGGAGAGATTCGCGAGCGGGAGCAACGGCTGAGACGCAGCCTTGCTTCGCTACAGCGCCTTCAGAAGCAGCAGCCTGCATGTGAGTGGGTGGCGTCCCAGTTGAGCCAGGCACGCCAGGAGGTTAGAGAGGTAGAGGAGCAGAGACATGAGTTTTACTATCGTCGTCAGGCCTCTCAGTGGACGCAGCTTGGTGATAGAGTGACTGGGGAGTTTTTTGAGATCACTGGACCCCGTCATGCGCGAGCAGGAGTCCGCCAGCTTGGTAGACCGGATGGATCGGTAGCTACTGAGCTCGGGGAGATCAGAGCCATTGCCACTGCTTTTTATAGTGACCTGCTTTCAGCGGAGCCAGCCACTGAGGATCGAGATGTTTGCAGACAGACTGTGTGGGCCCATGTGCAGAGGAGGGTCACAGACCATATGCGTACAGTTCTAGGTGCGCCTCTGTCAGAGATTGAGCTTGCCGAGGCCTTGAGGGTCCTGCCGCGACATAGTTGCCCATGGGAGGACGGACTGACGCCGGCCTTTTTTATGCGCTATTGGGACCTTTTGGGGCCAGGCCTCCGCAGGGGCTTTCAGCATGTTTTGGACATTGGGGTGATGCCGCAAAGCTTTTCAGAGGGCTTGATCTATCTTATCCCCAAGGGGGAGGGAGTATCAGATGACATTCGGCATTGGAGGCCTATTACGATCCTCAATACTGTCTACAAGGTCTTAGCAAAGGCCTTGAGTTTGAGGAACGAGCCCTTCCTGGGGGAGTTGATTCATGCTACTCAGACAGGATTTGTCAAGGAGCGCAGTATCCTTGACAACATCTATACTTTCTGGGAGGCGACGGCCCGAGCTAGATTTCTTGGCGAGGACTTGGTCGTGATGCTTCTCGATTTTGAGAAGGCATACGATAGAGTTGATTGGGGATTCTTAGAGGGCACTATGCTTCGCCTAGGCTTTGAGCCAGGATGGATCAGAGGGGTGGCAGCTTTGTATTCCACAGCTCGCAGCCAGGTGCTGATTGCAAAAGGACGGGGGCCGAGTTTTCAGCTGACAAGATCAGTCCGTCAGGGGTGTCCTCTCGCCCCTTTCCTTTTTCTCTTCTTTGCGGAGGCTATGAGTATGTATTTGACGGCAGAGGAGGTTGGTTTGAGAGGACTTCAGCTCCCAGTCCGGGGGGAGGATTTGCTTGATGCTGAGTTTGCAGACGACACGGGCTTATTTTTGCATGGCCAAGAGGCCAATCTTATTCGGGCTGAGCAGTCGCTCCAGGTTTTTAGTGCAGCCTCGGGAGCATTGATCAATTGGCGCAAGACAGTGGCCTTTTGGATCAGTAGTGCTCCCACTCCGGCATGGAGCCCGGACCCCGGTTTTAGATGGATTCCTCAAGGCACAGCAGTGCGGTATTTGGGATGCCAGATTGGCCTCGATTTGTCACCTGAGCAGCAGATTGCCCCGCTTCTTCTGAGCATTCGGAAGAAGCTATTGTATTGGAGTATAGCTCGACTATCCTTGGCTGGGAGGGTGGTGGTGGCAAATCAGGTGCTGTTAGCGACCATGTGGTACATTACGTCTTGCTGGATTTTCTCGAGCTCTTGCATCAGCCAGGTACAGAGGCTGATCAGGAACTTTCTGTGGTCTGGGCGGGACGGTCAGCCAGCTCGGGCAAAGGTTGCATGGGCAGTTATTTCACTTCCGTTGGCTCAGGGCGGTTTGGGCATTATAGATCCAGTCGATCAGAGTAGAGCCTTATTGGGGAAGCTTATTGTTCGGGGGTTGCTTCCAGGCGCTGAGCCTTGGAAAGAGCTCCTCTTGTAGCGACTGCAGGCTCGGGCGCCCCCTGCAGGGGGTACTTGGGCACCAGAGATTCGCTGGATCTTCATAGAGATGAGGAGGACAGGCCTCACTAGAGGATGGGAGGACAGATTTGCTTTGAGTATCCTGAGAGCTTGGGAGCTGCTGAGACCGGGGCTCTCTCAGCGGCCTCCTTCTTGTGTTGAGGAGCGGGCCAGGCAGCCGCTCATCTGGAGCCCAGCGGTTCGTACGGAGCAGGGTCATATGCTGGGTTCTCGGCCTCGTCTAGCCTGGGGACCTTTAGCGGCAGGCCCTGCTCGTAGTTTTGGAGACTGGCAGGCTTTTTGCAGTCTACCAGAGGTGATCCAGGTGGAGAGGCTGAGTCACTTCAGAGGGGGGTTGATTATGAGGGATGATATTCAGGAGGCACTTACAGAGGAGTGGTTCACACCTCTCGAGCCAGTGGCCCCACGGTGGATGGGAGCCTTTACGCAGTTGGAGATCCTGATTGCTGTCAGAGCTAGCACTGAGGATGGCAGATGCCTCTACTATGAGATTCAGGATGAGGGCAGACTCCAGAGAGTGGAGGTGGAGTCGCCTTTGGTTGCAGAGTGCACCTTCCAGAGGATTCGGGTAGTGGCTGCCGCTTCTCGGAAGTGGCATATTGACCCCGACCCTGCTGATGTGCTCCCGGATTGGCGCATATGGGCATATGCAGCGCGCCCCTTGGCCCGGCTACAGTGGGACCCCGGGGAGTACGAGTGGCATGATCCTTATGCATCCCTTGAGGCCACAGAGATCACCTTTTTCCAGTATACTGTTCGGCTGGGACGGCATATTTTGACGGCGAGGAGGACGGTTTCTCCAGCGGCAGCGGGGCATTGGCGATTGCAGGGACTCTCACAGGAGTTCCTGGAGGATTTCTGGGCTCGGCTCTGGGCTAGTCGGCAGGCCCGCAGGATCTCGGCTTTTCAGTGGCTGGTCGCCCACAGGGGCTCAGCAGTTGGCACTTGGCTTGTTTACAGCGGTCTTCCGGCGGCCTGCGTCCGATGCGGCCACCCTATGGAGACACAGAGACATTGCCTTTGGGACTGCCCTCAGGCACAGCAGATTTGGCTGCGGGTGCTGCGTATTCTGGCCCCCCTCTCTCCAGAGGGTATGTTTACGTGGGGTGCCGCTGCTTGGTCGACTTTGTCAGGGCCTGCTATGGGCTATGAGATGGAGCAGGGCAGTCAGGCCATCAGATTTATTAGGGGCCAGCCTCGCGTGGTTCCGGCACCGGATTTCTCGTCCGCCAGCTGGACACAGGAGAGGGATTTACGATGGGAGCTCCTCAGCAGCCTCACCATCTGGTTCACCTGGAGGGCCCGGTGCTTTACGGCCTTTGAGGGGAGATTAGAGCCACCAGCAGAGACTGTTCGGGGGATTTGGCAGGAGTTGATCCACACCCTGCGAGGACAGTACGACCGCATCCGGGGAGACTCGGATGAGGCGATCTTACGGCGCCAGGCCTTTCACACCACTTGGCGCTGTGGCCCGTTCTACACCTTACACACGGGATCCCCCCGTTGGCACTACAGGCCACCTGTTTGGCTCTTCCCCCCCCCTATTGTATGATTTAGCCGCTCAGTTTTTTTATACTGATGCTTGTATTTTGCAGCACCTAGGGAGAGTCTCCTGGGCTGCCATGATGTATTCACTGCTCTTCTCTCTCTTAGGAGCAGGAGAGATCTCTTTTGTAGCCCTTCGAGCGTTTTTATATAACTAATGAAAGGATCTTTTCTCGGAAAAAAAAAAGAATCCTCGCTTCCTCGCTCAACAACACATTGGCCCCGAAGTCCGGTGCCCCTTGCGGTATTTCTTTATTGTTAAAAAGTTGGAAAATACAAAGCTCGAGTGCAACAGAGCACTCTACTTGCACCAGCTAAATTTTACAAATTCTGGGAGAAATTTGCCAACATAACTGCACTAAAACTGTTCCATAACATCTCAGAATGAGTCCCAACTGACAGGCTCACTTCCATAGGCATCAGACTACCCAATAAAGTCCAAAACATCACAATTCAGCTTGCTGTAATTTTCTGCACAGACCTGTTTTCAGCTCTGTTTTCAGCCCAAAATAACCCTTGTACTGTCCTGGAAGACTTTAGCAAAGTCCTGCATTCTGGCATCAACCGGGCAACATAACAGCCCAAAAACAGCACCTAAACAGTGCTGAAACAGCGTTGTATTGAAGAGGTTATTACCCTCTTCCGTCCCTGCTTTGGTGTAGGAACTAACTACACCGGTTCCTGTTCAAGGAGGCAACTAGCCTCTGCATATAGGCATGAAATTCACACAACTGCACCTGATTTTATCTGACGAGAGCATTACCATAGTCTGCACGAGAGAGAGAGAGAGAGGCTGTGGGGAGCAAGCTCAACCCTCAATACATGAGTTGCAGGGCAAGGGAGTGCACCACAATAGCTCTTTACCTGCAACAATCCACCATAATGGCTGCAAATGAGCCTCATTCAACCCAAAATCCCACGCTTCCCTCTTCCCAGTGTGGAAAATGCACAAAAATTTGACACTTGGCACATTTTTAAGCCTTTTCCAAATGCAATCTTCCAAGCTAAAAATCTCCTGACTGGTTCACATTCTCACAACAGTCCTTTGCCAGCTTTTGGTCCCCTTGACATTCTGCACAAACTGACGCGAACACTTTTCAATTCCAACACTGCCCAAAATAGCAGTTCCCTATATTTTAGGGATGATGTCATCTGCATTGGTCTCCTGACCATCTTTGACCACTATGGTCACTTCAGAATTTGCTTAGAATTCAAGATACATTCACATTTCGGTGGCGGCCACTTACTAGTGTAAACCGGCCTATGCCCTCATTCAGTGGCCATGTCCTGGACACTGTCATTCATCTTTAAGTGCAGTTCTCAGGCTTAGCCAACCACTGGTCCAAAGTCCCACTGGCTGACCCATTCTGACATTGCAATGGCCCAAGCCCTTCCAAGAGATCCCGGGGGACAACAACAGCAACCAAAGAGAAAGAAAAGAAAAATATATATATTTATAAAGAAATGTAAATAAAGAAAACAACTGCAAAAAGTTTCACCTCCTGGTGACAACAATTTCAGTTCTTACAGGAGCTCATCAACTATAATGATGAGAGGGGCCCTGCATTCGCCACTGCGGTATGTTGGAGGAGGGATTCTATAGTGAAGCCTCTCTTTTGGTGGGAGTCATTTGCTTACCAACAACCTCACCTACAAAGAGTGGCTTTGAGGATTCTAGCCCAGGTAACTACTAACCACTTGGCACCAAGTTACTAAATTATGTGTAGATACTAGAATCCTGATCATTGTTTATTTTTATTGTGGATTAGGATTGCTCTTCGGGTGCATGTGAGAGGAACTAGAGTCCTACTCACTAATACACACGAAGTTGCGCAATCGACTAAGCACTAGATAGTTAGAGCGGCTAGTCTATTGCCACAATAACTTACGTATGGTGTGTGCAATGCACGATATGAGTCAAGCTAGACAGGTAATTTGTTATGTAACATGTTAGACTTACATAACTTTCAATGTTTTATTATTTAGTCCCCAATCGATTATAAAACTTGTAGGTAAACGTCGATGAATTTAAGTTGACGGTGGATACTCTTAAGAGTGTCCACAAGGAGCGTAATGGAGAGGAGGAGGCCATGTATGCAGAGCTCTACAAAGAGCTAGAGGAGATTGATAGACGAGTCTCTCGCACTCGTTGTGGCCGCCGAGCTAGAGGTGGAGTACATGTTCGGCCTATTCTTACCTTTGGCTCTCAAGGCCCTGATCGCCCAGATGCTACCTATGTAAGATGTGGCTCTCAGAGCTCTACCTCCGCAGCGATTAAAGTTGGGGATGCTTCCATTGCAGAGTCTTCTTCGGCAGTTCATGGTGATATTAGGGAGCCCGAATATGATGATGAGGGCAACGTTCTTAGCGATGGGGATTTTGGTGGGAGCTCTGAGGTGTCCTCCTCTAGTGAGGATATTGAAGAGCCTAGCGATAGCTCTGAGCCTTGACTCCTGACATAGGCTTTTAGCCTCTATAGTCCTCTATGGGCTTTTTGCCTTTTTGTACTCACATTTTTGTACTTGCCCATGTGGCATGCCGACTTTTGCGGCTTTATATTCATGACTCTTTGACATGTCACATGTACATTTGTCTACTTTCATTTTCTATGCAACTTGCAAGTTGCAACATTCTCAATTTTTATGTTTTGGGTAAGTTATAAGTTGTAAGTTGTAACTTCTCTAAGTTTTGCATCTATATTTATATTTTTAAGTATTTTTTAATGGACCGTATCTCCACCGTATTTTTATTTTTAAAATTTAGCAGTGCGTTCCGAGACCGTATTTGAACGTACCATACCAAATCGAACTTTTTGTAATTGACAACTATGCCCGCTGTCAGCTACCAATTGCGACTGTACTGCTGACCTGCGATTGTCTACGCCGACTGGACTGTCTGCGCTAACTGAATCGCCATACATGTGCGCCTAATCTATTGATGTTGTGCGCCGTACAACTAGCTACTACCTCCGCCACGTTATCATCCTGCACCAGCTGACTGCAGCCACTTGCCATACTACGCCATCCAGTTGCTGTCGTGCTACCGTGGATCTATCCTGGTTCATACTCCCCAGTACGGCCTGAAACCGATAGGGGACCGGTCTAGACTTACGAAAACAAACCCCAGAACAAATGAGACACTCACAAACAACACAGTACTGAAACAAACTTTGGGACGCAGCGGAATAACCATAAACAACAGAAAAGAGAACGCAACATTGAGCTGGAATGGCGGCCCCCCATAGGCATTGTTTTATTGCAATGAATAAACTGATACAAATAAACCAAGGTGCGGGTGGAATCCTGCACCGGATTTTCCACAAAGCTCAACAAATACATGCTCAAAGATCGAGGTACCAATCAACACCACAACTAGTACAAATCAGCCTCAAACAACAGCCCGGTACGGTGCCAAATCCAGCCCTGAAATCCATGCCAAAACAGCCCCCAGAACGGAGCCTCAAATCAGCCCTAGAAGGGCTCTTAGAACAGTTACCAAATTTCTGCAAAACAGCCCCGGAAAAGCTCTCAAAAACAGTCCCTGATACCCTCAAACACAATCCCTAAATCGATGGTCCGGAGGGAGTGGTGAAGAGAAAAGAATCTTCCTGGCTGTTGTACCACTGTACGGCATGCTAAAAAGAGAGAAAGCTAAAACCGGCTGCTGTCCACTGTACAACCAGCGCAAGGGAGAGGAGAAGAGCTACCCATGTTGCACCACTGTACAGCCGGCTGTACCTGATGTACGGCCAGCAAACTGAAGAGAGTGGAAAAGCTGCCGCTTGCTGCCCCCTTCTATACGACCAGTAAACTAGGAAGAGAGAAAGAGAGGAACAAGCTGTCCTATAGAGAGAGAAAAACTGCTGCTGCAGTCAGCCTATAGAGAGCAAGAAAGATATATTAAGCGTCTACTAAAGACCCAATGGGCCTATGAGACCAAAGTGATACAATAATGTCCATGGCATATCTCATCATGCAATGGAAAATAAAACCGAAAGAAAACATAAACATAGCTATCTCACTGGGGTGATACAAAACTATCCATGGAAATTCATCATGAAATACTAAGCACATAGAAACATGAGAGCAACATCAGCTCTGAGTAGATGGTATACCACTCTCCAAAATATCAAGCATGGGGCTAATGAGTATGGCTGAGAGGTATCCCTCAGCTATGTCAAGTGGAAAGGTAGCTCGATGGCGGTGGAGCATGTCCTGGATTTGGAGTTGATGAGGTGATCGTGGCCGACCGGGGGGGGGGGGGGCATCGGGCACGCTCGAGTGCGGAGGCTCGATCCGTGGTAACTCCTATCAGGCAAGGTAGATCCGGAGCGGCTTGTGCAGGGTCCACAAGATCCACTATATCATTGTCCTCCACCTCCTCGGTCTGGAAGAAACTGGTGATGGTTGGCTGGCGAGGGAGGGGGCGGGGTGGCTGGGGCCGAAGCCCTCTCATTTAGGTGTCCCCGTGCCTGCGGAGCTCAAGCAAGAAGAGGCCTAGGCAACGCTGGTCCTGGAAGTCAATGATCCTGGAGAGTGGACCAAATCCCTCACGAAATAGACATTGAAACCTCCCGCGGATCTCATAGTATACTCGGCAGCAGCATATGTAATGCTCCTCCGTCTCAACCTCTGTGTGGCATAATCGGCAAATCCTCTCCTCTCTGGGTCTTCGTATGAGCTCCCGGCTCTGAGGAGCGCTTAGCTCTACCTGTCTCCACTCTGAGGCTATGGGATGAAACCTGTATCTGGCCAATCACAATCCGCATGGCATGGGACATGTGAACACTCAAGTAGCCCAGCTGCTGGATGAATCCATCCTCAGCGAGTGTGAGGAAGTGATCTTTGTAGAAGTGCATCTTCATGGGGAGCCCCGGAGGTGTGATCCATGTGCAATGGGTGTAGAGGCTGAGAAGATCTAACCGGATAACCTGGTTGGTATCCTCGTGAGATAGTCGGAGAAAAGGGGAGTCCAACTGTATTGAAGGGGGGGTAGGCGGTCCATGCGGAGCCCATATACTCAGAACCAAGTGGAAACTAGTGCATACCATACTCCAGAGTGGTCCTCAAGTGCTAGGTGTCTTGAGGACTCAAGGGCAAGCATCGCATACTTGTGGGGATCCATGTGACTCGTGCGATGGAGGTATGTGACTATCTGGAAGAGTGCATCAACTACCATCGGGGCTACAGCAAACTCTGCCTGAATAATCTAGTGTGGGGCTGATGGTTTGCTGCGGATCATACGGGAGAACATCACGACCTGGAGCCACTCAAGTCGCTGCCAATCCTCATCAGATAAATCTGGCCCCAGAAGGCTGCTCCATACATCAAGGCTCCTGTGAGACGAGGGTGTCAAAAAGCCAACCCTTCGTCCTTGGCTCCTGGAAATGTACCTAGAAGCACTGGCGCTCAAGTAAGCTCAAGGCTGCATATCCCCGTGTCACTCTGGCATGTGCTACTACGGGAACCATGGTAAAGCGTGAGCCACTGAAAGTGACACCAAGGTAGACATAGGATGAGACAATCTCCACAGGATTCCCTCTATATGTGAAGCTCAATCTGGATGTGAAGGGGCGAAAGCTATTGAAGACCATTACCTTGGTTTTACCAAGGTTAACAGAGAGGTCTCACTGAGTGCAAAAGTCATGTAAGGCATCCAACTGTCTCTGAAGCCCCTCCGGAGTCTGAGAGGAGGACGATGTCATTTGCATTCAGTAGTATGGGGATCAATATGCCTACCAGTGTAGGACCAGCCCCGCCTAATCCGTCAATGAAGCTGGAGATCTCATCAATGTAGAGGCCAAAAAGAAGGGGGTGATAGAGGGCAGCCTTGTTTCACCCCAATAGTGCTCGAAATCTCATGTGATGTACCTCCTGGGGCTCTCACTCGTCCAGTGACAGACTCATAGAGGGCGATCATGCTCCAAACCATGTCCGATGGGACTCTGATCTCCTGTACACGGTGTAGGACGCCGGCTCGGGGTACGGTATCAAAAGCTTTGTGGAAATCCACAAAGCAGCAATAAATCCTCTGATGTCGTGCTCTACCCTCCTTGATGATGGCACAGAGGGTGAAGATGTGGTCAAGGGTAGAGTAGCTCCTCCGAAAGCCAGCCTATCCTGAGGCTCTGCATCCGTGGATCTCTACAAATGAATTGAGCTCCGCCTCTAGCACTGATCCATAGAGTTTGGCCAATGTGTGGCAATCATGATCATCCTATAATTATTAGGATCAAGTGGATCTCCGGCTTTGAGGATGGGGATGATGGTGTTGGTGGACCAAGAGGGTGCTCTATTGAACATGTAGGCTAGTAGGGGCGCTAGGGTATCATCAGTATGCGACATGTACTCGCGAGTGATTCCCTCATGATCCTGGACTTGCCCATTGCGTAGTCTAAGAATGGCCTTGAGGACCATGCCCTTTATGAAGAAGGTGGAGGTGGTGGGACGGGGATCTGGTGGTGGGGGTAGGGGTGGCTGATGGGGGATATGATAAGAGGGAGCGTGCATAGGAGTACCATGTGTCCGAGCAGGTGATAGGTGTGGGAGGGCGATGTTCTCGGAGTTTCCTCCAGGCCTCTTTGCAATTCGGCCCTAAGAAAAGTCGGTATAACTCATCCTCTTTTCGAGCGCAAAACTCTCATTTCTTGCGTTGGGTGAGCCGTTGAGAAATCCGTTGCGCTTGGCGCTTCATGATTTGCCCAATCTGTACCTCATGCTTAAGACGGGAGCGTGTGGCCTAGCATTCCTCATCATACCAACAGTTCTGGGGCATGGAACCGCAAGGTGGCTTGGCCGTGTGCAGATGAAAGAAGCGGTGGCGGATGTGTGGAGTATGGTGGTGAGCTGTGATGTGAGGGTGGATAGGGGGACAGTAGGTTCTGCATCCTGGAGTTGGCGGTAGATGTGGTTGGAGTAAACAAGGTCAAGCTTGTGATCAAAAAGGACCTGAGTGTAATGTGAGATGGGGGGTGGTGGTGGAGGGACGGGTGGTGTGCAGGTAAGAGTAAAACAGAGGTAGGCATGGTCAACTTCAAAGGGGGGTGGCGGGATGGAGAAGTCGGGGAGAACGTGTGCCAAAGTCGGAGATCCCATAAGGTAGTGCACAGTGCTAGTACCTCCCGAGTGAGGGAAGGAGGTGAGGGCAAAGGAGGAGGGCCATCGGGACATCCTCTTATAGATAAAGAGACCATGTGCAACTCCCAGCTCTATTTAAATAGAAAATAGAATGTTAAAAATCGAGAAATGGTCAGCCATACAAAGGAGGTTATGGCAAAATTTTCCATACACTGTGACCTCCTCACGGTCCTGTGATGATCTCTGCAGCCCTATGTCAGTGATGTCCAGCTCCTGTAGTTTGACAGGGTCGTCTAGATTGAGTAGTTGGACCTGCTGACATCCCGTCCAGGCGTTGAAATCCCGGAGTAGGAGGACTTCCCCCCGTTGTGGGAACTCCATGATATCCCCATATAATGGTAAGTACGGTGACCGGCTATGTTGTGCGGCGTAAGGGGAATGGCGTGGTGCAAAATAACACACAGCAATGTGGATGACTCTGTCACTGGTAAGCTATAGCTACACCCAAAGGTACCGTGCATCCTCGTCCTTCCGAACGACGATGAGAATTTGTCGAAGATGGGATCTAAAAAAGACACCTACCCCTCCAGAGCCACGTACTCCTGATGTGCGGATCTTGCCTCGAAAAGCTAACTCCCACTCATACTCGGCTATGTATGGTAAGCCCCTCTCAGGGCTCTGATGAGTCTCTGTATAAAAAATGGCATCCCTACCTGTGAGAATCTCGCTCAAGCCTCCTGGATTCGACCACAACATGCCATCGCAGTTCCATACTACTAACCTCAAGTGCTTGGTCTCATAGACCTCACGTCCCTATTTGGGATGGCGCTTAGTGATAATGACCCTACCATCTCTGTAGATAGCCCACCTGCCTGCTCTACGGGCCTTATGAACTGTCACCATCGCCTCACGCCGGTGTGCCACCTGCGTTGGAGTGAGATTATCTCCCATGTACACATGTATGCCCTTGAGGGCAGCTCGCCTGTCTAAGGCCTGTCTGCTGGTGGCAACAGTGAATCTAATGATGAGGGGCCGCTCTCGTGTCATATCCTTGCTTGCCCTCCATGTATCTGCAAAAGGGGGGGGGGTGCAATCCCGTCCACTCCTAGCATCTAGCAAAGCGTCATGGCATCCTCCTTGGAGGAAGTCCCCCGCCTGTAGCCCCCGCACTCGCACATGGAGGGCCCTATCCTTCCCGCGTTTCTCCTCCTCGAGAGTCTCATGTATGATGCTCTATGGGGGTTTGTGCTTCTTCACCACCTCCACCCAATCTTTCTTAGTGGTCTGCAATTCTTCCCATAGCTTTTCAGTTCCCCTTCCTCCATTGTATGGTCCTTGACCGTAGCATCTAGGGCTTCCATTTCTGCCCGGAGTTTCCCTATCATTGGCGCAACCTCTGGCATTCCTTGTTGTCAGCTGGGTCTCTTTCAACATCTGAAACACCTCCTCTTGGTGGTTCACCTGTGCTGCCAATTCTTCAATCTTGTTGTTCTTTCCCTGTATCTCCTTGCGGAGGCCTTCCAACTGCTTTTCATGTTGGTTCAGGACCCTGTCCAGCACCTTCTTTTGTTCGCCCAATAACTTCTTGGTGTTGTCCTCCACTGTCTTGAAGTATGCCTCCAGCTCCTATAGATTCATTGTAGCTATTTCCCCCTAGTTGTTGCCTTGGGGGCCTGAGCAAGGGTGGGTGGGCAAAGGGATGCGGACTATGCACTGTGTTTTCTTGAAATGAGCAAGGGTGGGTGGGCAAAGGGACGCGGACTATGCACTGTGGGGCAAAAAGCATGCAGCTTATGGCTGTCGTAGTGCAGCGTGAGCAGCCCGAGCAGAAGGAATGGGGGCAGCGCGAGCAGCAGAGCAAGGACGGGGAGCAAAAAAGAGTAAGAAGAATAAGAAGGGACAAAACGCACGGAGCTTATGGCTGTCGTAGTGCAGCGTGAGCAGCCCCAATAGAAGGCATGGGGGCAGCACAAGCAGCAGAGCAGCCCCTCATGGGAGCGAACATGCAGTGTGTGTGCTGAAGGCAGTGGCGTGAGCAGGTCGCGCTACAGAGAAGGCGCCATGGGAGCAGGTCGCACTACAGCAGCAGGTCGCACTAGAGAGAGAGAGAGAGAGAGAGAGAGACAGAGAGAGAGTGTGAGGCCTTGGCCCTTGAGCAAGGTGTAAGCCTTATGGGAGGCCTGAGGGAGACAGAGTGTGTATGAGAGAGTCGAGAGGGGGAGAGAGAAAAGCTGCCGCTGCAGTAGGCTGTTGAGAGAGAAAACTGTACTGTACAGCAATGAGAGGGAACAAGAAACTAACTGCTTCCCGCCACCTCTACTACATGCGCATCCTTCACCTCCCTTTTAAAGGAGTCGACCAGCCCAAAATACTTGTGCTTTTTCCCCTTTTTGCCTCCCCTTTTTGCCAAAAGTGGCTGAATATGCCTAAAATAACAATTTTTATGCTTTTCCCAAACTTGTTGGTCAAGTTTGCCATAGGCGCCTCCTTCTGTCCACATATACCTACACAAAATAGTAATAGGCCCAACCACACTTAAATTATGTGTGAACACACCAACTTATAATCCTTGTAGGTAATTTTGATTAATAAAATCCAAGTTGCTTATGCTCTGTGGTCATCTTTAAGGCTAAACTTTGCTAGTAAGGGCTCCAGCTTTCTTCTGTGGAAAATCCCCGTTCACACCTTGGTTCAGACAGTGTGTGAAACACTGTTCAAGACTGGTGAGGGGACCAAATTGGTGACACAGCCCATAGTCACAAGAAATGTTCCGAGGTTTTTTTTCATTTCAAGTTTTTTCGGGTTTTGTTTCGAAAGGTTTCATCCCTCGGCTAAGAAACCACGAGGTTTCGAAAAATCAATAATTTCATTCGCAGTTTCGAAAAATCAATAATTTCATCAAGTATAAATACTTAAAAGAACTTAAAGTAGCCATCTAAAAACATAGTGTAAAAAATGGTCTTCTCACACATCTCAGGGAACCATCCTTATTTTGGCAAGGCATTATGGCAATTTTGCTTAATTAGATGCCACAAGTGGTTCAATCAAGGACTCTTAAGAAATTGAAGAAGAGAAGGTAGAGATTGGGAAAGATGACATTGAAGGATGGTGTATGAAGAAAAGAAGAAGAGGGAGGAAAAGAGGTGAAAGAAGTAGCAGAAGATGGAAAAGGGAAGAAGGGAGGCAAGAGAAGAAGAGGGAAGGAAGGTGATGAGGAGGATATGGAAGAAAAACAAAAGTAAAAAAATCCCAGAAAAATCGGAGGTGAGGTGGGAGGGGGAACTAAACCTGAAATTTGGACGAAACTGCCGTATTGGAGAGGTTTCGAGGTTTTAAAAAACCGTTTCAAAGTTTCAAGGTTTTGAAAGCTAGAAACAGGTTTTTTTGTTACTATGGTATGGCCTCTTAGGGTTGTTTCTACTCCGGTTTTGGGCGACAAAATTTGCTGCTGAATATCATAAGCTACATCATATACACTTGTCACTTGTGTACCTCATCTACAAGCTTGGGGTACGTTGGATTTGATACTAGCCGCGTGAGAGAATCTTGTGGGCCATTCCCGTGGTGTGCTCGGCATCAAGATCTCATGCCTCGACATTGACTAGGACTTGGGTTTCTACATCGGCATATTTGCTTTCTTTTGTATTCATTGATGTATTGATCCTAGCTTGCGAGCCCGTGGATTGTTCGTAAATAAATTCTTGAAAGGGGGCGGGGCATGTTCCTTGCTCAGTGTGTGTGTGTCCTATGCAAAGTTATCTCTCCCTCTGTCTATCTTCTCTCTCTATTTTCTCTCTTGGATACGTGGCAGAATCTGTCATAGCACGCCCCATTCGGCTCACACTGCCGGCTTCTCTGGAGCACCGCCGCCGACAGCCCTTGTCCTTGGGAGAAGCCGCCAGTTGCGTTCTGTCCGCCGCAATCTCATACATCACTCGTTACAGCCTATAGCAAGGACGGTTGTTGCCTCCCCACTGATAGCCCTTCCACCAGAGTCTCCAAGTGATCCCCCCTAAGTCATAGGGAGCGTGTGGACTGCAGCTTCTCCATATGCTTACTAGTGGATGTGGGTGCCTCTGCAAAGACTTTGGCCTCTCTCGGAGTCTGTCATATTTCACGAATCCACATTGTCCACTCCTGAGAGTGGTGCAATGATCTTCTCCTTCCCCTTGAGTGTAGGGGCAGAGCGACAGTGAGCTTTCTCATTAGGGACCTACGCCTCACTCACATTGTCACACTTTTGGTCCTTGGCCCGCATGCAGCTTGGAGGATCAAGGCTTGGGAACTAGGACGGCAAGCTCAAGAGCTCCAGTTTGGAGGTGATCTTTTTCGTCTACCTTCATGTATCACTGGCAGTCCCCCTCCCCCCTTCCTACAGATACCCATACAATGTTAGTTGGAGCCCAATTTACCCATACAATCGGGCTAGAGAGGAGTGGGCCCACATGGAGCATAGGATCAGCGAACACCTTAGGCGTCTGCACACCAAAACAAACTATGACTACTTGCCATCCAAACCCTTGCTGGTGGAGGGCAACTCAAACACATCTCACCCCGCTAGACCTCTTTGATGCAGATGGTCTCCTGGAACATAAGGGATTGAGTGGCCCGCAGCGCCACTCTAGGTGGGGAGTCCTTCGTGAGGAGCTACAGCAAGCCTTAATAGGAGGCTCTATTGACATTCTCTTTCTTTAGGAGCATCACTTGCCAGCTCTGGTCATACCCACAAATGCAGGAAGATTTTGCACAGCAAGAGCCACACCTTTTGGTCACCCGCCTTTGGCCCGTCTGGGATCCAGGGAGCAATTAGTGAGCAGCTTCTTCCAGTTGTGGTGGCCTCCAGCGCCATAGTCTCCAGGAGGGCACAATGGGTGATTATCAAGCTTTGGGAGGACCCGGTGGGCCTCCTCAACATGCTTGGTTGTAATCCTCACATCTCATGGGGTGCATTGAGTGAGGGACCGGCCCAGTCTCTTGTGGAGAGTGGCGCACCTTCAAGCGGCTCCCCCAAGAGGCTCAGGAGAGAAGACTAGCTCAGATCGGAGGCAGAGACAAACCACCCTTCAAGGATTGATTCACGGCAAGCCTCTTCCAAGCTTGGGACCACATTCGTTCTGCTCTTCACCACTTTCCCCCAATCCTACACGAGGAGAGACTTAGACAGCCGCTGGTCTAGAACCCCTTGAAACGCTTCCTACTGGCCAACGGCCACATGCTTGGTTGCCATCCTCACATCTCATGGGGCACATTGAGCGAGGGACTAGCCTAGACTCTTGGAGAGTGGGAGAGTGGCTCACCTTCGAGCAACTCCTACCAAAGACGCAAGGGGATCAGAGGTAGAGACAGACTCAACCTCAACATCGACTTCTCCATCCCTTGCAAGTGGCTCGCACCAGTCCAGGACCCCCCTCCCCCTGAGTGGGTAGGGGTTTTTACCAGACATGATATCCCCATGGCAATCCATGGTGCAAAATGGAGGCATCCTCGTGACTTTCTCTATAAGGCCAGGGGGAAATTGAGTCAATCCCCACCCCACCCCACCCCACCCCTCAACAGAGGACCTCGCACAGATGTGCTTTACAGACGCTGAGAGTGATTGGGATTCATGACCAAAGATGGCATGTTGACCCACCTTCGACCAAAGCGGCCACAGAGAGCTCTTGGAGATAACGGTTATGGAAGGGCTGGCCATTGATGCATATACAATGGGATCCTGGTGAGTGGTCGTTGTCACCATTTGGTCCCTTCACCAATCTTGACCAGTGAATACTAAGTAGAGCCAAAGGTGTGAACGGGGATTTTCCATAGAAGAAGCCCCTGATCCATCTCTGAGAGAAACCCATATGGCTAAGAGTACCCTCAAGGAAGTCCCAATCCACTCTATCGTAAGCCTTCTCAAAATCCAAAAGCCACTTAATTGACAATCGACAATACGTAGGTACTATACTCTTTACCGTACTTTGATGATGTCTGAAGCCTACAAAAAGCTTGTGTTTCCTGCTGTATGCAAAAACTGCTTGATTTGAGGCTAGTGTAAGAGAAGAGTACTTAAGAAAATTGCTGACAGTGCTTCAAAGCTAATTCGGCAACTTCACATTCATATGTGAGGAACAGCTAAAGCATTTATCAGCAAAGTTTGGCCTAAAAGATGGCCACACAACATGAGTAGCATGGGATTTTTATCATTAGAGTTACTTATAATGTTTATAAGTCAGTGTTTTCACACATCATTAAAGACGGGCAGGACATATTATTATTTTGTGCATCTACAGGAGGACAAAAGGAGGAGCCTACTTGAAACTTGGCCAACAAGCTTGGGAAAAGCACAAAAGTAAGTATTTTGCACTAAAGCTTGGAATACAAGCCAAGTAAAGCATAAAGTTGATATTTTGGGCTCAAACTTGGAGTACAAGCCAAGAAAAAGCATAAAGTTGATATTTTTGGGAGCAAAGCCACTTACGTCAAAAAGGGGAGAAAAGCACATCAAAAATAGAGCTAGTCGACTTTATAAAAAGAGCAAGGAAGAACCTTCGAGAAAGGTCACATGCGCATCCACCTTCAGTAGCTGATGGTACAGATCTGGGCATGCAGACAGCAGCTTCGCCTTTCTCCCTCCCTCACCCTCTTACGCTGGCTGCACAGGGTACAGAAACTGTACTACTCCTCTCCCCTTGCACAGGCCATGCAGAGGGGCTGCAAAATATTCTCTTCTCTCTTTCACTGGTCGGGCAGAGGTACAATCGTACTACAGCCGCCGTTAGAGCCTGTCCATACAGCCGTGCAGAGGCTGTACCAAATCACACATGTAAAACCACCAAGGCCGGTTTGTGGGCTGTTTTTGGGACTGTCTCAGGGGCAGATTTGGGGGCTGTTTCCGGGACTGTTTTGGAGGAATCTGGGAAAGTTTTGCGAGCTCTACTGGGGCTGATTTAAAGCTCTGTTTTGGGACTGTTTTGGCACGGAGCTCGGGGCTGTTTTTGGCTCCGTACTGGGCTGTTTTATGGACAGTTTATGGGCTGATTATGGGACTGTTTTGAGACAGTTTTTCGGATGGCTTTTGGTGCTATGCTTGTATCTTGGCTCTAGATTGAGATCTGGGCAAGATTTGTGTTGATGCTTTGTGGAAAATCCAGTGCTATATGCACCCACACCTTGGTATCTTGTAAAAGCTTCTATCTAAATACAGAAGTTCCTACGAGGGGCCGCCGGTCCAGCTCAATGCGGTGTATTTACATTGTTTATGGTTCTTCCGCTGTGTTATCATGCTCTGTCTGGTATTTTGAAGTGTTGGTCTATTAGTATAGTTCCGGCTCCTGTCCCCTACTTGTGACAATAGTGGCACGATGCCTTCACCCCCGAGGATGCCCTTGCCAACCCCTTCTTTGAGTACACAGTCCGTCTAGGCTACACAATTCAAATGCCAAAGGTTGATACTAGGCCAGTGGCAGCAACAACACACTGGCTAACACAGGGTTCCCCACACACTACCTTCGTGATTTTTGGAAGTGGTTGTGAAACAGCTTCTGGACACAAAAAATTACTCTTTTCTTTTGGCAAATAGCACATAGGAGCTTGGCAGTGGGCACCTGGCTCGCAATTGGAGGTCAGACAGCTCTTTGTTCTAGATGTGGACAGCCTCTGAAGACACAACGGCATTGCCTTTGAGATTGCCTGTCACATGCACGCCCGTGCGAGGGCTAAACATCTGCAAGAACAGTCTTAATCCCCGACTAATCATCAGCATTAGCATCCACAACATTCTCATCATCATCAACAGCCACATCAGCAACATCATCATCTACAGCATCATCGTTACCATCAGCATCAAATCCTGAGCATCATCATCAAGTTGAAGTGTTTGGATGACCTGTCGGCACCCAGCCAGCCTATCTTACAACCGTTGGCACCCAGCCAGGCGTCTAGGCAGTAGGTGGCCATGCACCAGTGTGAAGGGCATTACACAAGGACAAGCAGTGAGATAAGCGCAGCATTTATTCATCAGTTTCAGCATATTATTTGTTGAAGTAGCAGGCCAACAGCACTATAACTGGCCGACCAGCATCTCCAGTATAATATATAAACATCAGTCATATGTAGTCATAGCATCAAGTACATACTTCAGTCATCAGTCTCATATATCCGAAGAAGTTATGTAGAGGCCACAGGTCAACCCCTCTGGGGCTGACCAAGGGCCTGCATCATGTACAAGCATTTATGCAACCTTTTGGTACCATATTAAAATACAAAAAATCCTCATTTTCACCATAGGGGACAGTAGCCTGGGCTTCTAAGATAGCACCGACCTTGGCATAAGAGGGGATGGGACAAGACCCCACCCTTCTCCTCTCTCATCACAGTACCATGACAGCCGCATTATCAACAACCCCAGTAGGGAGGAGGCCCACAGGCCCCTGTCAGAGGTGGGAGATCATTAGCAGTACAACATCATGGCACATCTGGCGTGCTTGCTTTGCAGCGAGACCACTACCACGCCACCCGTTGAGTCCATCACGCGCATATGGAGGGACATCATACACACCCTCCGTGGCCAATGGGAGAAGCTTCAAGGCAGTATGCAAAAGCACCGAGAGGCTTTTCTATGGATTTGGAGCAGCACTCCTTTCCTCAAGGTCAGAGACAGCAAGGTTTCTTGGCTTTATATGCCACTTTTTTGGTTGTTCCCTCCTCCCCCCCATTGTATGAGTTCCTCCACGAGAAGCCAACTAGCGAGGACGAGCCCCTCTCAGCCCCCTATCATTTTTTTGTCTCCCATCAGATATTTAGCCATTTCGGCTGTTTTTTTGGTAAATTATTGGAACTTTTCTTTTTCTTTTTCTTTTTCTTTTTTTTGAGGGGTGCGGGGGAGGGGAAGGGGGAGGGGGAGGGGGAGAGGGAGGAGGAAACATAAAAAATATAGGAGACAATCAACTGTAAGCTTACGTATATCCCAACATAGCATCTGCATAAGTTCCTTGGCCCTTACCTAAGCCACTGTGGAACTCCTACAGTGGCCTCGCTACTAGAATAACTGAATCCCTATGAGGTAACTTGCTTATTAATCCAATTTCATCTTAACTTAAAGGTTGGAGTTGGATACAATGAAAAAATTGAATCGTTAACAAGTCCCACTAAGGACAAACCTTGGACCAGTCCACTGCATAGTTCATCCCTCGCACAAAACTTTTTGTGCCAATGCTTGCCAATAGTCACTACTTGACTTTGAGCTACAAACCTATCCGGTTTGCACTTTGTTCCATGCACGATAACAAAAGTAGAGGCCTGTACAATCCTGAGTTAACTGAATCAACCCATACATCGATAGGAAGTTGTACCAACTTTACCGCCTCATGCATAGATCATTGCACCATACCACTGATTGTACAACCCGCCAACGGCTCTCTCTCAAAGCCATGTTGGTTACACAATGTGATGCATCCATGTGAGAGGAAAGTTCCCTTAACACAACCCAATTTGCAGGAAAGAAATCCATATTGCTCTGCAACATGTACCCAAAAGTACCACAATTCGATCACAAGATCCCCTCTGTCAGCAACCCAAACCAAGGACTCAATTTAGACCTTGTTCCAAATTGGTTCAATAGTCAGTAGATTCTGTTACTTTTCCGCATCTTTCTTTCAGAAACTCCTCGTTCCACCAAAACTAGCTCTAGTTACCATGAGGCCCTTGTTCACATTTAATGGAGCTTTCCCTGCAAAGATGGAAAAAGCAATCAATCTCTCACCTAAGTCTGTCAGGAAAAGTTCCCAACCGACTTCTAGTGCAGCTGAGACTTAATTGTGGCACCTTCTCTCCTTGTCTCGACATTCTCTCTTCCACCAAAATCTGTCCTCACATAGAATCTATTCCCATGTAAGTCTCTAGTGGAGGTCTCATGACATGACCAAGAAAGCTTGCAATATAAAAAAGCAAGACCTAAATCTGAAATTTCCTCCTTCCTACCTCTGAGCTCGTGGCCCATAGAAGGGGATTTCTCTCAAGCTAACTCATAGTCATGGCCTGAAAAGCCTGCCTTCTCCAATCATCTCGCATTTCCAAGCAATCCATAATGAAGCGACTAAGCAATCCTGAATTCTGCTTACTCTCCAAATGCAAACGATAGGAAGCATGTCTAATGAAACCACCTGGAACAGACCAACTAGTCCAATTCTACTCTTCACCTCACCAAATTGGGTGTAAACTCACAATAGCTTTCTCATGTCACTAGTTACTCGAATCTCAACAATGCTAGAGACTCCCAAGGACAATACAACAAGCCTCCGAATTAGAGAGATCCTATCAACTAGTTCTCACAGCCACCTTGTCAACATAGTTGTCTATGGGACGCATACCGCACCAACCGGATGTATAGCACAGGACGAGACGAAACGAAAGCAAAACGTTTTTTTTTCCAATCTTGTTTCGGTTCAGCGTTTCAATTCAGCGAAACAAAGCAAAACGGTCATTTCGTACCGTACGAAATGGTAAGGGTGCGAAACGGCCCTGGAGAAAAAAAAAACAGCCCGTTTTTCTGACCGTTTTTCTGCCAGTTTTTTTAATCCATTTTTTCCACCCGTTTCTGTAGCCGTTTGGAGCGTGGGTGGCTGGGCCTTAGGCAGATGGTAAAAGCTCTCTCTCTCTCTCGACACTAGCGGAGACTACATCAGAGGATCAGGACCATACTAGCACGGCATGGGAGACGTCCAGTCAGAGTACTCACCATGGAGGACATTGAGGATATCCGCCATCGACCGATGAGAGACATCTTTGGATAGTGATGTGTATGATGCTTACCTTTGTTGTCACCAGGAGGTGAAACTTTTTGCAGTTGTTTTTCCTTATTTACATTTCTTTATAAATATATATATATTTTTCTTTTCTTTCTCTTTGGTTGCTGTTGCTTTCCCCCGGGATCTCTTGGAAGGGCTTGGGCCATTGCAATGTCAGAATGGGTCAGCCAGTGGGACTTTGGACCAATGGTTGGCTAAGCCTGAGAACTGCACTGAAAGATGAATGACAGTGTCCAAGACATGGGCACTGAAAGATGAAGGACAGTGTCCAGGACATGGCCACTGAATGAGGGTATAGGCCGGTTTACACTAGTAAGTGGCCGCCACCGAAATGTGAATGTATCTTGAATTCTAAGCAAATTCTGAAGTGACCATAGTGGTCAAAGATGGTCAGGAGACCAAAAGGAATGCAGATGACATCATCCCTAAAATTTAGGGAACTGCTATTTTTGGCAGTGTCGGAATTGAAAAGTGTTCGCGTCAGTTTGTGCGGAATGTCGAGGGGACCAAAAGCTGACAAAGGACTGTTGTGAGAATGTGAACCAGTCAGGAGATTTTTAGCCTGGAAGATTGCATGTGGAAAAGGCTTAAAAATGTGCCAAGTGTCAAATTTTGGTACATTTTCCTCATTGAGAAGAGGGAAGCGTGGGAAATTGGAAAAGGAGGCTCATTTTGCAGCCATCGTGTGGTTTTGTTGCAGGAAAACCAGCATTTGTGGTGCACTCCCTTGCCCTACAACTCAGGAATTGAGGGTTGAGCTTGCTCCCCACAGCCTCTCTCTCTCTTTCTCTCTCTTGCAGACTATGGAAATGCTATCATCAGATAAAATCAGGTACAATTGTGTGAATTTCATGCTTATATGCAAAGGCTAGTTGCCTCCTTGAACAGGAACAGGTGTAGTTGGTTCCTACACCAAAGCAGGGACAGAAGAGGGTAATAACCTCTTCAAAACAATGCTGTTTCAGCACTGTTTAGGTGCTGTTTTTGGGCTGTTATGTTGCCCGGTTGATGCCAAAATGCAGTAGGACTTTGTTAAAGTCCTCCAGGACAGTACAAGGGTTATTTTGGGCTGAAAATAGAGCTGAAAACAGGCCTGTGCAGAAAATTACAGCAAGCTGAATTGTGATGTTTTGGACTCCATTGGGTAGTTTGATGCCTATGGAAGTGTGCCTATCAGTTGGGATTCATTCTGAGATGTTATGGAACAGTTTTAGTGCAGTTATGCTGGCAAATTTCTTCTAGAATTTGTAAAATTCAGCTGATGCAAGTAGAGTGCTTTGTTGCACTTGTGCTTTGTAATTTCCAACCTTTTAACAATAAAGAAATACCGCAAGGGGCGCCGGACTTCGGGGCCAATGTGTTGTTGAGCGAGGGAGCGAGGATTCTGTGAATGTGTGTCTCAGTAAGTCCAGGTTATTTGTGAATGAACTACCGCTTTATGTGTCCATAGACCGGTTTTAAGGTTCCATTGCCGGGATAGGGTCCTCTTTCCTGCAAGAGCCCGGACACGGATTGGATTGGGTGAACAGGAGACACACATAGTGAGGTACAACTGATTACAGGTGAGAAAGAGTACGGTCTCTTTCTTTGGATACAGGTTCCCTTAAACTTTCAGTTGACAGTATGACAGACAAAGGAAAAGGCAAGCTCCCTGCCGAAGAGAGTTCCTCCTCTACTCGCAGACAGCATATAGAGGTGACAGGTGCCCAGGTGTCAGCCTCTGCTCGGACGGAGCCAGTAGTACAGCCAGCCTTGTTAGAGGAAGAACAAGAACAAGAGGATTTATTTCATGCGCAGCTCCTGAGCATGGTTGGTACCTTTGAACAATTGGTGAAGAATCCCAGGATGAAGAGGTATTTGCAGTCAAGGACAGGGGATTCCCAGGCTGAATCATCTCAGCATGCAGTTGAGAGGGCACAGGAACAAATGCCAAGGATGCCACAGCATGTAGAGCAGACACCAGGAGTGGCAGCTGATCCAGTGCAGCATGTTACACAGGCACAGGTACATGCATTTAATGGCCAGGAAAGTAATGTGCAAAGGGTCATGTCGACCATTCCTCCATTCGTTGCTTTCCAGCCCGGCTATTTTGGTGGTGGGTCTGTTTTCCAGGCCATGGCTAGACCGCCCACAGTTTTGCCAGGATTGATGTCAAGAGGGTCACCAGGAATGATGCCTATGGAAGCTGTGAACCCTCTTTATGCCAATATAGGTGTGCAGCCCGGATTTCAAACTTATTTTAGTCCACCTTTGGGGCCCGCAGCACCTGTCAGTGTGGCTGAATTTTCTCAACCTAGTGGACAAAAAGCAGTAAGGACTGATGCAGAAAAGGTGCAAAAGGATTACAAAGAAGGAGGTCAAGCAGTAAAGTTTGAGACTTTCAGTGGGATGCAAGACAAATTGAAAGCGCTGACTTTCATTCAGCAGTTTGATGCAGCATACACTGGGGGTAACTTTACAGAGTCTTCTAAGGTGCGGAAGGCTGCTACTTTCTTGAAAGGCAATGCATTGCAGTGGTGGACTTCATTGTTGATGCAAGGACAAGCACCTGCTACATGGGTTCAGTTTAAGCAGCAATTCTCTTTTGCCTGGCTTACAAATACTTTTGAAGTGGATGTTATGACAGCATGGCACAAACTTGATGCAGCCAACTGTGTAAATTTGGAAGAGTATAATAAGAAGTTTTGGGATGCACTCTTGCCAGTAACTTCTTACAGGACAGTGCCATTGTCAGAGCAAATAGAAAAGTATTGCTGTGGTTTGCCCAAAGAAATCAGGGATTATTGCATTAAGACCAATGTTTCTAATATGACTCAGCTCATTGAGAATGCAAACATGGCTAATGCATTGCTACAGGGAGGTTCACGTGGCTTTAAGAGCACAGTAAATAAGGAACCTCAGGGCAAACAGGAACCACTTGTGAAGAGGGATTTCCCACCTAGACCATTCTATAGAAAGAAGCCATTTGAGAAGAAGACTTGGCCGTCACAACCTCAGAAAAGTGTTGGTCAAGGCAAAGGACAGAAGAGGCCATTCTATGGCAAGTCATTTGAAGAGAGAAAGGCATTAATGCAAGCTGGGAAATGTTTCATCTGTGAACAAAAAGGGCATATGGCTGCAAAATGTCCACAACAGCCAGCAAAAGATGCCGAGGATAAAGAATGGCCACCCAAGAAGAAGACAATGCCGAGTGCAGGATTGGTACCTGACATGGTGGGTGACCAGCCATGTGATAATGCTACAGAATTGTGCAGAGCATGGGGTAAAATCAGAGATGCTACAGTGCTGATTTTCTTTGACCCTGGTGCTCGAGCCAACTTTATTTCACCAGCATTGGCAGCCAAGTTGGGAATTCGTGCTGAAGAGATGGGACCAGTTGGACAGGCTGATTTGGCATGCCCTGGGCATTCAGTTCCTGTCACTCCTATACTTGGCAAACTTCGCATGCATATACAGAGTTATGTGGACACAGAGGAGTTTCTTATCATGCCCTTGGAAGGATGTGATGTCTTGTTGGGAATTCCATGGTGTCATAGGAAACATGCAGTGTTGGATGCTTTCAACAGGAAAATCACAATTGTACATAGGGACAAGACCCATGTTTTGGATGTGAAGCTGAAAGGAGAGTCTGTCCCAGTTATTTCTGCTTCTGCTATAACTTCAGTAATGAAAAATCATCTTTCTGCGTACTTGGTTTTTGCAAAGCAAGTGAATGAAGTTGAAACTGATTTGTCTACACTAGACGAAGGTAGAAAAGCTTTCTTGGATACGTTCAGAGACTGCTTTTCAGAGTCTTTACCAGGAGAGTTACCTCCTGAGAGGCCAGAGGATCATGCCATAGATCTTATTCCAGGGTCTAGTCCGCCCAATAGGCCACCGTACAGGGTTAGTGCAGCCCAGCAGAAAGAGATTATGACACAGGTTAATGAGCTGTTAGAGAAGGGACTAATTCAGCCTAGTAGTTCCCCGTTTTGTTCTCCTGTGTTACTAGTACAAAAAAAAGACGGTTCATGGCGAATGTGTATTGACTACAGAGCCTTGAACAAGAACACGATCAAGAATAGATTTCCGATTCCGCGCATAGATGATATTCTTGACCGTTTGCAAGGAGCAGAAATGTTTAGCAGGATAGATTTGAAGAGTGGGTACCATCAGATTAGAATTAGACCCGAGGATGTGCACAAAACCGCATTTCGCACTACATTTGGTCTCTATGAGTTCTTAGTCATGCCTTTTGGATTGACAAATGCTCCTGCCACATTTAACAGAATGATGGATAGAATTTTCCGCCTTTACAGAAACTTTGTGGGCACATTCTTTGATGACATGATAGTCTATTCAAAGAGTGAAGAGGAGCACAGAGACCATCTGACAGCAGTCTTTAATGAGCTGAAACACAACAGATTGCTCATTAATGGCAAGAAGAGTGAATTCTTTCTGAAAGAAATTCACTTCCTTGGGCACATTGTATCAAAGGATGGTGTCACAATGGATCCTGCTAAGATTGAAGCAATCGTTTCATGGCCAGATTTACAGACTGTGCATGATGTTCGCAGTTTTCTTGGCCTATGCTCTTACTACCGCAGATTTGTAAGGCATTTTGCAGAGATTGCTTCACCGTTACATGCGCTTGAAAAGAAGGCTATTAAATGGCAATGGACAGATAAAGAGAAATCAGCATTTAGATGCCTGAAACAGAAAATGACTACAGATCCTGTGTTGATATTGCCAGATTTGTCTAAGTCATTTGTTGTGCAGTGTGATGCATGTGGGAACAGCATTGGTGCTGTCTTGATGCAGAATGGCCGAGTCGTGGCATATGAGAGTAGAATACTCTCTGACACTGAGAAGAACTATCAGATTTATGAGAAAGAGCTGTTAGCTGTGATCCATGCACTTATCAGTTGGAAACACTATTTACTTGGTGCTGATTTTGTTGTGCAAACGGATCATCAGACGCTCAGATACTTTCTCACACAGGCAAAGTTGTCAGAAAAACACATGCGCTGGGCAAATTTTCTGTCGATGTTCCATTTTCAGATAGTGCATGTAGAAGGCAAGAAGAATGTGGTTGCAGATGCATTGTCTCGCAAACCACAAGTGTCAGCTGTTTCTATTTCTTATCACCAGGAATTGGATGATATGAAAGAACACTATGCCAGTGATGAAGATTTTTCCAGAATCTATGAGCAGCTAATGAATAATCAACATCATGATCACTATGTTCTGAAAGACGGCTTTCTCATGATGCATGGAAAGCTATGTGTGACTAAGCAGTTAAGGCCGAAAGTAATGCTAGAAAGTCATGCTCCACCGTATGCTGGACATCGAGGCATTGATGCTACAGTGAAAGCGGTTGAGACTTTCTTTTATTGGCCAGCTTTGAGACGTGATCTTGATGTTTATGTCAGATCTTGCCTAGTATGCCAGAAAGTCAAGTTTGATAGACAGAAGGCACCTGGGTTATTGCAACCACTGCCTATTCCAGAGAGACCATGGGAAAGTATTGCCATGGACTTCATTTTTGATCTTCCAAGGACAACGACAGGGAATGATGGAATCTGGACTATTATATGCAGATTCAGCAAGCAGGCACACTTCATTCCTGTTAGAAAGAAGATAAAGCCCGAGCACATGGTTAAGATTTTCATGCAGAATATCTTTAAATACCATGGTATGCCACAGTCTATTGTCAGTGACAGAGACCCAAGGATGACTAGCTTGTTTTGGAAAGCATTGTTTGAGAATATGGGCACGACCTTGAAATTCTCATCTTCTTTTCATCCTCAAACTGATGGGCAGTCTGAAGAGGCTAACTCTACTGTCTTGGATCTGCTGAAATGTTATGTGTCAGAACATAAGGCAACTTGGGAGCATTATTTGCCATTAGTAGAGTATGCCTACAACAATACAGTGCATTCCTCTACTGGCAAGGCGCCTTTTGAAATTGTTGAAGGTGGCAAGAAAGTACCTCCCATTCTGCAGACAAAGGATAAGATATTTGAAGCAGATCGGTATATTGAGGGATGGCAAGAAGCGTATAAAAAGGTCAAATATGCCTTGGAAAAGTCACAAGCTAAGCAGAAAAGAGCTGCTGACATGCATCGTCGAGAGCTCTTGTTTAAAGAGAATGACTGGGTCTTATTGCGCTTTGAAAAGGCACGACTGAGAAAAAGAAAGGGCAAGGAACGTCTGTTTCCTAAGCTGAGTATGCGATATTATGGTCCTTTCCAAGTCTCAGAGAAGATAAGTGATGTAGCATACAGGCTGAAATTGCCAGAAACCTGGAAGATACATAATGCATTTCATGTGAGCCTTTTGAGGCCTTTTATTGGCAATGTGCCAGAAGATATAGTGCCAGAGGAACAGCCTGAAGTGGAGGAATTGGATGAAATTCTGGTTCCTGAGCAGATTTTGGCCCATAAAGACAGAAAAGTGAAAGGACAAGTTGCAAGAAGATACTTGGTAAAATTCAGAAATTATTCACCAATGGATGCTAAATGGATGGATGAGGTTGAACTGGCTGATTCACCTCAGTTGATGCAACTTTACAAGGAAGCCTTCCTGTTAGAACCTGCAGTGGCTTAATATGCTTTTTGAAGCTGAATTCTGAATGACCTGTACATTTGTATTATATGTTTGGCAATGTACAGTTTTGACATTTGTTGTCAATGACTTAATCAATGAATGAACTTTCAGTGTTTTGAAGTTGTATCTGTTACGCTTCAAATGAATGATTTACATGTTGTGACACTAATAGTACAAGATATATGCTATCGCCCTGTGTTGCATCCGGAAACATGTATTTGAAAGGCTTGAACCTGCGATGGCACAAATGGTAGTGGGGAATTCCTATCATCGCCCCGTGTCATCTGTTGGCAGGAGATACATGCGATGACACTAATCACCTGGGGAATCTGGTGATCGTCATGTGTCATCCGTTTGCATGTGGACTTGCAATCGAGGTCGCTTGCTTCTTTCAAGAGGGGGGTATGTCACCAGGAGGTGAAACTTTTTGCAGTTGTTTTTCCTTATTTACATTTCTTTATAAATATATATATATTTTTCTTTTCTTTCTCTTTGGTTGCTGTTGCTTTCCCCCGGGATCTCTTGGAAGGGCTTGGGCCATTGCAATGTCAGAATGGGTCAGCCAGTGGGACTTTGGACCAATGGTTGGCTAAGCCTGAGAACTGCACTGAAAGATGAATGACAGTGTCCAAGACATGGGCACTGAAAGATGAAGGACAGTGTCCAGGACATGGCCACTGAATGAGGGTATAGGCCGGTTTACACTAGTAAGTGGCCGCCACCGAAATGTGAATGTATCTTGAATTCTAAGCAAATTCTGAAGTGACCATAGTGGTCAAAGATGGTCAGGAGACCAAAAGGAATGCAGATGACATCATCCCTAAAATTTAGGGAATTGCTATTTTTGGCAGTGTCGGAATTGAAAAGTGTTCGCGTCAGTTTGTGCGGAATGTCGAGGGGACCAAAAGCTGACAAAGGACTGTTGTGAGAATGTGAACCAGTCAGGAGATTTTTAGCCTGGAAGATTGCATGTGGAAAAGGCTTAAAAATGTGCCAAGTGTCAAATTTTGGTACATTTTCCTCATTGAGAAGAGGGAAGCGTGGGAAATTGGAAAAGGAGGCTCATTTTGCAGCCATCGTGTGGTTTTGTTGCAGGAAAACCAGCATTTGTGGTGCACTCCCTTGCCCTACAACTCAGGAATTGAGGGTTGAGCTTGCTCCCCACAGCCTCTCTCTCTCTTTCTCTCTCTTGCAGACTATGGAAATGCTATCATCAGATAAAATCAGGTACAATTGTGTGAATTTCATGCTTATATGCAAAGGCTAGTTGCCTCCTTGAACAGGAACAGGTGTAGTTGGTTCCTACACCAAAGCAGGGACAAAAGAGGGTAATAACCTCTTCAAAACAATGCTGTTTCAGCACTGTTTAGGTGCTGTTTTTGGGCTGTTATGTTGCCCGGTTGATGCCAAAATGCAGTAGGACTTTGTTAAAGTCCTCCAGGACAGTACAAGGGTTATTTTGGGCTGAAAATAGAGCTGAAAACAGGCCTGTGCAGAAAATTACAGCAAGCTGAATTGTGATGTTTTGGACTCCATTGGGTAGTTTGATGCCTATGGAAGTGTGCCTGTCAGTTGGGATTCATTCTGAGATGTTATGGAACAGTTTTAGTGCAGTTATGCTGGCAAATTTCTTCTAGAATTTGTAAAATTCAGCTGATGCAAGTAGAGTGCTTTGTTGCACTTGTGCTTTGTAATTTCCAACCTTTTAACAATAAAGAAATACCGCAAGGGGCGCCGGACTTCGGGGCCAATGTGTTGTTGAGCGAGGGAGCGAGGATTCTGTGAATGTGTGTCTCAGTAAGTCCAGGTTATTTGTGAATGAACTACCGCTTTATGTGTCCATAGACCGGTTTTATTTGTTGCTGGAGTTTTCCTCCCAGATGTTATCCATTAGGAGCTCCTAGTACCGTACTTTTCCTCACAGTTATTTCAGTTTCAGTTAGTTGTTTTTAGCTTTTCTTACACAGACATTGTATCAGATCCACCAATTGTTGTAACCTTTTTGGTCTCATAGGTCATTTTGGCCTTTTGAAGACATTAATATATCATTTCATTTCATTTCTCTCATGCTTTCGAGTCTCTCTCAAGCTCTCTCTCTGTCTTAAGGCTCAAGCCTCAATCAAGCTCTCTCTCTCTCTCTCTCTCTCTCTCTCTCTCTCTCTCTCTCTGCGGATCTCTGAGCCAGACGGAGACCAAGAGCACCACGCCACAAGACTCCCAGACTACATCAAAGGGAGATCACAGAGATACGGGCTCGACATCAGCACCATATCCAAGAGCAGCTAGCTTACTTACACTCACACCCGGAGATCATGCTCCGAGGTATTTTTGCCTCGCCATCGCCTATGTATCACATATTACGCCCCCATTATGGTATTGGTTGGAGCTAGACAGATCTGCATTGCAATCTTGTATACCCTACGCATATAGGTTGCATACTGAGCCTCTAGCAGGAGTGCTCCATCCATCACACCCCCACACCCCCCCACTAGCTCAGCACTTTCATAGTTAATTTCATGTTCATTTTGTCCCTTTTTTTTTTTTCTGGACATTCAAAGGACATTGACAGTTGTACATTGATTTGTCACATAGGTCAAGTTCGGCCTCTAGTAGACGTTAATACAGTTTTCTTTCTTTCTTTCTTTCTCTCTCTCTCCCCCCTACCTCTCTCCCTCTCTCAAGCTCTCCCTACCCAATCCCCTCCTCTAGGACCTAGGCTCTAGCCTCTCCCTCTCTCTCTCTCTCTCTCTCTCTCTCTCTCTCTCTCTCTCTCTTGCCTTAGCACTCCGTCCGCATCCCCAACCCCCTTTATATTGTTTGTATATGGGCTCCACCGATCCATGATGATTCACAGTTGTATCCAGACACATGCACACTTTTTCTTTTCTTTCTTTTCCTTTTCTTCCGCTGACCGGAAGAACACAGTTGTATTATTTTTTGTCTCATAGGCCGACTTTGGCCTCTCGTAGATGTTAATATATCTTTCTTTCTTTCTTTCTCTCTCAAGCTCTCTCTCTTCCCACCTGCCAGCTCTTCCACCATTGAAACCCCACCTGCGCCTCTTTCTCTCTCTTCGAACCTACCTGCTTTCTCTCCTCTATCTTTGCTACCCCTCATCTCTCCCCCCCTGTTTGCTCCACATTCTGTTCGCTTCGCTCCTGCTCACCCCCTTGTTCCCCCCATTTTCCGTTTGCTTCCCTTCCCCCCACCCTCCCTTTCTTTAGTAGACGCTTAATATCTCTCCCCCTGGGCGCCCGCTGCCCATCACCCCCTGTTTCGCCTCGCCTGTTGTGCCCAGCACACCCCGCCATCTCTCTCTTTCCGTCTCTCTGTTCGCCGCCCACTAGCCCCTCCCCCTCGCTGCCCCGCTGGCACTGCACTATGCTAGCCCGTCGGCCTGTCTGGTAGCCACTGTGCCTATCTTCACCCACCCACCCACCGACCCACCCACCCTCAGGCCCCCAAGGCAGCAACATAACTCTCTCTCTCTCTCTCCTCCTTGCCTGTGGGAAGGGTTGCAGAGTAATCTCGAGGAATGGCCTTGAGTCTCCAAGAGAAACTCGAGGAATGGCCTTGAGTCTCCAAGAGAAACTCGAGGCCCTCGAGACGGCCATGAAGGCACTAATCAAGGAGAACAAGAAGACATCCGATTCCAACCTCAATGAGGTGGAGAACAAACTACACCGGCACATCATGGCCCTCGAAGCACGGGTCACGGACCTTGAACAAGAGAACATAGCACTCAAGGAGGAGGTGAGTGCATTGAAAGTGGAACTGGTAGCCGTCACGAACACCGAGAAGGAAGAAGGGGAGATCAATGAAAACACTCTCACGGCCATCAAAGAAGAGATCTCGAAGGAGATCACAAAGGACATGGAGAGAAAACTCGAAGCCAAGCAGTCAGGATGGGTTGAGGTGGTGAAGAAGAACATCCGTATAAAGAAGTGAGGGAGGAGACTCAAAGGGAAGAACATCAAATCATTCACACCGCCATTGAGGAGGAGAAGATGAGGCATGCCTGCCGCCTCAACATTCGAGTCACAGGTATAGCCGAGACACCCAACTCCACTCCCGAGAAAGATGGACAGCTTCTATGCATGAAGCTAGGCTACTGGGAAGAGGACCCTCTCCCCTTCACCAAAGCATGGAGAGCCGGGAAAGACTCAACACGCAAGCAAGCCCTCATCCTACAATTTGCAGGAGAGAAAGAGAGGGTCACCTTCATGAGGAAGAGGGTCATACTACGAGGCTTAGAGGGAGGTCCTATTTTCTTGGATGATGATCTCACGAGGATGCAGCTAGAGCATAGGAGAGCTTGCATGCCACGAGTCTTACACGCGAGGAGAGAAGGCAAGAAGGCCTTCTATCAAGATGGTCGGGTCATCATTGATGGCCGGCCCATGGATTAGCGGTTTGGGGCCTATGGGACACAGACCAGGCCACTGACACAGATACACATGGCAGTATGGAACTGTAATGGTTCACTATGGGTGCAGCCTGGACGACTGGAGCATGTTATGGTGGGGAGAGACATCATACTTCTGACAGAGACACATCAGAGCCCAGAGAGAGGGCTACCTCGAGTCGAGGGATTCCAGTGGGAGTCAGCATACAGGAGGACCACACGCCAGGGTACCTTGAGAGGGTCGGGGGGAGTAGCAGTTCTATTCAGACGGGAGCTACAGGGGAGACTGAGAGTGGTAGCACAAGATCCAGAGGCCAGATACATGTGGATCAGCTTACAGCTGTCACAAGACAGGGTTATATACATAGCCCTATGTTACTTTCCTCCATCAGGATCCTCCTATGTCATTACAGAGGACATGCCACAAGAGGAGGAGACAGGAGCCTCGCCATACACTTGTCTGTCAGAGGAGATTATGCATTATTCTACACTAAGGGAAGTATTTCTTACGGGTGACTTCAATGCCCACACACAGAGCAGACAGTGTGAGGTGTATGACTATGATGACATGGAGATCCTCCACCCTGGGGATCCAAAGGAGAGAGGGGCTAGTCGGGCATCAGAGGAGGACACTGGACCAGACAGAGGACATTATGGGGACCACTTACTAGAGTTGGGAGCCAAGCATCGTCTCGTTATTTATAACGGATTGCTACAATGGCCGGGATAAGGAGGGCTGACATGCTTCCCACATGGGGGTCATACACGGACCAGAGGCACGGTGGTAGACTACATTATGGGGCCTTTGGAGGCATCACAGCTTGTCACCTCATTCTCCATCCCACCTCGTCCTATTGGGGCAAATCATACATACTTGGCATTTTCGCTAGCCGGATCATCAGTATCACCAGCCCCCCACATACCGACGCCACACACTACCATCTACTTCACACATGACATGACAGACATATACACTGGTGGCAGAGTAGAGGATGGGCTCCTACTCATGGATCCCCTGGCACCTATGGATACCATTACAGCCCATCTGGCATCACTCCTACACACGGCTGCATTACAGAGCTTCCCACATCGTGTCCACTCAGGAGAGCCTGCGAGATTCGGGACTATGCCCCAGAACAGATGGTATGATGACGAGTGCAGAGCCCTATACTCACGGCTCCGCATACAAAGAGCCTTGGGAGCCATCACAGAGCAGGAGTCGAGGAGAGAGATGAGGAGACTTACTCGCCGCAAAAGGCGGGCCTTCGCAGAGATACAGGAGCTAGAGATCTTCCATTTCTTCACGAGTGGAGATAGCCCTATCTCATGGAGGCACTTCAGAGAGCCCCGGACACCGACACCCATTGCAGACCCACAGACATGGCACACATATGCAAAGGGCCTATACCACGCCCCACACCAGCCACCTATAGCTCAGCACAGGAGTCTCGACCTATCACAGCTAGCTTCTTTACCCACTCGATGGTAAAGAAAGCTATCCGCCGCCTACAGCATGGACGGGCCGCCGACCATATGGGCCTACAGGGTGAGCATCTCATATATGTAGTAGATTCTTTGGCTCCTTTTTTTGCACACCTGTTTAACAGGGCACTAGCAGAGGGTTGGCCTCCGGAGTGGACGATGCACACCATTGTGCCGATCCACAAAACAGGGGATATGCTCGATCCAAGCAACTACAGGACGGTTATGGTTGGCCACGTGTTGGCCAAACTCTATGGTGCAGTGTTGGAGCAAGAGCTTAGCTTATATGCTGAGCGAGCAGGTTTACGCTCATCAAGGCAGGTAGGCTTCAAGAGAGCTTTCTCTACCACTAACCATGTATTCACTTTGAGATGTATGATTGATCAGGCCAGAGTGAGGAAAAGAAAGCTCTATTGCTGCTTTGTGGATTTCCGCAAGGCATTTGACACAGTACCACGAGAGAGGCTCTTTCAGCGCTTGCAGTCTCTTGGCATACCAGCAGATATAACATGGGACATCTATGCATTATATGAGCAGGTTTTTGGGCGAGTCAGATGCCTAGGAGGTATGTCCGAGACTATTGCTAGCACCATTGGTGTGAAGCAAGGATGACCACTTTCCCCCCCGGTATTTGGGTTATACATTGATGAGGTGGCTGACTTCATTACACGGGGAGGCGGAGATGGAGTTGATCTAGCAGGTACCTCAGTACATATTATGCTTTATGCTCATGATATTGTATTTATGTCTGAGACTCCAGGAGGTCTACAACAGCATCTACATGCACTCCATGATTTCTGCACACAGAGGGGTCTTACTCTGAACCTTGGTAAAACCAAGGTTATGGTCTTTCATACATCGAGACAGGGCAGGAGTCAGCTGACATTCACTCTCGCAAAACGCCAAGTGGAGGTGGTGACATCATACGTGTACCTACTAGGGGTTACCTTCTCTGCAATAGCCACGCGCTTCACCATGGGTTCAGCAGCCAGAGCTAGATTGACACGGGGATATGCAGCATTGGCTATGCTAGAGAGACAGTGCCACCAGGCGCATTTTCACGAGCCCCGAACGAAGGGGTGGCTATTTGACACATTAGTCACACCGGCACTAATGTATGGAGCAGCGGTATGGGCGCTAGGCCTTGCTACCCATTGGTGGACACAGATAGAGAGACCACAGACCCTCATGATGGCATGCATGATACGCAGCAAACCGTCAGTACCTCATGACATTATCCGAGCAGAGTTTGCTGCGCCTCCTATGATGCTAGAGGCCATATTTCAGACTATATGCCTGCTAGATAGATTCAGAGAGATGCCACAGGACAGATTGTCATACACAGCTTTTGAGGCATCTAGACAGCTGGTGGCTGAGGCAGGAGACAGAGGATCATGGTATGCACCGGTCACACATTGGTTCTCACAGCATGGCCTAGACATGGATCATCTACCACCATTTCAGTATGACATGGATGCACCACATATCCGTCTCTCATAGTGAGAGGAACAGAGTATTGAGACAGGACCTATGGCAGCTCTATACACGGGAGACATGGATATCGCCTACACAACCTCTTCCACCGAAGATGCTATACTACAAAGATCACTTCATGAGTATCACTGATGATGGATTTATAGAGAGGCCTAGATACATGGAGGGCTTTTTACCACACGGCTCCCGAGTAGCTATTGGTCAGCTTAGAGTCTCATCACATCGATTGGAGATCGAGACTGGCAGAGCAACACGGATCCCCCGAGAGGAGAGGGTATGCAGATTGTGCAGAGAGGAGGTGGAGAGTGAGGAGCATTATGTATGCAGATGCAGAGCATATACAGCCATCAGAGAGAGATATCCCATTTTATTCAGAGAGCCACATTCCCTACGCCAGATCTTTGAGGCAGCAGACCAGCGCATACTAGGGAGATTCATTCTAGACATACAACATCACAGAGAGACATCATTACAGGCTCAGACAGCTCCACATGGGGGACGACAGACACAGATTACTACATTTTTTCAGAGATCCACCCCACTCCCAGCCCCTACACAGCAGGGAATTACTCTCCAGAGAGCAAAGACACTCAGAGCCCGCAGGAGACAGAGGACACCTGGCTTTCGGACACCACGCCTATACCAGAGAGAGATGACAGAGATCAGAGCTCAGTTTCACAGAGAGGGTGCGGAGCGACTGGCTCGCTTCAGAGCAGACCCAGGCATGTTCTTCAGGGAGTTGTGGACACCCCCTTCATTGATGTATACCATTTTATACCCCCAGTATGGTACAGGATGGAGCTAGCTAGGTTGCATATATTGCACACCCAGAATCAGCTTTTTAGTTCAGTATTTTTTCATTTTGTTGGGATGACAGAGGATACCCCACACAAGTACACTGATTTGTCTCATAGGCTGAGTTCAAATTTTGGAAGACGCTAATAAAATCTTTCTTTCTTTCTTTCTTTCTCTCAAGCAATGAGGTCCGGAGAAAAAGGAAAAGCATGAGGCTTTTGCCTTGTATACCACCACCAGTGAGAAACCTACCGATAATTCGAGGTCATGGAAATGGACGTGCAACTTTTGTAGGAAGGGCTACACACGTAGCGCCACGAGGCTCCTTGCACATGTGTCCAAGCTTGGTGGGAAAGTTGCGCCGTGCAAGGAGATTCCTCAAGAAATTGCGGATAGCATAGTGAAGAAGTACTCGCTCATCAGAAAACCAAGGCAAAGGTGGACGTGGGGGAGCTTCCATGTCCAATACCTCCGCATCCGTGACCACTGCTCCCGTCCCATGCAACTCTGGCTCCGTCTCGGGCAGTTCCAACTTCCAATCAAAGAGGCCAAGGGAGGAGAGCTCTTTGGCAATGAGGCAAACCGCCATCGGTGCAAACATTAACAACCTCACCTATGTGAAGGCGAAGATGAAAGCCGCGAATGAGGAGATTACATGCACGGTTATCGATTGCAATCTCTCCTTCCATGTACTCAAGGTTGCGGAGGTGGGACCATCCCATGGCGAATGGCATGGCATCACCTACCATGAGATGCGCACCACCACGTTTGATGACGAGAGGCAAAGGATCGGCGACAAACTCACACCCGTGCAGGAAGGATGGGCTAAGTATGGTTGCTCTATCCTCTCTGAAGAATGGAGTGATCGGAAGAAGAGGGGTATCATGAATATCCTTGTTTCATGCGCTCTCGGCACATACTTCTTACGCGCCGTGGATACCGAAAAGGCGGGGCAAAAAACATCGGGGGACTTTATCTATCGTCATATCCAGCAAGCCATCATAGAGGTATGTACTATGTCACATGTGCATTGTGAATCGTGATTTAAGTTTTAACTCTCAAGTCTTAACTCTCTAGTATCTATGTTCAAGCTTCTAAGAATGTCATTGCATTTGCCATTGTGTTACATGCAGGTTGAGCATGAAAATGCCACAAGAGGAGTGTGCCAATGTGATCACCACTCTCACTCCTCTTCCATCTCCCAAGCTAGCAGACATTGAAGCATCTTTTCTTGAAAAGAAGAAGATTTTAAAGAAGCTCCATGGACCAATCGTTGACGTTGCCTACTACACCAATAACAAAGAAGAAGAGCTTCTAGAACGGATCTTCAAAAGCAAGACTTGCAACTTCTACATCAAAGCTAGGCACATCAAGACGGATTATTTTCTCACAAGAAGGCTCAAAAGGCCTTGCTTGTTGAAGGTGAAGACTTGATACTGAGGGAGGGAGCCTCAACTAAGGCTACCAATTATGTTCACTACTTTGCTTTCTAGGCTACCAAACCTAGCCTAATCCCATCATTTGTATCCTTCTCGTTAAGCATGTTTGTAATCATTTTCTAGTGAACATACCTATCTCACCTATTCCGTATCCACGATCTACAGCCCATAAGACAGTTTTCCTTTGATTTCTAGAATCAAGGGATTGGGTGCCTCTATGGAATCATCCACCTATGGAGCACAGATGCCTCCGTGGAGCCACGCCCACCTTGAAGCATCACTAACCTATGTGGTTACCTCACACAAAAGCATCACAAAGTCAATAAATCACTATTGCCACAAAACCTATGACATAGCCAAATGGTCTCCAACTCAAAACTTCTCATCTCTCTCATGCATAACTAAGGCTGTCTCTTTGTACATAGGGTACAAGCTTTTACATCAGTTCTGCCATCATCAAAGAGAGTATGTGATGAATCCAATGCTCTCAAAGCACTAGTCGGCTCAAGAATCACCTTGACCAATACTCCCAAAGGTTCACAACTCTGGTAGTTACCATGCTCAAGACACTCAAGAAGATCCGTTATCTTGTTGTCCCCCATAGATATAAAAGCATCTAGAGACCCTACATGAAATAGGTCATGGCATTCCATACCACCAAGACATACCCCGTGTAAAATCCTTGTTAGGTGCATAAGTCATGGGTGGAATAGCCAATTCCTCCTTAAGACTTGACCTTGATGCAAAACCTCCCTTTGGAAAATGGTCAAACCTCCAGATCGACATAGCGCTAGGCCGGTCCAACCCGTACAAAACCAGAGATGCAAGGTACCACCATGTCCGTAATCTCGGTTTCCGTCTAGACCATAATCTTGCCACCAGTAGACTATCTATATATAAGGTCCCTCATGACCTCGGCTTACGCAGTTTTGGGCCTGGGTTTTGGTTTGCATGCATGTGTGAATATGCATGTGTAAGCACAAGTTGTGGCCCATGAATATGTGTGCATGAATGTTTGTGTGCGCCTGCACCTGGGGGGCATGTGCATATGTGCATGAGTGGAACTTTTTTTATGCATGTTCAGGTGAGTGCATGCACATGCACGGAATGAGCACCTGAACATGTGTCACAGAGAGAGGGGGGTGTGCGCATATGTGCATGAGTGGAACTTTTATGTACATGTTCGGGTGAGTGCATGCGCATGCACAGAATGAGCACATGAACATGTGTCACAGTGAGAGGGGGGTGTGTGCACATGTGCGCGCACGCGCATGTGGAGACAGCCAAGTGACTAGAACCATTTGGTAACCTTAAGAAAAGAATCCCCTACCCAAACTTCTAGCTACATGGATGATGTAAGAGCTGGAAGGTGATGTGGACAGCCAGTTTGAAAATTCAATGAGCAAAAGGAACCAAAGCCAGGCCTTCACGTGGTTGCAGGTTGACTGGGCAGCAATCAAAAGTTTGCAATGGCATCCAATGTCTAATATTCTCAAGACTTGAGGGGCCAGGGCTGAGATAGAGCTTTAAGTTCAAAGGAACAATTTATTTAAAAAAAAACAGGACTCTTTGGCGTTGTCTATATAACCCTTACCAGCTTTTTCTCTGCAAGCTGCACCAAGAATCCCTGTTGCCCTTGTTGTCCTACTGTTCTGAAAACAAGTACTTCAGACTTACCCTGATAATTTCTGCATGGCCAGAAGGTCCTTAATAAACTCCAAGCACATGATCACCCTAGTATTCTAAAGAATTACATCAAAAAAATTGACAACACTGCCCAAAGAACCATGAGCTCAAATTGATGGTTCTATAAAGCTTACTTGCTTTGCATGTGGTCCTGAGTAATCAATCTACATATCTGCATTTGATTGGGCCAATCTGCAGCAAGCCTGTGCCCAAAAAAACATTATTTACGGAGTGTTCTTTGCTGATTCTTTTTCCAATTAGGATATTTCATCATTCAAATCTGTTGAAATCTATACTGATCTGCAATCAATCAAGTTAATATTCCACAAAAAAACACGCGCTCAGCCACACCATTCTGCTGTGGTGTATAAGGAGTAGTACATTGATGAGAAATACCACATGACTGCATAAAAACTGTAAACCCATGTGACAAATACCCCCCCCTCCCCTCTCGATTTGTTCGCAATGTCATGAGCTTATAGCTGCAAGCATTTTTAGCCATAGGGAGAAACTGATGGAAAGCTGAAAATGCATCTGATTTAGCTTTCAAACCATACACCCAACAAAAACGATTGTAATCATCAATGAATGTCATAAATGACAAATGTCTAGCAAAAGATGGTGCCCTCATAGGGCCATATAGATCACTATGTACGAGCTACAACGGCCGAGTAGCCTGCACAGTGCCATCTTTTGGAAAAGATTGACGATGCATCTTTCCCAATATACATCCCTCGCATACATGCTTGTGTGGGAGCTGCATAGGTGGCAAGTCATGAACCATAGATTGACGTTGTAAGTGCATAAGAGAAGGGAAATTAAGGTGACCAAACCGAGCATGCCATACCTCAATGTCACGCATGATCATGGTTGTTTCTCGTACTGGTATGAACCCATTTGTACCGTATGATATCGTACGGTACGAAATGTTTTTTTTCTCCATTTGAGAAATAGATCCAAATGCTCAACAAAAATAGAAATCCTGCTCAACAAAAATAGACGGAAGACCTCAAATGCCCGCAATACTTTGCAACTTTCGTGTCCACTCAGCATTACATATGGGGTTGTTGAGAGACCCAAAAAACCTGGCAAGGTAGTGTACACTTGATTGGTAGAAGGAGAGAATCTTGCTACATCACTTGGAGATCCCTAGGCTAGACAGTCAGATCCTGTAATGTACGAGGGAGAAGATTTTGATAGGGTCATTTTGATCTGCAGAGGAGTCCCTAAACCTATCACCCTAGATGTGAAAGAATGTGCACAAGCGGAAGCAATGAACATGAGAGAGCGAAAGATTGCAAGCAAGAACTAAGCTTTATTAGCTTGAGGTTACAAAGTACAAGAGCCAGCAAATAGGGCAAGGAATGATGTGATGAATGAATAAAGGGAGCACCTCTTATATACTTGTACATGAAGCAGTCGGCAGTAGGAAAACAGGCCGACAGCTCCACGACAGCATAAAAAGAAGGATGCAACATTTTAACACCCCCTCTGCATCTTGAAGTGTGCAAAAAAGCCAAGAAAACTGATGACGAAGGTGCGACCATGGACACCTCAGCATGGCCAGTACTGAGTACACCTCGGAAAATGCACATGTCAGCTTGTTGTCTTCAGAGAACATAATGCCACTATAAAGAGCAAAAGAAAATCTGCTTGGCTCCAAACTCAAAGTAGAACTGTGAATACATCACATCCAATAACCTCGAACAAATGAACATGGAACACATCCTATCCATAGTCTCTGCTAACCAATAGTTCTGGAACTCATCCGAACCATGAAGGAATTTTGGTTGATCCTGGAACTCATCCGGAGCATCAAGTGAACTTGCCCGTCTTTATACTTGGAACTCCGACACACGGGTCCCATGCTCCAGATTTAATATAAGAGCTTTTGAAAGCCCCCTCTCCTGCCCACAAGCCGTTTTTGGAAGACACCACGCGGGGGGATGCCCTTAGGATCAGAGCAAGACACCAGTCATATTCTCTCCAAACTGTAAGGCCTTGGGAGAGCTGGGGTTGTCACTAGACGAGTCGGTGTCAGTGTCATGTGACTTGTCTTTGCCCTTCTTGGAAGACTTGCCCTTGTCCTTGGCTTTGCCTTTGTCCTTTGACTGACAATCCTTTGACAGGTGGCCTTTCTTCCCACACTTGTAACACCGACTCCGAACTTTCTTCTGCACTGTCGAGAGTGCCTGATCACGTCCAACAGACGATGAAACTTTCAATTTCCCTTGAGAAACTAGGATGGATTCCTCTTCCAAGAGGAGAGTACACAGATCATCAAACTCGAGGGAACGTGTTGTGATCTGAACCTGCAAAGCTCGGGAAACCATGTCATAATCTGCACGAAGCCTGATGAGGAGGAGAGCAGCTAACTGAGAAGAGGTCAAGGCAGTGCCCATTGCCACTAATTGGTCATAAATTACCTTAACCTTCCATCACAAATGACTAAATGGAAGTCCTTGCTGTAAATTCCAGAGAAAAGAGCTAACCCAATAGGTTGACACACCGCATTGTAGAGTCCCGTGCATATAGGTCTGTGAGCTTTCTCCAAACAGAGGCAGCACAATCCAATGTTTGCACGGCGGGGGAGACCTCTCGTGAGATGGCTCGTACAAGTGCAGAGTGAGCTTTTGAGTCTTGATTCTCCCAAGCTGAAAGTTTGGTGAGAAAGGCATCCTCCTGGTCCTAAGTCCACTTCCTAGAGCTGGTAGGGCGTTCGGGCTTTCGTTCGTGGCCTTGAACAATCTCCCAGAGACCCTTGTGTGTGAACCAGACCTTCATCTATAGCTTCCAGTGATCATAGTTTGTACCACTGAGCTTGTCCTCCTTGTTCGTGCAAGGGGGACCCATGTCTGCCTCAAAAAAGCTGTCTCAAACAACCTCTGTAGTAGCTGAGCAATCCATGTGCTCTCTCAAGCACCTTTCCACAGGATCCAACTAGGGACTAATAGCCCCCTCTGAAGATGCAAGCTAGACAGCAGGCAAAGAAACCCAAAAAGCACACCACCGCGAACCTCCTACCAAAAGAGGAGGGGATCTTGGAGGGAGAGAAGCTGATGTGCCACTTATCTGATGCACTTGCTGAATCTGCAGCTAGACCTCCTCCACTTGCCTCTGTAGAAGAAAACGCAGCCTGGGGGCTGGCCGACAGCAGTTGGAGAGCTTGTAGAGCAAAAACGCAGCTGAGAAAGAGAAACGTAGCCACTGTTTTGAAGGATCTACACCCTGGAGAATCTAGGGAAGCAGAAAACGTAGAGGAACAGATTGTGGAGCAGCCAAAGCCTAGGCTCTGATACCATGAAAGAATGTGCACAAGCGGAAGCAATGAACATGAGAGAGAGAGAGATTGCAAGCAAGAACTGAGCTTTATTAGCTTGAGGTTACAGAGTACAAGAGCCAGCAAATAGGGCAAGGAATGATGTGATGAATGAATAAAGGGAGCACCTCTTATATACTTGTACATGAAGCAATCGGCTGTAGGAAAACAAGCCGACAGCTCCACGACAGCATAAAAAGAAGGATGCTGCATTTTAACAAGATGCACTACCCGTATCTGGCCAAGGACGGTCCCTTAGTCATAAACACTACATTGGGAGACCTTTGGCATTGCATTACCCATGTAGGCTCTTTTTTGGAGACAATTGGGAGATCCAACTGGGAGAGACACATCTCCATGTTCTGGCTCCTCAAGCACTCTGGACTCCTCCTCCCCAAACCTTCCCCCACATTCAAGCTTGAAGCTCGATGTATTTTAAGTTATAAAAAGAAAACCAATTTTATCATACGGTATCCCAAAATTTCATATCGTACCAAAAATTCCCGTACGGTATCATATCGTATGGTATCGTATTTTCGTACCGTGACAACTATGCTTGTGATGTGGAAGCAACCATAGCATCATCATGCGAATCACTACTCCTATGTCAAGCTTGTAAAGGCCATTTGCTCAATGTACGAGAGAGCATAAGCGCATCAGAATCTATTTTGTCATAAATGGAGTAGCAATGATCAAAAAACTAGATTTTAAGACAAGCTTTTGTAAGTGCTAAGATAGAAATAAGATTCTTGCAAATTCCAGGTACATACAAAGTATCTACAAGAGTAAACATGTCCCCACTACATGACGTCAACTCCACATTGCCAATGCCTTTAATGGCATATGATGCATTATTAGCACACAGAACTGTACTACCTGATGGTGCATCTCTCAAGGTAGCAAACAATTTCTTGTCCGAAGTGATGTGCTTTGTAGCACCTGAATCAAAATACCAATCAGCATTCGACAATGACAAACAAGAGACAGGTAAATCACTGCACGTGACTGTTAAGGCATAGACATCATGTGCAAAATTTGCTTCCTCGGCACTGTCATTTGTAGTTGGAGCAAGACCTTGTTGCTTCTTCTTTTTCTCACTCTCTTTACGCTTCCTGCATTCGTCAATTACATGACCAGATTTTCGACAATAGTAACATCTCTTCTTCTTCTCAGTCTTCTCCTCTTTAAACTTAGGAGGATCTGAATGGGCTTGTGCTTTGCCCTTAGGTTTAGCACTAGAACTAGTCCTAGATTTTCCTTTGCCATGATAGGAGGCTGCAAAAGCCGGATCTGCAACAATCATGTTGTTCCGGTTGGACCGGGATTGCTCTTCTTGTAACAAGAGAGCTACCAAATCATTAAATGTGTACAAATCTGTATTTCTCTTCGTCAAGAGGCAAAGAGTAGTAGCAAATCGTTGATAGGATTTAGACAAACCATTGAGAACCGTAGAGACAAGTGAACTGTCAGGTATCAACTCATCAGTATTGATTAACATTAACTGCTCTCGCAAATCCTTAACACACGTCAGAAATCCATCCATAGAATCACCCTCAGTCATATGCTCCAAGTAAAGCTTTTTCCGGAGATAAGCTACACGAGCTTCATTGCGGATCTGATATAAAGAGACAATGCACTTTTAGAAGAAGTATATGAACGGATTTGAGGTATGACTTGCCGTTTACACGAGAGAGCAATCAAGGCATGAGCCTACGCATCTTTAGCATCCCATCTAAGTTGTTCTTGCATAGAAGGAACTGGTGCATGTAGTGCACTTCCACTAGAACTAGAATCACTTGTTCCGATAGTGGATCCACCTGACATGCTAGCTTTGTAGATACAGGACCAACAGGTCATAACTCAGCACCAGATACATATACCCACAAATTCTTTGCAACCAGTACATGCTTCATCATATATGGCCACATGGGATAGTTAGTTCCATCAAGCTTGTCCTCGGTAGAGAGTATCCCAAATACATCATTATTAGCTATGTCTCAAAGGTAACTAACAATCTGTCCCAAGCTCGCTACACAATGCATTGCAAACCCTCAATGTTTACTAAAAGGCAGGCTTTTGTGATGCCCAATGATTCATTGATGACAAGAACTTGCAAATGTATTGAGATGACAGAGTGTAGGGATAGAAAGTTATTTGAATAGAGGCTTGATGACCAAAATAGACCCCAAAGATGGGTGTCAGAATGTTGTATTTCGATGCCGAGTGCATTGAGAGAGAGCACGAGGAATGTCGGATTTAATCAAGGGCTCGATTCAGCTTTGTTTTTGCAGAGGCTAAAATTTTTTAGAGGGGATTCGATGGCCTAAACGGGCTTTGATTTAGGTGTGTTTCGGCTTGGGAGATTGGGCAAAGGATAAGGAACACAAATGTGCAAAAAAAATTGAAAACTTTTTGGTATGGAAATTCGGCTCTGCAACTATGGCAACAGCGAGTGGAGAAGGCGGCTCAGCCGGCGGAAATCCCCAAATAAAAAAATTGATTTGGGGGTTTGCTAGTTCGATGCTGGGCAAAGCTTCTGGAGTAGGCGGCACTGGTGTTCTTAATTGCGGCTACTAGCTGATACTGTAGATCTGAACGGCGGGCAGCTGAGTGGGCAGTTGCTGCTACAGGGGCAGCTGAAAAGGTGGCTGCATACAACTAGGCGGGTAGTAGGGTTGTACACGACCAACTGACGTGGACCACCAGCAGGTTGCTCTGATACCAATGTTGGCTAGGGTGGAGGAGCTCCGCAAGAGAACACGCACAAACACACACATACATAGTCGAGCTCTGAGAAAAAACATGAGAGAGAAAGTTGTGCTAGAAAATGTACTTGATAACAGAATGAAAGTATAAAGTACTCTTACGTACTCTATGGCTCAAGGCCCAACACACAACGGTGTGTTCCCACAGGGAAGAAACCTCTGTCCAGTCGGAGTAAAAAGTACCCGTGGGTGGAGGTGTTCACACCAGGACTTCCCGGAGGCCAAACGGCTAACAGTGCTTAGCGTTAATCTTTGTAGCTTAGTGTATAAATGAAGCATGCTTCCGCATAGCTAGCATGTTACAACTACTCAAAACCGTTGAATAAAACTTGTATGCACATTTACCTTTTTGTGTAATCGTACACTTATGGAAATACTGAGATGTAGGCTTAAAAGCAAGGATTTGCCATCCAGATTTTGGCTTCAAGCGGTCATGTGAACTATGTGTTGAACCACTATCCCATTAAAGCATTGAAATCTATGACAACTAATGAGGCTTGGAATGGCAGAATCCCTGTAATCACTCATATGCATGCTTTTGGATGCCTGGCTTACGTGCATGTACCACCACAATAGAGACATAAACTTGAAGCAAAGCATTGAAATGTATTTTTGTAGGGTACAACAATGAGAGTAAGGGATACAGGCTGTATGTACCTTCCACCAAGAACATTATTGTGTCCAGAGATGTCATCTTTGATGAATATGCATCTCAACCCATGCTTTCATGTAGGCTACAGCCATCAATTGATGCCCCAAATGTCTTTGATACATTCCTATCATTATTTGGTACAGGTGCTGAACCTGCTTTGGCTCCAAATCATCCTCATTTTGCTGCTAAAAATCAGCAAAATCAGCAGCCCAACATTCCCCATATTGCTCCAAATCTACCACTTTGATCAGGATGCCATGGGTGGAGCCATTCGTGACTCACATAGAGTTCCCTGCTGGCTCATTGACACCTTGCGTGACAGCAAGCTGCCTACACTTATGCCAAGTCGTACACACGCTGCCTCTCGACATGTATCTCATTTGTTTGACACAGCTCTTGTTGCTACCGCATGTAATGAGGAACCACTTTCTCATTTTGATGCATTGGAGAATGATCACCATTTGGCCACCCTACTAGTCTACCTGCGCTTTCTCACTGTGTGAATACATTCGATGGGCGACTCTGGCCATTATACAGGGGACTGATGCCACTCATGTGATACTGTGGATTTGGCTTTCCATTGGGACTTGTGTCTATGTGTACATGCCCAGAAATGCCTAGAGGATTGGTGTTCCATTGGGTCGGGTACCTCATTTACTTGCCTATCATTATCTCTCACTTCTCCCCTCTCTCTAGAAGTTAGCGCCCCCCTTCATGAGACCTATGGCTGTATTTTATGCACTTTCTCCTTCCCTATACCATATCCAAGCTTGTTAAAGTGTTTTCCAAGGTTTCAAGAGTGTTTCCAAGCTGTATTCACTGTTCTACACACTCCCAATGGTTCAAATTCAGCAAAACAATCCTTTTATTTGCTATAATTTCTGGTCTTTTGGTTGAAAACCGTAATTTCAGCCTTCTTTGTCACGTGCACACTCATGCCATGGCTACTCCTCAACATACACAGTAGAATCCCCAATTAAGTCAGCATTTAGACCAACATTACCATCAGCATCATATCAATATCATCAGTCTTAGAATCATCATCATCAGCACCATCATCAGCATCATCAACAGCATCATCACAAGCATCATTCGAGGGCATGGAACCCTATCGGCAACTAGCAACCAGCATGGGGTCCCAGGCAGCAGGTGGCCAACACATAGGTGTGGGCAGCAGTAAAGATAAGCACAGCATATAAAGGGGCATTTAATACCTAATTTTGTCCAAGACTTGGCCAACAATAGTAACTGCTGGCCGACCAGCATCTCCAGCATATATAAAAGCATCAAGACATCATTTCATTAGGTCATTCAGTTCATTCATCATTTCACAAGTCTAGAAGTTAGCAGAAGTATGTAGAAAGCTAGAGGTCACCCCCTACCAGACTGACCAAGGGCCTGCATCATGTACGTTCTTCCTTCTTGACCATATGAAATACAAGAAAACCTGACACCAACCATCTCTCTCTTCTTCTCTCTCCTTTGTCTTAATCATGTTTAACCAGCATCTTGTTCTTAATCAGGTTTATGGTTGTGGATCAATACAGCAAAGGCTTTGACGCATGCAATATTTCTTTCCCAAGTTGAACCATAGGGAAAGCTTTCTCAGGGTTCCCTGCATCCACTTGAAGACTTTGTCATAAAGAATCACGACAAATTGAAGATTTCAACACTCCATACGCTTCGCGGAGACTTTCACTATCATCGACTCTACTTGCAATTGGTAAGCTTTAATGCTAAATTATGGAAGCAAGCAGTAAGAGGGAGGAGCAGGACTCCATGTTCACATAGCCTATGTAGTGTTCTCTTGTCCTACGTGCCCTCTAGAAGATTGTTTCTACCATGTGTGGGTGGAACAATAGAGAACAAATCGTAGGAAACATGGGCACTTGAGAGAGTAGTGTGAGTTGAAGATTTACACTGAGAACCATTTTGTGTGACACTATGTACTTGATTCTCCCAAGACCGATATACCTTATTTGAGGGAGGGGCCGGCCATTCCGGCTCATTGTGCGTCTCCTGTCAATTCAGCAAATTACATCTTGTTGTCCATTAAATCTCGGTGTATTTAAGTGTATTTATTAGTATTGTGTTCAATCGACATTCCAAACCGACCAGTGAAATTACATTAGTATCAACGCATATGGTTCTCTCTCACTTCCATCGTGAAAGAGGATCGCTGCGAACACTAGCTATCTCTACACTTAGAACACTACGGATAGTCGTACGGTGAACTATAATTTCAGCCTTCCTTTCTCAAGTTGAACTATAGGGGAAGCTTTCTTAAGGTTCCCTGCATCCACTTGAAGACTTTTGTCAAGAAGGATCGTGACAAATTGAAGATTTAAGCACTCCAAATGCTTCCATCGCAAAGACTTCCACTGTCATCGACTTTACTTGCAATTGGTGAGCTTTAATGCTAAATTATGGAAGCAAGTAGCAAGAGGGAGGAGCAGGACTCCATGTTCACATACCCTATGTAGTGTTCTCTTGTCCTATGTGCTCTTGAAGATTGTTTCTACCATGTGTGGGTGGAACAATAGAGAGCAGATGGTAAGAAACATGGACACTTGAGAGATACACTGATAACCATATTGTTTGCAATAATGTATTCATATGCATTGGTATGGAAATTTGGTGAGAAATGCCCATGACACTATGTCAAGATCAATATACATTATTTGAGGGAGGGCCGTAGCCATTCCGGCTCATTGTGCATCTCTTCTCAATTCAACAAATTACATCTTGTATTGTGCTTGTTGTCCATTAAATTTCAGTATATTGATTAGCATTGTGTTCAACCAAACTTTCCACACCGACCGGTGGAATTGCAGGCAGATCTTAACTTCAGCTTAGGTTAACCATAGATCATGGGTTAGGCAGCTTTTTGGAAGGCTAGTGGTATTTATGAGGCATGGGCTATTTATGGCTCCTGGTTTATACGAGGCCTATATAAGTGACTTTTGAAGTCAGTTTGAGAGAGCTCCTCAAACCTAGATGAGGCCCATGAGCGTACACCAAAGGGGTGTGTTCTCATGGTATGGGAGGCCATGGCTTTGCACATGGAGCCATGTCTCGGATGCTACTAACTTGCATGCTCTAGGGTGAGCCTGATTGGTTCTATAGTTGGGCAGAGATATAGATGCCAGTGTCTATGTGTTTCCATGTTTTGCTTAATTGCACATGTCTGCTAGACCGGGGTCTTACAGGGGGGGTTTCTAGTAGTGGCGGCGAGCTCCTTTTTGTATACATTGTTACAAAATTAGCTCAGTAATGTATAATTAAGTCTTCTGCACATGACAGGTGGTGCTTTATTGGGCTTTTTTGGTGGATTTGGCAATGTAATGAGAAGCTCTGTTGCGCTGTGGCATAGATTGAATAACTAAGAAGGGAAAATTTCTCTGCTAGTGTGGAAAAGGTAGTGACTAGGACCAATAGGGTATTCAGGTTGATGTATTAGGCTGTGTCCTGCTCATGGGAAAATTGGTACTGCTGATAGGTGCCATGTGCATCCCTTCACACTACCGACAACAGCTTTCCAAAATTTCATTCGTGCAAACAGGATACACAATGCCTCATCGCTGAAGGCTGATTGTTAAGTGTAACCATGAACATGAGACGAACCTTTTTCTTGGCTTTGAGAGCGAGAGATGCTGTATTCAGTACAAAATTACACCAGAGTTGCAAAAGAGGCATATTAGAGGTACATGGTCAGACACTGCATATGGGGAAGAAAAGGACAAGACAAGAAGCTCGAGAATCACATGCACTACTACTGATTCTTTGGTACATCATTCTCTGTCAGAGTCAGACATCAATACACACAATTGATCCGGGTAGTAAATGGAAATGTGATCCGACCAACACCCCATGTCCATATAAATAGCTCAGCATATCATCCATTTATTCATTCAGATCATAATCAGCATAGAACTTGGAGCCTTCAGCACAAGGAGCATAAAGCGATTGCAGAATTCAGCACCTCATACCTCAGCGTTTTCCTCATCAGCATATCGGAGCATCAACGCTTGAGCATTTCGTAGAGATTTACTCATTTACTTAAACAGTGCACGACACAGATATACCAACGAAAAGTTCAGGCTTATTCCCAAACTTGACAAAAACCTAAGTATAGAACACGGATGCATATCACACCAAGGAGAAGTATAAGAGAGAAAGCAAGGACAGAAAACAAAGCGAGGAGGTGGTATCATCATGAAGGCCCATATTGGGTCAACAACAAGGCATAGAGTACATACGCCAAGCTTCTCATGTAGAAGTGCAATCTGGTACTAAGTCAGAACACAAACACCAGACTAACACAGATTAAAAGCAAACAGAAACAGTCAAAAACGGTTGCTAATAAAGTAGCTCACACTATGTTAAGAAACTCTCCCTAAGAGCCCAACCAAGTACATTCCCAAACACGGCCAGTACACACCCACCCCGCACATTCAGGCACACACCCACAAAAGTACAAGAATAGAGCCATGTAAGAAATGATTCATAAATTGAAGAAATTAGTTAAGACACATACGTCTCAGGTGAAGAAGCCTGCCTATAAGCCTGCAATAAAAGAGAACATTCAGAACGAGCAGAAAGCATCAGCAAGAAACCAATCAAGAGAAAGTCAAAATGCTTACCTCCAATTTGCATATAAATACCGGCTTGTGTTGACGCTGCCCAGTGAGAATTCCCTGGAGTGATACTATCATAAGAAGCATTCCTACTGTAGCCATAGATTATTGAGATGTAATTGCAAACATATAACATACTTCCCAAATTTTTGCATATTTTGGAGCTGCACTTGTTTGCTGTTGGGGAGGTGTAGCAACAGTCGCCGGCACTTGAAGAGTGTTGTTATTGACTGCTGGCATTGATTGCAACCCTTGAACCGGCTGAGAAATCCCAGGTGTAGGAATCATAGTTGCGCCACCTGGGTTCACACCTACTGAACCGAGGCCTGGTAGCACATTATGTCCCATAACAAGCCCGCTGGGTCCAATTTGGGTGCTCCCAGCAGCAAGGCCCCCCTGCCCTAACCCTGTGACTGACTGTCCCATACCCACGACCTGCACGTTTGCCACGCCATTATTTCCAGTTGCTCCTGTTGGCACTGCTCCTAGGTTGGTATTTCCAACCAAGTTACCTGTATTATTGAATCCACCAAGCCCCATTCCTTGACCCATGCCAAGGCCCACTCCCAACCCATTCTGTGCAACCCCGAGTAGATTCTGACTCGTAGACATAGCACCAGAGCCAGAGCTTGATGACAGCATGCCTGGCATGGTTAACCCAGCAGCAGAAACTGTAGCTCCTGGAATTCCTAGATTAGTGCCAGCAGTAGTGCTGAGGATCGGTCGTGCTTGAGAGGAGTTAGCCAATAGGCTCACATTTCCAGCGTTCACTCCACTTGCACGAAGCAAGGGCGTAGTGCCATTGCCCACAGGCTTGAAGTCCTGATTTACAGTGGAATCTGGCAGTAGGCTTGACTGGAGGGACTCTTGACTTGAAGAAGAATGTGGCATGGACAAAGGAACAGGCATAGGGTTTTGAAGGAGAGAAGCTGACGCCACATGCGGCATCCCAGATGCTGCAGCCATAGCTGGAACAGAGGATACTTCCTGGAGCACATGCACAGTGTCCAAATTTTAGAATCAAGAAACTAAGGGCCACTGCTCAGTTTATAAGGTAAAACACAAAACAATACATAAACGTTAGTATTCCACTGGTTATAAACCTCTCCTCATGGCTCGCGCCCTTCATGGTTCAGCAGCGGTATAAACCAAAACTAGTATTATAACACATGTACAGAGTTTAAGTGTGTAGAATAAATACAAGACAAACATCTACTATTGAACTTTGCTCCTGCTTTCAGGACCCCCTCCCTTGATGTTCAACTGGATTCAAGCCATCCTAAAAGCACAACCTTCCCAGACAGTTGGTGTATATTTTGTGCTTATCTGGTATTAGTGTTATGACCTACCAGGCATAATCCTCCCTCCCCCCCAAAGCTCCTCAAAGTCCTGGACATGTATTAAAATTCTCTTGGATGTGTGCTCCAAGAGAGAAGCCATGCTATCCATAAGGAAGAGGGCAGAAATGGCAGCTATGCAACTGGTACCCCTCATTTATCAGCATAAAACATATCTCCTTCCATTACTCTTCTTCATTGTCCCTTTATTGGACCAAAAGCACTCGACACTCATCCAAATACCAGAGAGCTTTGGCCCATCATAAAGTAGAAGTTTCTCCCAAGCAGCCAGCTGAAAAAAGTATGCGACTTCCCTGCCACCATGTTTGTCTGCTAGCTGCTCTGCCATGTTATCTTCTGAGTAAGTCACTAGGGCATGACTAAGCCTTATCTGGATCATGACCTCATGTAATAAAAATCTGCTACAAATACAGATGTCCCAATCCATAACATCCAAATGCAAAGAATAAGATTCTTCTACAGCTACCGTGTCATAAATACTATGGATGCTTCACACAAGTCCAAGACTATGGTACCCAAAAGGTCATTTCTAGCCGTGAGTGTGAAATGATACTCGGCTCAAGTAATTCTACAATTTACTTCTTTCTCCCAAAATTAGAAAGATTTTGAAGCACAAAATCGCTCAAAAAAAACAGGCAACATGTGTAAAGAGCTGCTTATACTTAAAAAATTCCAGACAATGGCAATCTATAACTTAAAAAGGTATGTGCGCACCGTTTTGACAGTCACTGCAGGTATAATCCCATTAGTTGTAACCGGGCGCCCTCCGACAATCGCTACAATCAAGTATATGAATAAAAATCATAACCATTTTGTGCAAGAAATTGCATCATCGCATCAAGTATTCAAATGCCATTAGAGCTGTCCAATAACAGCTCTGAACAAACCTGAAGTAGAAGATGGAGCTCTCACAGTTACTGCAGGTGCTTGTGGTGCCAAAGGCATTGAAGTTACTGAGGTAGGTTCAATCTTGGGTAAGGCCACCGGAGGCACAGCAATTGATGAGCCTGTGGTATGGCTTAGTGATGAGCGCGCCTCTATAAAATTTTCAGATACAAGAACCATGTGGTGAGAGTATTTAGAAACATCCAAGGGTGAGTCTGCTACCCGTGCATTCCGCTTTGCCTGTTTCAAATTAAAAAAATAATTTGGATTTTCTTGTGAGATGACTCAGCATGACCAATTCTGTTGAAGATACATATGACTGAATCACAATTAGATGATTCGTATCTACCCTCCACATGAGGAAACCGCCGTTATGACAATCAAAATTAGCTGATTTGTATCTACCCTACACATGAAGAAGCCGCAGCACATAGGACAAACCAGACAGCTGAAGTGCATAGAGCAAGTGCAAAAAGAACATAGGAAAAAAATAGCTGATTTGTATCTACCCTACACATGAGGAAGCCGTGACACTTGAAAGGTCATAGGACAAACCAGACAGCTAAAATGAATAGAAAGAAAGAAAGATCTATCAACAGCTACACTTAAAAAAGTTGGCTGCTCGCTGAAGCTCCCGATACCACCCTGCTCTGCGCACCTGCGCTCCCCCCCCCTCCTCGCGCCTTCCTTCCGCCCCCCGCTTGCTCCCCTCTGCTCGACGCTGCGCCCCCCCTCTCCTTCCTCGCTGCTGCGCCGCCCCCCCCTCCTTACTCGCCGCTACGCCTTCCCCCCCTTCTTCGCCATTTCGCCCCCCTCCCTTCTTCGCCATTTCGCCTCCCCCCCCCGCTCCGCCTGGTCGCCATCCCCCCCCCGCTGCCGCCTGTTCGCCATCCCCCCCGCTGCCGCCTGTTCGCCATCCCCCCCGCTGCCGCCTGTTCGCCCCCCCGCCTCTTCGCCTCCTCTCACCCGCCTCCTTTCAGCAGCGCCCCGCCCCCCTCCTTCTCGCATTGTCACCGCCCCCCCCCTCTGGGCCTCTCCTCCCCCTTTTTGCGCCGCCCCCCCCCTCCCTCCTCTGTCGTGCTGCTCTTCACCCCTTGGGGGTTTTTGTTTTTTTTTCCCTCATCGTCATCCGTCCTTCCGCCTCTTGGTGTGCAGCCCGCGTCTTGCAGGTTTTCCGCTTTCGCCTCGCCTTCGCTTGAGCTTCAGACTCTGATGGAGACTCCTCCCGCCTCGCCTCAGAGGGACTCTTCCGCAGCCCCCTCGCCCGCCCCCGAGGTCATCCCCATCAGGCTTTCTCTTTCGCCGGAAGAGGAAGCGAGCCTCACCGCAGAGGTGGAACGCCTTCAGGCTCACTCCACCATCTGCCGTATAGTCGGCACTCGCCCCAGCAGAGGGGAGATCAGGGATCTACTTCAGGCTCGCCTTCTTGCAGATGTGGGCAAGATCCTTGATGTACAGCTCTTGGGCCGGGGACATTATCAGATCGAGTTCGAGGCCGCCCAGAGCGTTGCCAAGGTCCTTGCCATGAGTCCTCTGGATATCAGGGGTGCTCGGGCTTTCTTCAGGCCTTGGCAGCATGGATTTGATCCAGCTGCGGCGGAGCAGGGAGAGCGCCTCTTCCATATTACAGTTTGTTTCCCTGGTCTCCGCCGGGAGTATCTTCCGCTCCTCTCCAGGCTCGGAGCATTGGTGGGCTCGGTTCTTGAGACGGGCCCCTCAGCAGCTTCAGTGGTGGCCAGAGCAGCTGGGCTACCTTCGGTCAGAGTGTTGGTATCTGACATCTCCTCCCTTCCTAAGGTCATTCAGCTACCTAGGATAGGGGGGGGGTGGATAGATCAGAGAGTGGAGTTCTCGGGGCTCCCGAACCAGTGCTTCATTTGCAGGCAGGTCGGTCATTTGGCCAAGGCCTGCCCTCGCAGGAGACCTCGGCCCTCACCACAGCAGCAGGCCACGGATGGCCCGCCCACAGATTCGGCTCGGCAGGCTGCCTCAGGGACACCTGCTCAGGCCACAGAGACCTCGGAGTGGCAGCCTGGACAGGGGCGCCGTCGAGGGAGACAGTCACAGCAGCACGCCCAGGTACCGCTGCAGCAGCAGCCACAGTCTCAGCCTCACTGGGTTCCCGTGAGGAACAGATTTGCTCCCCTTCAGGAGGAGACCCCTGCAGCGACCGAGGACCAGGAGATGCCAGCTCCCCCTCCTTCTCCTCCCCCACACCCATCCCCTCCCACCGCCTCGCTTCCACCATCGCCGCCTCCCGCCCCCGCTCCGGTCTCGGCAGCGGCTCCCTCTCCTCCTCCCTCGCCTCCCCCTCCTCCCCCTCCGCCCGCCTCGCCTTCCCGGGAGGTCCTGGCAGCTCCCTGGCGCTCACCTGCAGTCCGGAGGGCGCTGAGCACTGACCTCGCTCGAGCATCACAGAGGAGACCTATGCCGATTAGGGCCTCACGGATTTCATCTATCCGTAGTCGGCTGAGTCGCCTCGGCATTCGACAGCGCTCGGCGGCGTTTGATTATACCTTCACACGGCTCTTTGGAGCAGAGGGCCCCCATGAGCCAGCACCCATCCGAGTGCATGTAGTGATACCTCCGGCCCGCGGGGAGGAGGCACTACACTCAGCGGTGGCCTTCTCGTTCCCTCTATGTGGACCTTGTGACCGGGAGTGGACTCTAGAGCTCGCTCTCAGCACGTTGAAGACTCAGGCAGTTGAGTTTTCTCATCACATGAGCGATTTGGAGGTTACAGATGTGCTAGGCCGACTTTGGGAGTTGGCTCATTTTGTCTTGGATCCCGGGGGTGTGGATACATCCGGGATTCGGCATTTGGTCGTGCGCATAGTTGCAGATTTGGCACGCGACCCAGGATATGTGAGTATTCACGAGGTTACTATGTCAGAGCAGGAGGCAGTCGCCATGGGTCACAGCCACTGGCGCTTGATCCGGGATTCTTGCAGTACACCGGGTGGGCAGACTCGTAGCCGTTCGGATGGGGACTACTCTCCATCCAAGCCGCTTGCGAAGGCCCGCCGCACGGCTGAGACAGCATCCACCTCAGTAGGACATCCATGAGGATCATCTCATGGAATGTTCAGGGCCTTGGCGGAGCACACTTTATACGCTATCGAGGCTGCTTGAGGCAGGAGCTACAGAGATGCCTGGTTGGTGGCAGCATTGACATTCTGATGATGCAGGAGCACCACTTGGGTGAGAGCAGGATCCGGAGATATGGTTCGGTGATGCCTGGTAGATGGGACACTTTCTGGTCTGCAGGGTTTGGTCCTTTGGGTGGACAGGGAGGAGTATGCATGGTTATTGCAGATGCATGGCGGCAGGCCATTGTGGATCGAGGGATCATTGTGCCTGGTAGAGCACAGTATGTCATTCTGAGGATGCATGATGAGCTATTGGGTGTGCTCAACATCTATGCGCCCAATCATGCCAGTGCCAGAGCAGAGTTCTGGACTCAGGTTACAGATGCATTGCCAGAGGCCGCACATTGGTGTGTTGGGGGAGACTTCAACATGCTTGAGGACCCGGCAGATAGGGTGGGAGGCAGTCATGTTACAGTGCACGGCACAGAGCTTGCAGCTTGGGACCGGTTTTGTATGACACTGAGGATCACTGATGCATGGCAGCATGGGGCTTTCTCCCGGTCTCAGGACAGTCTTAGTTTCTCTCGGTCGGATCGCCGGCAGGGAGGGACTAATCTATCTCGGATTGATCACTTTTATGTGGGCGATTGGTTGGGGGAGCGAGGGGGCTCCGTCGGCATTCTTGCTGGCACCTCATTTTCAGATCATGCGCCAGTTATACTGACTTTGGAGGAGGGGACACGGGAGCCCAGCTTGCAGTTGAGGATCCCAGAGAGGGTACTTGCAGACCCCAGTCTCGCTGAGGACATTGAGAGGATCTGGCATGATAGTCAGTGCTCTGACCAGGATGCAGCGGGCCAGTGTGCCCAGGGACTCATTGATCTCAGCTCTTTTCTACACGCTGCAGCTTTGACACGACTGGGAGAGATTCGAGAGCGGGAGCAACGGCTGAGACGCAGCCTTGCTTCGCTTCAGCGCCTTCAGGAGCAGCAGCCTGCATGTGAGTGGGTGGCGTCCCAGCTGAGCCAGGCACGCCAGGAGGTTAGAGAGGCAGAGGAGCAGAGACATGAGTTTTACTATCGTCGTCAGGCCTCTCAGTGGACGCAGCTTGGTGATAGAGTGACTGGGGAGTTTTTTGAGATCACTGGACCCCGTCATGCGCGAGCAGGGGTTCGCCAGCTTGGTAGACCGGATGGATCGATAGCTACTGAGCTCGGGGAGATCAGAGCCATTGCCACTGCTTTTTATCGTGACTTGCTTTCAGCGGAGCCAGCCACTGAGGATCGAGATGTATGCAGACAGACTGTGTGGGCCCATGTGCAGAGGAGGGTCACAGACCATATGCGCACAGTTCTAGGTGCGCCTCTATCAGAGATTGAGCTTGCCGAGGCCTTGAGGGTCCTGCCGCGACATAGTTGCCCAGGGGAGGACGGACTGACGCCGGCCTTTTTTATGCGCTATTGGGACCTTTTGGGGCCAGGCCTCCGCAGGGGCTTTCAGCATGTTTTGGACACTGGGGTGATGCCGCAGAGCTTTTCAGAGGGCTTGATCTATCTTATCCCCAAGGGGGAGGGAGTATCGGATGACATTCGGCATTGGAGGCCTATTACGATCCTCAATACTGTATACAAGGTCTTGGCAAAGGCCTTGAGTTTGAGGATCCAGCCTTTCCTGGGGGAGTTGATTCATGCTACTCAGACAGGATTTGTCAAGGAGCGCAGTATCCTTGACAACATCTTTACTTTCTGGAAGGCGACGGCCCGAGCTAGGTTCCTTGGCGAGGACTTGGTCGTGATGCTTCTCGATTTTGAGAAGGCATACGATAGAGTTGATTGGGGATTCTTAGAGGGCACTATGCTACGCCTGGGCTTTGAGCCAGGATGGATCAGAGGGGTGGCAGCTTTGTATTCCACAGCTCGCAGCCAGGTGCTGATTGCAGGAGGTCGGGGGCCGAGTTTTGAGCTGACCAGATCAGTCCGTCAGGGGTGTCCTCTCGCCCCTTTCCTTTTTCTCTTCTTTGCGGAGGCTATGAGTATGTATTTGACGGCAGAGGAGGTTGGTTTGAGAGGACTTCAGCTCCCAGTCCGGGGGGAGGATTTGCTTGATGCTGAGTTTGCAGACGACACGGGCTTATTTTTGCATGGCCAAGAGGCCAATCTTATTCGGGCAGAGCAGTCGCTCCAGGTTTTTAGTGCAGCTTCGGGAGCATTGATCAATTGGCGCAAGACAGTGGCCTTTTGGATCAGTAGTGCTCCCACTCCGGCATGGAGTCCGGACCCCGGTTTTAGATGGATTCCTCCCGGCACAACAGTGCGGTATTTGGGATGCCAGATTGGCCTCGATTTGTCACCTGAGCAGCAGATTGCCCCGCTTCTTCTGAGCATTCGGAAGAAGCTATTGTATTGGAGTACAGCTCGACTATCCTTGGCTGGGAGGGTGGTGGTGGCAAATCAGGTGCTGTTAGCGACTATGTGGTACATTACGTCTTGCTGGATTTTCTCGAGCTCTTGCATCAGCCAGGTACAGAGGCTGATCAGGAACTTTCTGTGGTCTGGGCGGGACGGTCAGCCAGCTCGGGCAAAGGTTGCATGGGCAGTTATTACGCTTCCGCTGGCTCAGGGCGGTTTGGGCATTATAGATCCAGTCGATCAGAGTAGAGCCTTATTGGGGAAGCTTATTGTTCGGGGGTTGCTTCCAGGCGTTGAGCCTTGGAAAGAGCTCCTCTTGCAGCGACTGCAGGCCCGGGCGCCTCCTGCAGGGGGTACTTGGGCACCAGAGATTCGCTGGATATTCATAGAGATGAGGAGGACAGGCCTCAGTAGAGGATGGGAGGACAGATTTGCTTTGAGTATCCTGAGAGCTTGGGAGCTGCTGAGACCGGGGCTCTCTCAGCGGCCTCCGTCTTGTGTTGAGGAGCGGGCCAGGCAGCCGCTCATCTGGAGCCCAGCGGTTCGTACAGAGCAGGGTCATATGCTGGGTTCTCGGCCTCATCTAGCCTGGGGACCTTTAGCGGCAGGCCCAGCTCGTAGTTTTGGAGACTGGCAGGCTTTCTGCAGTCTACCAGAGGAGACCCAGGTGGAGAGGCTGAGTCACTTCAGAGGGGGGTTGATTATGAGGGATGATATTCAGGAGGCACTTACAGAGGAGTGGTTCACACCTCTCGAGCCAGTGGCCCCACGGTGGATGGGTGCCTTCACACAGTTGGAGATCCTGATTGCTGTCAGAGCTAGTACTGAGGATGGCAGATGCCTCTACTATGAGATTCAGGATGAGGGCCGACTCCAGAGAGTGGAGGTGGAGTCGCCTTTGGTTGCAGAGTGCACCTTTCAGAGGATTCGGGTAGTGGCTGCCGCTTCTCGGAAGTGGCATATTGACCCCGACCCTGCTGACGTGCTCCCGGATTGGCGTATATGGGCATATGCAGCGCGCCCCTTGGCCCGGCTACAGTGGGACCCCGGAGAGTACGAGTGGCATGATCCTTATGCATCCCTTGAGGCCACAGAGATCACATTTTTCCAGTATACTGTTCGGCTGGGACGGCATATTTTGACGGCGAGGAGGACGGTTTCTCCAGCGGCAGCGGGGCATTGGCGATTGCAGGGACTATCACAGGAGTTCCTGGAGGATTTCTGGGCTAGGCTCTGGGCTAGTCGACAGGCCCGCAGGATCTCGGCTTTTCAGTGGCTGGTTGCCCACAGGGGCTCAGCAGTTGGCACTTGGCTTGTTTACAGCGGTCTTCCGGCGGCCTGCGTCCGATGCGGCCACCCTATGGAGACACAGAGACATTGCCTTTGGGACTGCCCTCAGGCACAGCAGATTTGGCTGCGGATGCTGCGTATTCTAGCCCCCCTCTCTCCAGAGGGTATGTTTACGTGGGGTGCCGCTGCTTGGTCGACTTCGTCAGGGCCTGCTATGGGCTATGAGATGGAGCAGGGCAGTCAGGCCATCAGATTTATTAGGGGCCAGCCTCGCCTGGTTCCGGCACCGGATTTCTCGTCCGCCAGCTGGACACAGGAGAGGGATTTACGATGGGAGCTCCTCAGCAGCCTCACCATCTGGTTCACCTGGAGGGCCCGGTGCTTCACGGCCTTTGAGGGGAGATTAGAGCCACCAGCAGAGACTGTTCGGGGGATTTGGCAGGAGTTGATCCACACCCTGCGAGGACAGTACGACCGCATCCGGGGAGACTCGGATGAGGCGATTTTACGGCGCCAGGCCTTTCATACCACTTGGCGCTGCGGCCCGTTCTACACCCTACACACGGGATCCCCCCGTTGGCACTACAGGCCACCTGTTTGGCTCTTTCCCCCCCCCATTGTATGATTTAGCCGCTCAGTCCTTTAGACTGATGCTTGTATTTTGCAGCACCTAGGGAGAGTCTCCCGGGCTGCCATGATGTATTCACTGCTCTTCTCTTTGTTAGGAGCAGGAGAGATCTCTTTTGTAGCCCTACGGGTGTTTTTTACTTAACTAATGAAAGGATCTTTTCTCGGAAAAAAAAAAAAAAGGATCTATCAACAGCTACAAAAGGGCCTATGATACCATAATAGTGCAATGATACCATGGGTATACAGTGCTGTGGAAAGACTAAAAAGGAAGGTGAAAACTGAAAACTGAAACATGACTCTATAAGCCTCCTGATGGCATATGTGGCTATGGTGAGGTCGGAGCATCTCATGTATCTGTCTCTGTGTGGTGGACATCCTCGGTGCTCTGGGTCGGGGGCGCATGGCATGTAGGATGGAATACACTTGCCCCCACTCAAAGCAAGAGGAATGCCAAGTGAAGGTACCAACAGTTCACAAATATTACCCTTGTTTTTCTTGGCTTCACTTGTAGAGGTTTTAACATCAATCATTGCAAATTGCCTTCTTCCAATCACTCCCTTTGAAGAAAATAACGTTTGACTATGTGCCTCATCATGTACATCAACTTGATGCATGGGTATATCATTCTCATTTGTCCCACCTTGTTGCATAGGAATCCTCAATACAATTGTCCCCTCTTGAGATCTCTGTCTCCTTGTATCAAAGAAATCTTGCCTAGAGGACATCCAAGTGCTCATTTCTCCTCCACCACTAGGCATTGACAACGTATAGCTCCTTGCTTGCATTGCATCAACATCCTAAACTGCCCTACCCCTTCAATACAAATAACACGACTGTCGAGTTTTTTTTTTTAAGCAACCCTATAAGTGGCACCAAGTATGTGTTTTCTCTTCCAAAAAAAAAAACTGGTCGCCCACTTCTGCTTTCCCTCTACACCTTGTAGAAGAAGGATCCACTACGCTCTCCCAAGTAAAATGACCCATGTCCAATGGTGCAAGGCAAAACTACAAATGAAACAGAAATACAAACACCACCTCTGGTATCAATGGCTCTCCCAAGTAAAATGACACCATGTCCAATGGTGCAAGGCAAAACTACAAATGAAACAGAAATACAAACACCACCTTTGGTATCAATGGCTAGGGACCAAAAAAAGTGTGTCCCAAGAGAAGCTTGCCTGATCTCCCACATTGGCTGGCATCAAGCTTATGCTCTTGCAAGAGCAATGCATCCATAGGTCCACCTATACCTACACTATGCAGCTAAGTTTTGACAATCTACTTCCGCCGACGAGGAAAAAACCCCCAAGACCTCGAATGTTCCATGAGACAATTCTCATAAGGACTCAGAGTAGGAACGACTAGATCCCATGGTCGATGAAGGACCCCCTTTAGTGACGCGGGTACGTGTCGCATGGGTAAGGGAGGGGAAATCTGACGATGAAAACCTTACCTCTCTTTCCCACTCCTGGGAAAAGCTAGGGCTGGTCCTTAAGGTACCATGACAATGCGAGTGCGCAGCGTCATCCTTGAGGGTGTAATCCATAGTCACATGGGACGCAAAATGGGAACGGGGAACGGGGACGGATAAAGATTGAGAATGGCCATTCCCTATGACTATAGAGTGACATGGGATGGGAATGGGAACGGGAAGATGCTACCATCCCCAACATTCCCAAGTCTAAAAATGCCCATTCCCTGTGACTATGGTGTAATCATCCTATAATTGTATGCACCATCCTCCTACAAGGGATCCAAATCTTGTGCCTGCAAAGCCTCATCCTCCAAAGAAGGATCCACATCCTCTAGGCAAGAGCTGCATAAGGGTTGGGGTGCTCCTCTAGGAGTGCGGTAAAGGAGCAGGTATGGGGTCCGAAGGCACTTGCCATCTCTAACCACAACCCAACGCTGTGTGGTCTGCTGGGGCACAGGGGCAACTAGAGTCTTGGTAGATGCAGGAGGCATCTGTTGGGTAGGACCACGCCGCCTCATAGCATGGCCTCTCAATCTAGGACATTCTCTAGCAATGTGGCCCTGTCTCGTCGACGACAAATCCGACACTAGACACACCTGCCTACAATCTCCATCCTATGGCGGAAATGAGAGCCGTCAGGTCTCTAAAGCATGATATGATCCTCAGTAATCGATGCATCAAGAACAAGCACAAAAACCCGGGGTACACCATCAGAAGTGGTGGTAACAACCGCGGAAGCTGAGGCGAGAGAGCCAGGAAGGGCCAGTACCTCTAAAACCTGGCCAAAAGATGCCCCTATGGAAGCTAAGAGCTTTCAATAAGACCGAGGAAGAGCAAGGAACCACAATGAGACCGGCGTAAGGCGCTGATCCTCCACCACTGATTGGATCAAAGCCCACCTGGTACTGAAAGAAGAAGATCTTCCTAGGGCCAAGAGGAAAGGGGCTACTAGCCAACACCAGAGACATAGCTTCCAGAGAAAGAAAGTCCACCTCGAAGAAGCCTCGACCAAGCAAACGTGTATCCTGGAAGTGCACAATCAACTCCGAAAGGAGAGTTGCTAGAAGCCATTCACGGGCCTATAACAAGCGAGAGGGGTGGGAGCCATAAACCCTCGCGATAAGGGTGGTCTGGACCTCAATGTCAATCTCGTGTTGGATAGAGGTGACTCGTCTTGCGAAAATTTGATAATTCTCCCAGTCTGTGGAGGTGAAGATGGATTGGCTGTGGCAAAAGCCATAATACCAATCAATGGTGGGCGGCCGACTTGAATCCAATTAAAAACAGTTGCTGAAGGAATAGTAAAAGGCGAAGAGGGAGATGGAGGGAGCAGGGACGGAAGCGGGGCGCAACGCGGAAAGCGGGAGGCAACAGGGCTGAGACAAGGGTAGCAAGACGCAAAGGTCGGAGTAATAGGGCAAGGGGCAGCAAGGAGAAGCAGGGGCAATGGGTGGAAGCTGGGTAGAGGTGGGGGGCAAGGGTGGGGTAAGCAACAGCACGAGCTCCCTTCCTTCGTTTTTGGCAGTGATTCGGAAAACGATCTTTTGGGCTTGCATACCACGTAAATATTGCATTTGACATTAAGCAAGGAGTGGTCAAGTGCCGAATTCATGAGGGAATTCAAGTGATACACATGCCTCGGAATCTATGCATGACGCATATGCACCTACATCACGTGCTTTGGATTATGCACGGGTTGGACAGCCATCCAAAAGCAAAGAGATCATGCAAGAAGATAAGCCTAGTGCATTAAAGGTTGAAATTCGGCATGTGAGAAGGCCTTAAGCTTTGAGTCTACTGGGTTCATTTTGACAACATAAATTTGCTGCTTCTTCCTAAGTCCTTTCAGCAACCTAGAAGATTTTACTAACTGAAGGTCTGGGGATCCGGAAACTCCAGTTCCTTGAACTTTGTTCCCGTGAAGGTCATGGAAGGAAATGGTTCCATTGTGACAGTGTATGTCAGCTTGATTTTTGTGGAGCCAATCCATTCCAAGGATCCCGTCAAAAACTCCCAGAGGTAATACTTTAAACTGATAGTTAGCTACATTACCATCTAGATTGAACTGGATAAGATCTGTCTCATGGTGAGTGAAAAGAATCTTCCCACTGGCCAATTCAACTTGCATAGGTTTCCTTGATTTCTGTTCTAAGACTAGCTTACGCAAGCATCCAGGGAAAAATAACTGCAGGCAAAAGAAGAGGAATTGAAGCTTCTACACAAGAACCCACAGGTTCACAAGCTCATTGAAGCCACAAAAGCTGAATCTATGGTGGAGCGCACATTTGACTCCATGGCAAAGAAGTTGGGTGTGAAGGGTGTGAAGGATGAAAGATATGCTCATGCAGGTTATGCCTTACATGTTGAACATGGCTGTCGTGCAAGATATGGGACTTTGCCTATTGAATTGGTTCATGGAGAGACCACACATGGGCTGAGATTTTCTCGTTATGCAAGTGATGTGCATGATGAGCGTGTAGCCCATTATACTTATGCCTTAAGAGTATTCTCATGAGCAAGAAGATGCAAGGAGGGATGTACCCATGCATACAAGAAGGCCACCTACAAGACCACTGTGTCCAAAGGGCTACTTCCTTGGAAAAGGAAAATGGAAACATGAAGGGGAGGAGCATCATGCCCATAGTCTTGTCTCTTTTGCAGATTATCTTGAACAATGATATATCATTCAGTTGTTATGTGCAATGTGGCTTTTACATATTAAGTGTGACATGTGTATTGTTCACAAGACGGTAACCAAGGACGTTCACACCTAGCCGTTGTAGTTTCAATGGTATCAAAGCAAGGTTATTTCACTCTTTTCAGTGGGGAAACAGTCGATTGGGCACTGGGCTCCATGTGCATTGTGGACAGCCGTCGAACACTATGGACAGCCATGCACAAAGTGGTCAAGGGGCTAGTTCATATGGCCAGCACGCAAGTGCTACTCCTGCTTCTAAAGCTTTGGGCGATAAGCATATGCATGCAAGTTATATAAAGGAGCAAATACATGTGGGGCAGCCTTCTCGAGGTAAAGAGAAGATGCAAGAGGATGACCCAAATGTATTGAAAGCAAAGATTGAGCATGTCAAAATGCAGTTGTATGCCAAGGAAGAAGAGCTCAAGATGCTCTATGATAAGTTATTTACCGAGTCTGTGATGGCACATACTATGGATTCTATGGCAAAGGAACTGGATATGAATCACCAAGAGGTAGCCCTCAACTACCTTATACGCACTAGAGATTTGGTGAAAGGCGATGCAGGGAAACTTTGTGTGAAAGATCCCCCGCATGGGGAGACAGGTAATGCTATGTCTCACAGGGTCAAGTATAATGTGCACAAAGATGAGGCTTCCGTGACTTCCAAGCAAGCCTCCACCCCCGCATGGGTTGAGAAAAGAAAAGGATATGTGGCAAAGAGAGTGGCAAAGAGGATGTTAAAATACATGTGATGCATGCTCCCCATGGGGAAAGTGATAGACATGTTAGCCGCCGCACTTTGCCTATGGAATTGGCTAGAGATGAGCCCATCATGGGCTGGAAGTTGTGCATAATGTTGGGACAGCCAAAGTTGATTATGTATCACTCATGCCACCGAGTATACCCATGGTGAACGAGTCTCATGCACGGATCCTCATGTGAATGCAAGTATTGGAAGGCCGAATTCGCACAAGTCACTGTTGCATAGAGCACATGCCTCCGTGCCGCATGCTTCTCGTTGGGGTCTGATGCATGCACCTATTGCTGCCCCATTGGATAAGGGGAATGATGCAAGCAAGGCAATGGCTTTTATAGCCTAGTTTGGCATTGCCTTCAATGATGAGCAATTCTCTGAGAAATCCAAGATTCGCCATGTAAGCATGTTTCTAAAAGGGCTCGGCTGCCCATTGGTGGATCATGGAAAAGCTCTCTTGCAGTCCCGTTTAGATATGGGAGGACTGTAAAGAGAGATTTTATGTACAATTCTCAGTCAGCCGCCTCCGCCCAGCCCTGCCGGCGGCGTTACTGCGCAGGCAACCACCTGCGCTCAGGCCCAGCCGGCTGTGGTACTGCCCAGACGGCCGTCGCCGCCTCTGCGCGCCTCCCGACCGGCGGGGCTAGTGCGCCCATCACCGCCGCCGCCCCTCCCAGTAGGCGGCTCTACTGGAGCCAAGACCGCCGCCGCCGCCCAGCAGAGCCTCTGCCCGCCGTCGGCCGTCCTTGCTTCGCCTCCCAGAGCCCACGTCCGCCACTGCTCCGCCACCCAAGTCCTCCGTCTGCCGCAGCTCAGCGCCCAGGCCCTTCGTCCGCGCGTTTTCGCCTCTTCTCGCCTGCAGTTCGTCTACCTGCACATCAGTACTGCCCCTCCACGTGTAGGTACTTGTTTTCAAGGTACTTACATGTTCGAAATAAATAAACAAAAAAAAAAAGGGGAAAAAGCTTTGTAGGCACTCTGTTCCAGATTCTCGCCAGGAAAATTTGCAAGTTGCAGGTGGCGGGCAATTTGGGAGATTTCTCAATTTGAGGCCAAATTGAAAAATTGGACATGTTGCTTTGCTTGCAATTTGGGGGTTTTTCAAATTGAGGTCAAAATCAGCAAATTGAGCCTCTTTCAGTTGCAGAAATTTGGGGCTTTTGTGAAAATTGGCCAATTAACTGCACATTGAAGTGATTGGAGTGCATAAAAATTGGGGTTTTTCAGATTGGAGCATGTAATTGGGCATTACAGCTGGGATTTGTCGCATATGTATACACATTGTGTGTAATTGGACAATTTGGAGTTTCATGATCCGTAATTTTCTGGTAGCCAAAGGGCTTTGGGGCATCGTGTGTCGTGATGACACACGCCCACTTACCATACAGCCAGCCACGCCTCAAAGGGGAGGTGCTCAGAGAGCTCCTAAAGTAGAACCTGCTCCCAGACAAGAGCAGAAGAGATGGGACTCTAGGGATGCACAGGCCATGTCATTGATAGCCCTTTCAGTGAAAAGGACTATTATTCCGCACATTCGTTCTTGCAAGACATCAAAGCTTACATGGGACACATTGGAAGCAATGTATCAGGTACGCAATGAGGCAAGAGTTGCCTACTTGAAGAGGCAATTGGATCTTCTTTCTATGGATGAGGGTGATTCCATGGCAGATCATCTCACCATAGTGAAAGATTTGTAGGAACAATTGATCAACATTGATGAGGTTATCCCAGACAGACAGCTGGTCACCAACACTCTTCATTCTTTACCACCTTCCTACTTGGGCTTTCACACCTCTCTCAACCTCTTTATGAGAGGAGGTGGTGATCCCGTCACTTTTGAAGAGCTGGTGGGTTTACTCTTGCAGGAAGAGCAAACAAGAGCAAACTTATCGAGCAACCGTGGTGGAGACAAGGCATTTACAGCCAAGGATAAGGGTAAAGCAAAGAGCTTTAAGCATGGGGGACAACAGTCTAGCAAGGCTGGTCATGGACAGCCCTATTCTGGTGGTAAAAAGTCTGACAAAGGGGATGCAAACAAGCCCAAAAAGAAGGGCAAATGTCACTACTGCCATAAGCCTGGACACTACATCAGTGAATGTAGGAAGCGGATTGCAAAAGAGGAAAGGAAAGAAGCAGGCAATGCAGTAGCAGACTCTTCTGATGACAAAGCACAGCAATCAGCTAATGTAATTCAGGAAGAGTACACTTTTTTGGTCACATGCGCTAGTGACACACCAAGTGCTTCAGACAATGATATGGCTTGCATTGCATCTGACAAACAGGATGTATCATGGTATTTTGATAGTGGTGCTTCAAGCCACATCACTTCATGCAAAGATGTATTTTAGCACTTGGTTTATGCTTCAAATGGCCGCACTGTATCATGTCATACCACATATCCAATAAAGCGAATTGGCAATGTCATACTTATTGCAGCCAATGGTGCTAATATATGTATGAAAAATGTATTGTATGTTCCAGGCATAAAGAAAAATCTGCTCTCCGTCTCAACCATAAACGACCAAGGTTTAAAGGTTGAATTTGAAGATGGGAAGTGTTTGATAAAAGACCCATCAAAGGGTTATGAAATAGTCACTTCTGGAACATGATACAAAGACTTGCATAAGCTGGACAGCTATGACAAGCGTACTTATGATGCAAATACAGTGGCTGCCCACAATCCTGCTATGCATGATGCAAAGCTATGGCATGCTCGTTTTGGGCATGTAAATTTTCAGAGTTTGATGCTTTTGCAGAAGCATCATATGGTTGATAATATGCCGCCTCTTAAGTCTCCATCAAGATATGTATGTGAGGGGTGTATTTTGGGAAAGATGCAACGAAAACCATTCCCCAAAGATGGAGCTGTTAGAGCTGAAAGTAAATTACAGCTCATACATAGTGATGTATGTGGTCCAATGCGGACACCATCCATAGGGGGGCATCTTTACTTCGTCACATTCATTGATGACTACTCCAAGTTTGCTTGGGTTTACCCTTTGAAAGTGAAAGCAGAGGTGTTTGCATGCTTTCGACACTTTGTAGCAATGGCTGAAAATGTGTGGATGTAAAGTCCAAACACTCCGCTCAGATAGAGGTGGAGAATACATGTCAAATGCATTCAAGCATTATATGCTTCAAAAGGGCATCAAACACCAATGTATTGTGCCTTATACAGCGCAGCAGAATGGTGTAGCTGAGAGGAAAAATAGATCTCTCAGATGCATGGTGAAAGCACAAAAGTTGCCTCACAATTTTTGGATGGAAGCTATAATGTGTGCAACTCATGTGTTGAATAGGTGTCCAACAAAAGCTTTAAAAACCACTGTTGCCACATCTACTTGTGAGGCTGAGTACAGGGCAGTCTTCACAGCTACAGTAGATTGTGTATAGCTGAGGAGACTATTGGCTGATCTTCGTGAGTGTCAGCAGACACCCACCACCATTCTCACTGATAGCCAGAGTGCTATGGCCGTGGCACGAAATCCAGTATTTCATGCACGTACCAAGCACATTGAGATTCATTATCACTATGTCAGAGAGAGGCTACATGTAGGGGAGATCAGTTTATCTTACTGCCCTACACACAGGATAATGTTGCAAATCTATTCACAAAGGCTTTACCTCGAGAAAAGTTTGAAGCTTTCCGCAAAGCTTTGGGCTTACTCTCATACAAAGAGTGATCTGCTACCTTGTACAGTTTCACACTTCCACTACATGGGGGATTTGTAGGCATATGCTCACTTATGGTAGTGCTATGTGTGAAGAGGGCTTAACCAAGGGCACTTTTTCCCATGTGGTTTTTCCCCTTGGATATCAAGTGTGAAAGGACACTCTACCAGTCACGTGCATCCCGCACTTGGATGCCACGTAGACATTTCTATACAGAGGTCAGGTGTGCATTGTCCTGCACATGAGTCCAAGGTCAGGTGTGCACTGTCCTGCACATGAAACAGTGCCAGTCCGCGCTGTGAGTCTCCCTCTGGAATGATGTCAGTTGTTCTGTATGTTTGGTCTGCCACCAGATATCAAACAGCTGTGTAGATGTAGGTAGGCAGCAGATCTGGACACAGGGAAGGCTTTGGGCCACCCAAAAATGGGGCCAAGCAGCCCCAGGACATGCCCACCAGTCCAAGGAAGGGCTGGGCAGGCTGTCGGCCAGCCCAAGGAGGGGCTGGGCAGGCTATCGGCCAGCCCAAGAGGGCTTGGCCAAGCAGGCAATTGGCTCTTGGGCCAGCCCAGCCAGTTGGCTAGCCCTTAGGGCAGCCTGGACTGCAGGCGGCCAGTGCCCAGGCGCTGCCCAGCAGCCTGCGCTGGACTGGACAGCAGCCCACAGGGGCAGCCAGGGCAGTCCAGTGTGAAACGTGGCACTTTCAGCATTTAATAGTATTAAAACCAGTCGTGGAGGTACAGTAAACCAGCTGACTACTCCTGATGAGAAGTATAAATAGTGGAGGCCATAATCCCAATGATTCATCTCATTTTTCACTAAGTGCTCAAGCAATCCAAGGGGCCAAGACAGCCAAGGGCTTGCTAACGCAAAGGGGTGAAGGATTCAGGTCAAGGGCAGGGTATTCCCAGCCAAGAAAAGGTCCAAGATTGCTATATTTTCTTCCAGTTTTTCACATCATTCTAATAAAACAAATACACCATCCGTGGTGGGGGCCCTACAGAGGGTAATTGGGACCCAATACTGTGTCCTCTCCATCTCTCTCTCTCTCTCTCTATTTTCTGCACTTCTCCTTTCAAGTGTTGTGCGTTAATTTCCGTCGCGAAAAGAGTGCTGAATTCTGAGTTTTGAAGTTATCGATCTTTCTCCGAAGCTTCCGCATATTACAGTGGTATCAGAGCCTACTTCAAGGACAAAGATTCAGCAAAGAAAACCAGAAAATTTTTCTCGCTCGTGTGGTTGGTTTTTAGACGCCGGTGGACTACCCCTTCCGGAGTGACTCCTGTCCCTCGAAGGACGGTTGGTTTTTAGCCTCCGGAAGTCTCCCACACAGATAGTGGATGGTCAGATTGCGTTCCGGAAAGGAATTGCATTTTCCTGCTATGGCGAGATTCAGCGACGAGAGAGACCCAAAACCATGGGACTAGAGTGCACCAGACCCAAAACCATGGGACCAGAGTGCACCAGGCAGCCCAGCTAGGGCACCCGGCTTGAGTGTCACAAACATGTTCCAGCAGATGATGCGAGCACTCGCAGAACAGACAGCCAAGTTGGATGAGCAGAAGGCGCGGATCTTGGCTCTGGAGGAGCGTACCCGCTCTCTAGCGTCGCGTTTTCCATCTCCTCCTCCCTCTCCTTCTGTATCCCAAATACCGGATCCTTCTCACAGGGACCCTCTCGCGGGGTCACAGCCGCAGCCAAGCTCCTTGCTTGAGTTGCAGATGCGTGCATTGGAGATCCGACAACGAGAAGACGACGCCATGCGACGCGTGGAACACAAGCGTTACCTCAGAGCTTTGGACGCCAGATTGACACCAGCGGCGCCCTCGAATCATTTTCCCGAAAAAATGAATTTCAATAAGTATAATGGTAAACTCGATCCCACAACTCTTTATTCATGGTTACATCAATTTGAAGCTTACTTTGTTGCAGTGAGGAAAACAGATACTGACAGAGTGATCTTAGCCAGTTGGTACTTGGAAGGTGAGGCCATTCCCAAGAAGCAGCAGGATGAAGCAAAGGACTTTACCTCTATAGCGGTGTCTTAGACCAAGAAGGATGATGGTATTCTTTTATTAGCCGGTGCTCGTCGTGTACTGGTGTCACGTGCATCCCGCACTTGGATGCCACGTAGACATATCTATACAGGAGGTGCAGGACCTGGGATGGTAAACTGGTCCCATGTGAGCGAGTCAGCCAGGGTTCCATCCTAGTTGTCCGAGGTCAGGTGTGCATTGTCCTGCACATGAGTCCAAGGTCAAGTGTGCATCATCCTGCACATGAAACAGTGCCAGTCCGCGCTGTGAGTCTCCCTTTGGAATGATGTCAGTGATTCTGTGTATCTGGTATGGTACTGGATGCCAGATCATTGTGTAGATAGTTAGGGTTTGCATATAGGAAAGGGGCCAACCCATAGGGCTACCCCAAGTACTTGTGTGGGCATGGGGACAGTGTAAAACCACCCCCATGAGGGCCAGGAAGGCCTTGGCTACCCACCAGCCATGGGTAGGCCGCCATGGAAGGCTGTAGGACAACCTTAGGGGCATGCTAGGGGTAGCCGACAGGTTATCCAGCCTTGTGATGGCTGTAGGGCAAGTATGGGGCAGCCCAGCCCCCAGTACAGAAGGTAATCAGTGCCCATCCCTCTTAGAACCATGCGCCTAGTGCCCAGCCAGGTAGGAAAAGAAGAGCAGCACTTAATAATATTATTTGCTGTTTATTTCAGTCGTGGGCTGATTTTTGGACAGCCAACTGTACTAGAACTGGCCGACTGCTGTCGTGGAGTACTATAAATACCAAGGCCATAAATCATTTGGGTTATCTCATAATTCACCAAGAGCTAAAGTTGATCAAAGGGCCAAGACAGCCAAGGATAAGCTAACGCAGAAGGGGTGAAGGATTGCAGGTCAAGGATAAAGTTATCTCAGCCAAGAAAGGTCAAGTTTTCTGTATTTATTTTCAGATGTGCATCATTCTAATAAAGCAAATACACCATTCGTGGTGGGGGGCCTACAGAGGGTATTCGGGACCCAATACTGTGTCCTCTTCTTAGACATAGATCTGCATAGCATGCTTGTACTACCCCTTCAGCATATAGAGATGCATCTTGCCTTAGCACTCCATCCACATCCCCACCCCCCTTATATTGTTTGTATATGGGCTCCACCGATCCATGATGATTCACAGTTGTATCTAGACACATGCACACTTTTTCTTTTGTTTCTTTTCTTCCGATGACCGGAAGAACACAGTTGTATTATTTTTTGTCTCATAGGCCGACTTTGGCCTCTCGTAGACGTTAATATATCTTTCTTTCTTCTCTCTCTCTCTCTCTCTCTCTCTCTCTCTCTCTCTCTCTCTCTCTCTCTCTCTCTCTATTTTTCTACACATCTACATTCAGTTTTGTGCGTTAATTCCATTGCAACAAGTGTGCTGATTTTTTGAGCATTGAAGTTACCGATCTCCCCCGAAGCTTCCGCATGTTACAACTGGCTCTTGTGACTTCTCCGTCGTGGTCTTGGATTGTGGATACCGGTGCTACTGCTCACATGACACCTCATCGGGATTGGTTCGAGGACTTTACTGCCAAGACATGCAATATCACTTTGCGTGATTCTTCTTCCGTGCAAGTTCATGGACGTGGCACCATCCCCATCTTTCACTCCTCCGAGGACAAGAGGTACTTCTCTGACATTCTTTATATTCCAGATTTGGCATTTCACCTTTTGTCAGTGAGTGCTCTTATAGCTCAGGGTGCGGAGGTGATCTTCTCTCGTTACAAGATTACTATTTGTGATAAGGAGACTGGTAACATCTTGGCTTAGGGAGTCCAAGATAGTGGCTTGTACAAGTTGACCGCCCTGCTCTCTACTGGTTCTTCTTCAGCTCTTTGGCATGCTCGGTTTGGCCATTTCAACTATCAGCTTCTATAGCGAGCTTCGAAGGATGGGTTGATTCAGGGTTTACTGACCATTAAGGCTCCATCTTCTATATGTTCCTCTTGCTTACAAGGGAAGCAACATCGAGCTGCCTTTCCGAAGGAGGCTACACACAGATCTTCAACATCACTTGCTCTTGTTCATGCAGACTTATGTGGTCCTATGAGTATTGTGTCTTTGAGTAAGGCGTCGTACAAGCTTGTGATTGTGGATGACTTTTCCAGATTTACTTGGGTCTTCTTTTTGAAGTCCAAGGACGAGGCTTTCCAACACTTTTGTGATTGGAGGGTTGAGGTGGAAAAAGAGACTGGTTTTTTGGTCAAGGTTCTCAGGACCAACAGAGGGGGTGAGTTTACATCCTAGGAGTTTCAACAATATTGCAAGGATCGTGGCATTCGGAGACAGCTTACTACAACATATACTCCATCACAGAATGGAGTTGCAGAGAGGAAGAATAGGACCAACATGGAGATGGCCTGTGCTATGCTTGAGCATTCTGTTACCTCGACGTTTCTAGGTTGAGGTGGCTTCTATTGCTGTCTATATTCAGAACAAGTCTCCTACTGTTGCTCTTCCAGATAAAACTCCATAGGAGGCTTTCCACGGTGAGAAGCCCTCTGTTGTTTATTTGCAGGTATTTGGTTGTTCGACGTATGTACATGTGCCTAAGAAGCATCGCTCCAAGTTGGACTCGAAGTCTCGGTGCATGACTTTTCTCGGATACGGTTCTGTGTCCAATGAATATCGTTTGTATGATCAGCAGGCCGACAAAGTTGTTGTGAGCTGTGATGTGGTGTTCGACGAGACTCCTGTAGCTTTTGAGGGAGGTGGTGAGCATCGTCTTCCTCCTCCTCCTCCTCCTCCTCCTCCTCCTCCTCCTCCCCATGCTTCTATTACACCTCCAGCTCTGGATTCTCAGTTACATGATGATAATGACTTTGCTCCTCATCTAGGGAGTTCGAGCAGATCGGTGCCTAGATGGTATTTTCAGATAGTTCGTGATTTTGGGTTACGTGAGCTTCCTTTTGCTCCTCTGCCTGGTTCTCTCAAGTGACCTTCTAGAGTTTCAGGGAAACAAATTCATGAGGGCAACATGTTTGTTAACTATGCTCTTATGTCCTCTATTATTCATGGTCCTTCTGATCCCACTTCTGTGGACAAGGCTCTTTCACATAAGCCTTGGCATCGTGCTATGCAGGCAGAGCTGGATGCTATTGAACAGAATGGCACTTGGATTTTGGTGCCTAGGCCACAGCAGCGCAAGGTGATTGGTGTGCGGTGGATCTTCAAAATGAAGTACCAAGCTGATGGCAGCTTGGACAAGCACAAGGCGAGGTTGGTTGCCAAGGGCTATGCTCAACGCCCTGGAGTCGACTTCGATGAGACCTTCGCTCCGACGGCCCAGATGACCACCATTCACATCGTTCTTGCTCTTGCAGGACATCATAGATGGCCCGTATTCCTCCAGATGGACGTCAACTCGGCTTTCCTGAATGGAGAGCTTACACAGGAAGTGTATGTTGATCAGCTGCTGCCAGGATTTGAGGTTCCAGTCAAACAAGATCAGGTGTACCGGCTGAAGAAAGCTTTGTATGGTTTGAAGCAAGCTCCACGGGCTTGGTACCAGCGGATTGATGAGTTCTTTCAGAAGCTTGGCGTGCGTCGTTCTCATGCAGATTCGAATCTTTATATTCTCCTTGAGAGGGGGTGGGTTGTTATCATTGTGGTCTATGTTAATCACCTCATCTTTACAGATTCTTATTCTGTGAGGATGGGTTCAGTCATGGATGCTTTGGAGACAGAGTTTGAGATGACGGATCTTGGCCTTCTGCATTGTTTTCTTGGCTTTGAGATTTGGCAGACCCCTAAGGGTATTTCCTTCTCTTCGTAGAAGTACACATGGGAGATACTTGACATGTTTCAGATTACTGGATGCATATCAGTATCTTCTCCTATGGATACTAGTGAGAAGCTTTCTCTTCTTGATGCTTCTCTAGGGATTGATCACGGATAGTATCGGGTTCTCGTCGGTTGTTTGGGTTCTTCAGTACTTACGTGGTACTTTGGACTTTGGCATCTTCTATGGCCAAGGGTGCACTCTTCTTGGATGGTCTGATTCAGATTGGGTTTGAGATCCAGGTACTCGGCGTTCGACCATTGGTTGTGTTTTTTCACTTGGGTCAAGAGCCATTTCATGGCGCAGTAAAAAGCAGCCTATTGTGGCGCTTTCCTCTACAGAGGCGGAGTATCGTGCAGTTTCCCCTCTACATCTTGAAGTGTGCAAAAAAGTCAAAAGAAAACTGATGACGAAGGTGCGACCATGGACACCTCAGCATGGCCAATACTGAGTACACCTCGGAAAATGCACATTGTCAGCTGCTTGTCTTCAGAAAACATAATGCCACTATAAAGAGCAAAAAAAAATCTGCTTGGCTCCAAACTCAAAGTAGAACTGTGAACACATCACATCTAGTAACCTCGAACAAATGAACATGGAACACATCCTGTCCATAGTCTTTGCTGACCAATAGTTATGGAACTCATCCGAACCATGTAGAAAACTTGGTTGATCCTGGAACTCATCCGGACCATCAAGTGAACTTGCCTGTCTTTATACTTGGAACTCCGACACACAGGTCCCATGCTCTAGATTTAATATAAGAGAGCTTTTGAAAGCCCCCTCTCTCGCCCACAAGCCGTTTCTGGAAGACAGCACGTGGGGGGATGCCCTTAGGATCAGAGCAGGACACCAGTCATGTTCTCTCCAGTCTGTAAGGCCTTGGGAGAGCTGGGGTTATCACTAGACGAGTCTGTGTCAGTGTCTTGTGACTTGTCTTTGCCCTTCTTTGAAGACTTGCCCTTGTCCTTGGCTTTGCCTTTGTCCTTTGACTGACAATCCTTTGACAGGTGGCCTTTCTTACCACACTTGTAACACCGACTCCAAACTTTCTTCTGCACCGTCTCGCGAGTGCCTGATCAGGTCCAATAGACAATGAAACTTTCAACTTCCCCTGTGAAACTAGGATATGGATTCCTCTTCCAAGAGGAGAGTACACAGATCATCAAACTCGAGGGAACGTGTTGTGATCTGAACCCGCAAAGCTCGGAAAACCATGTCATAATCTGTAGGAAGCCTGATGAGGAGGAGAGCAGCTAACTGAGAAGAGGTCAGGGCAGTACCCATTGCCACTAATTGGTCATGGATTTTTTTTTATTTTTTTTTTTTATTTTTTTGGAAAAACGATCCTTCTATTAGTTAATGAGAAAACGCCATAAGGCTACAAAGCTCACCTCACAAGGAGGGATAATAAACACAGTGAACACCGGAGCTCCACCCCCGTGTGGCTGGCCGCTCTCTGGGGGGGGGCTACCTAGTAGTACATGCGGGAGGTGAGAAGAGCCAAACTAGAGGCCTGTAGTGCCAAGTGACATCCTCGCCCCTCGCGATGAGGAAAGGGCCAGGCTGCCAAGTGCGGAAAAATGCCTTGCGGCGACCTCTCATGCGATCCGAGTCGCCCTGAAGTTTCCCCCAGTGTCCTCTCAAGGTGTGAATGATGTCCACCCAGAGGCCCTGTATGACCTCCGCCGGTGGAGTCGCCTGGCGGTCTATGGCCTCCCTGCATCGGGCTCTCCATATGTGCCAAGCCGTCATGCTGCTGATCATCTCCCATCTGTGCCCGTCCCCCTCTTGGGAGACTGCCGAAGAGAAGTCTGGCGTCGGCACCACCGCCATCGCCCTGTCAGAGACCTGGATGGTCACACTGCCAGGGACGTCCTCGTATCCAAGGGCCGGGCCGCTGTCCGTGGCCCAAGCCACCGCACCCCACGTCACCATCATCTCACCTAGCGAGCCTGCAAAAACCATCCTGAGAGCGCGCTGCCAGACCTGCTGTGCCTGTGGGCAATCCCATAAGCAGTGCCGCTGCGACTCCTGTGCATGGCCGCACCGAGGGCAGGACGCTGGGTGTCTGCCAAAAGCTAGCCAAGCCCCCACAGCCAGTCCTCTATGCGCTGTAAGCCATAGAAAAAGCGTCACCTTCCGGGGCCGGAAGCTGGCCCAAAGGCGCTGCCAGAAGTCCCTGAGGAAGGCAGGGGAGAGCCCCTGTCGCCGCCAATGCTCGGCCGACGCCGGGGTGCCCGCTATCCTGTGCCTCTGGATCCGCCGCCCCAGCCTCGCTATGTACTGAAAAAAGGGGGTGCCTGGGCTGGTAGGGGCCGAGTAGGGATCTCGCCAAAGCCACTCGCATGTCATAATCTGTAGGAAGCCTGATGAGGAGGAGAGCAGCTAACTGAGAAGAGGTCAGGGCAGTACCCATTGCCACTAATTGGTCATGGATTACCTTAACCTTCATCACAAACAACTGCATGGAAGTCCCTGCTGTAAACTCCAGAGAAAAGAGCTGACCCAATAGGTTGACAGACCGCATTGTAGAGTCCCATGCATATAGATGTGTCAGCTTTCTCCAAACAAAAGCAGCACAATCCAATGTTTGCACGGCGGGGGAGACCTCTGGTGAGATGGCTTGTACAAGTGCAGAGTGAGCTTTTGAGTCTTGATTCTCCCAAGCTGAAAGTTCTGCGAGAAAGGCATCCTCCTGGTCCTAGGTCCACTTCCTAGAGCTGGTAGGGCGTTCGGGCTTTCATTCGTGGCCTTGAACAATCTCCCAGAGTCCCTTGTGTGTGAACCACACCTTCATCTATAGCTTCCAGTGATCATAGTTTGAACCACTGAGCTTGTCCTCCTTGTTCGTGCAAGGGGGACCCATGTCTGCCTCAAAGAAGCTATGTCTCAAACAACCTCTGTAGCTAAGCAATCCACGTGCTCTCTCAAGCACCTTTCCATAGGATCCAACTAGGGACAAGTAGCCCCCTCTGAAGATGTAGGCTGGACAGCAGCAAAAGAAACCCAAAACACACCACCGGGAACCTCCTACCGGAAGGGGGAGGGGATCTTGGAGGGAGAAGAGCTGATGTGCCACTTGTCAGGCAAAAAATATCCTTCAAGAACTTGCCACAAAATTGATGCCCTTACTGAATCTGCAGCGAGAACTCCTCCACTTGCCTCTGTAGAAGAAAACGCAGCCTGGGGGCTGGCTGACAGCAGTAGGAGGGCTTGTAGATCAAAAAACGCAGCTAATGAAGAAAACGCAGCCACTGTTGAAGTATCTACAGCCTGGAGAATCTAGGGAAGCAAAAAACACAAGGCATAGTTGAAGAAGGAGAGAGACAGAGAGCAGATTTTGTGCAACAGCCGGAGCCTAAGCAAATAGGGCAATGTAAGATGATTGAATGAATAAAAGAGAGCTTGTGCATGAAATAGGTCGAATGTAGAAACAAGCCGACAGGACCTCCACGACAGCATTAAGAAGATGCAATATTTTAATAGTGAGGCGATTTGGTTGTGGAGATTATTGGGAGAACTCGGCTTTCGTCCTATTGGATCTACTCTTCTTTGGTGTGACAATCAAAGTTGCATTGCCATTGCCAAGAACCCTGTGTTTCATGCTCATACGAAATACATTGAGATTCAGTATCACTATGTTTGTGAACGCGTTCTTGTTGGAGATTTGCGTTTGGAGTATTGTCCTTCAGTATAGAATGTAGTAGATTTGTTCACCAAGCCAGTTTCTCAGGCTTCCTTGGCTCCTCATCTTTGGCTTCTTGGAGTTTTTTTAGCATTTGGTGCTGAGAGGGGGTGTTAGCATATTCATCCCCAGATTTTGCCCATGTATGGTGTCCCCTTTTGATCCCTTTTATGGCCCTTGGTTGTGGGCTGACCACCCTATTTTTCCCTATTTTCTTGGTATTTTTCTGAGGTCGGATGACTTATCTCCAGTCGGCCAGCTCTTGTTTGTCTAGTTGGCCAGTTGCTTTGTTCCAGTCAGCCAGCCCTCATGACCTATTTATCGGTGGGCTTGCCTCCTCACTTTTTTATAGCTTTGTCTTTTTTGGTATCCCTCACTTATGAGACCTTTATGTCTCTTGCTCGGGATTGCTTTCATTGCAGTATATTCAGCATAGTTGCTTCATCTATCTCTCTCTCTCTCTCTCTCTCTCTCTCTCTCTCTCTCTCTCTCTCTCTCGCTCTCTCGCTTCGCCTGTTCGCCTCTCTCCTGCCCGTCGCTAGGTTGTACGCCCCCCTTTCCCCACCGACTCACCCACCCACCCACCCTTCCTCAGGCCCCCAACGCAACAACATAATTCTCTCTCTCTCTCTCTCTCCCTGCCTGTGGGAAGTGCTGCAGAGTAAGCTCGAGGAATGGCTCCGAGCCTCCAAGAGAAACTCGAGGCCCTCGAGACGGCAATGAAGGCACTAATCAAAGAGAACAAGAAGACATCTGATTCCAACCTCAATGAGGTGGAGAACAAACTACACCGGCACATCATGGCCCTCGAAGCACGGGTCACATACCTTGAACAAGAGAACACAGCGCTCAAGGAGGAGGTGAGTGCATTGAAAGTGGAACTGGTAGCCGTCAAGAACACCGAGAAGGAAGAAGGGGAGATCAATGACAACACTCTCACGGCCATCAAAGAAGAGATCTCCAAGGAGATCACAAAGGACATGGAGGGAAAACTCGAAGCCAAGCAGTTAGGATGGGTTGAGGTGGTGAAGAAGAACATCCGTAAAGAAGTGAGGGAGGAGACTCAAAGGGAAGAACACCAAATCATTCACACCACCATTGAGGAGGAGAAGATGAGGCATGCCCGCCGCCTCAACATTCGAGTCACAGGTATAGCCGAGACACCTGACTCCACTCCCGAGAAAGATGGACAGCTTCTATGCATGAAGCTCGGCTATAGGAAAGAGGACCCTCTCACCTTCACCAAAGCATGGAGAGCCGGGAAAGACTCAACACGCAAGCGAGCCCTCATCCTACAGTTTGCAGGAGAGACGGAGAGGGTCACCTGCATGAGAAAGATGGTGATTCTACGAGGATTACATATTACAGGGAGATCCCATCTATTTGGATGACGACCTTACAAGGATGCAGATAGAACACATGAAAACATGCGTGCCGAGAGTCCTACAGGCCCGGAAAGAGGGCAAGAGAGCATTCTATCGCGATGGCCGTGTCATCATCGATGGCAAGGCCACCGATTAGCACCAGGCGGCGTATGGGACATCAGCTATGGAGGATCCAAATTCACAGATACACATAGCAGTTTGGAACTGCAATGGAGCACTTTGGACACATCCTAGGAGGATGGAGCAGGTCATGGAGGGACGGGACATCATACTACTTACAGAGACGCACCAGAGCCCAGAGAGGGGGCTACCCAAAGTAGAGGGCTATCAGTGGGAGTTTACATACAGGGGGACCACACGGCACATCGAGAGGATCTGGAGGTATAGCGGTACTCTTCAAGCGAGAGCTACAGGAGCACCTCCAAGTGGTAGCACGTGACCAGGAGGCTAGATACATGTGGATTAGACTGCAGCTCTCAAGCAGACAGGGTGTTATACATTGCTCTATGCTACTTCTCTCCTAGAGGATCGAGATATGCCATGACAAGAGAGGATGAGAGTAGAGGCGAGGAGGAGGACACAGGGCCATTGGGAGAGTCACCATATGCAGCCCTTTCAGATGAGATCATACACTACTCCAACCTGGGGGAAGTCCTCCTTATGGGGGACTTCAATGCACGGACACAGAGCCGACAGTGCGACATTTATGATTTCGAGCACCCCGAGGTGATGCACACACTAGAGGTGGAGGACACGGGAGCCTGCAGGGTGTCAGAGGACATGGGGCCGGATAACACCAGATATGGTCATCACTTACTTGAGCTGGGAGCGCGACACCATCTCGTTATTTATAACGGGATGAGACAGTGCCAGGATTCAAGAGCACTGACATGCTTTCCACGATCAAGGGGGGTAGCACAGTGGACTACATCATGAGGTCCATTTAGACCACACAGGCAGTGACATCTTTCACCATCCCCCCCTTTCCTATTGGTGCGGATCACACGTACCTGCACCCACACAGCCCACACAGGCATCGCATACAACCTTCTACTTCACCCATGACTTGGCAGACATATAACCTTCTCATGAGCAGAGATGCAGTCACTGCATGGCGTAGGATGAGAGAGCCTCGCCCTCGTACCCCGATTGAGGATCCACACACATGGCACACATATGCAAAGAGCCTCTACCATATCCCTCAGCAGCTGCCCATACCACAGCCACAGGAATCCCGCCCTACCACCTCTACTTTCTTTACCGCCTTGATGGTAGAGAGAGCTATCCGCCGGTCACAGCATGGGAGATCTGCTGACCACACAGGTATACAGAGTGAGCATCTTATTTATGCAGCTGACACACTGGGACCCTTTGTTGCTCACCTCTTTAATAGGGCACTAGTGGAGGGCCTACCAGTTGAGTGGACTATGCACACCATCGTGCCTCACCACAAAGCGGGAGACATGCTACACCCCAGCAACTACAGGACTATCATGATTGGTCATACATTGGCCAAACTTTATGGCGCAGTGCTCGAGGCAGAGTTGAGCTCATACGCAGAGAAGGAGGGACTGCGAGCACCAGGGCAGGCTGAATTCCGATGAGCTTTCTCCACTCTTGACCATATATTCACTCAGAGATGTCTGATTGACCAGGCTAGGGCGCAGGAGAGGAGATTATACTGCTGCTCTGTGGATTTCCGCAATGCATTTGACATGGTGCCACGAGAGAGACTCTTCCAGCGCCTACAGTCATTGGGGATTGCTTTATATGAGTTGGTCTTCGGGCGCATACGATGCCCCAGGGGGGCTATCTGATGTTATTGCTAGCACCATAGGTGTGAAGCAAGGATGCCCACTCTCGCCTACACTATTTGGGCAGGTGGCTGACTTCATTGGTCACGGTGGTGGGGACGGGGTAAACATCTCAGGTACCACAGTCCACATTATGCTATATGCAGATGATATTATTATGGTCTCTGAGTCGTAGATGGGACTACAGCACCATCTCCATGCACTCGATGACTTCTGCACACAGAGGGGGCTTACAGTGAACCTTGGGAAAACCAAGGCCATGATTTTCCACACCTCAAGGCCGGTTCAATGACAGGCCATCTTCACACTAGCAGGAGGACAGGTAGACTCATATGCGTGCCTGGGGATTACATTTACGACTATGCTAGGAAGATTTACTATGGCGCAGGCAGCTAGGGATAGACTCACATGAGGATATGCAGCTCTGGCCATGCTAGAGAGACAGTGTCACCAGGTACACTTCCAGGAACCCCGCACGAAGGGGTGGTTGTTTGACACAGTAGTCACCCCTGCTTTGATGTATGCTGCAGCAGTATGGGCACCTGGGCTCGCCACCTCCACATGGTCTCAGATAGAGAGGCCTCAGATTCTCATGCTCAATCTAGATATGAGGTACAACTGGGATGGAGTCTCCCTCATGGCCAACATCTATAACATGCATGCGGCCTTTATGCATAAAGGTAATCCTATTAGTTCTATACTCCTTACATGGCTCTATGTAGTGAACTAAGATGCCATGGTTTCCCAAGCAATAACATCACATCCATTGAGTGGTGCAACCAAAAAGCTCTCATGATTGAGGTAACCTTGGATATGTCTACGTAACTTTCCAATGATCGGGGTTACCTGCACTTCTTTACCCACAAATGCGGCCTCTGCTTCTATTTGGGGTTCCATGTTCCCTATTTCAATACCCAAAGTGGCCGCCATTTCCACAGAAATGAAATTATCTGTGGCACAATCATCAAACATAAAGAGAGCGGGCTGATTTTTGAGCTGTCCCCATGCTTTGCATACCACTCTCTCTTTGCTGTCATGCTTTGTATTCCCTTGTAGGTTGGGAACAACATGCACATTTACCTTTGGCAGCTTCTCTTTTTCCTTCTTCTTAGGTTGTGGCATTCCCTAAACATGTTATCCTGTGCACGCTAGGGACAGGTAGGTAGATAACGAGCTAGAGTGCTATCCATGGGAACATGGATCAGCAGCATCATTTTTTGCTTGTGTGTGCTTTTCTTGGCAGGCACTTTTCCCTAAGCCTATATCAGGAGTGCCAAGGCCATAGAGTCACACACCAGCCAGTGGAGATGTAGAGCGTGGAGCTAGCAGCGCAGGCGTTCACCTGGCGGTATGGGACGCCAGGGGGTGTGGCTTGGCTTGCAAGGCAGCTGGCAGTTTCCACGAGGTTCTCTAGCTCGGGCTCGGTGGGCTGATCGAGTCATGATCAGAATGGTTGGGTGGCGAGTATGCCTGCACCTGAGGCCTGTTTCTTCTTTGCTCTCTAGGGTTAGAGTTTGTTGCGTTTCTCTGTGTTTCATGGCTGTTTTGCAGGTTTGCATCTTACAGAAATCTAGGGTTCTGACAATGGTATCAGAGCGGCTCTAAGATCACGAGAAGAAAGACACGGGTGAGATCTTTCCTTCTTCTGCAGTAGTGTGTGTGTGTTGGAGTGATAAAGGAAGAGAGGATCAATCCTTTGCTCAAGGTGGGAGAAAAGATTGAAGTCGGTTGGGTTGTGAAGCCGTATTGCAGTGTGTACATCGCCTAAGGAGAGAATTGCCAGCCTTATGCTGAGTGTGCAGGCCAAAAGTGTGGGCCTTGCAATGAGGAGAGAAGGGTTGGCCAGCTTGCGCATCAAGAAGTGCCGGTAGCCAACACAAAATCCTAGTGCGGGGCAGCCAAGAAAGTTGGCTAGCAGCGCAGGTAGAGCCGCTGGTCGGCGCTAGACTTGAAAGCAGCACACACCGCACAAGCTGGGCAAAAGCGGGAATAGGTCAGCAAGGCGTGCATAGCATACCTTGGCGCTGCAGGCAACCAAAGACAAGCACACAAACACTACAGGTTTGGCAAGCGCACAGCAACTTGCTTACGGCAAGAAGAGAGGAGCTAAGGGGTTGGTTGGCGCTAACCTTTGAAAAGCATCACGCGGGCTAGGCAAAAGCGTAGCCCTTTGTTTTTATAAAAAGCATGGCAGTTTTTTTTTCCCAAGGCCCCGTTTTTTTTTCGAAGCATTGTCAGCAGATTTTCTTGGGATTTTGCCTTTCGCTTCAAAACAAATAAATAAATAAATAAAAACAGCGCCCCTTACGTTTAAAAAAAAAACACATGGTAGGGGAGCTAACAGCATGTGTGCGCGGGCAAGCATCCGACAACCAAGGTTAGCTACAATACCCCAAGTCCCAAGCGACAGCCCTCGACGATTTCTGGAGGGGACAGGTGTAACTCGCGGCGGGTGCCCGGGGGACTAGGGCCTTTGACACACTTGTTGACACACTTGTTGATACCATCAATGCATATTAAAACATTTAAACATGGCCATAGCCTTAACACATATCCATCATCACTTTGCATAAAACATAAAGCTGGACAAAACATCCACAAATGCTGAAAATGGAGCTTGCACATGTGACACCACATAGAGGCCGGAATGGGCCAACCCCCCCCTTGGGAGTATTTTATTACCCAAGGAGAATAATATCATGTACAAGCTTTGAGGGCCTTACTCTCCCCACGGGATTATCCATATACAAATGCCATAACACAGCCCAACACGAGGCAACCAAGCCGGAACATAGGCTATAGAAATGCCGAGCCAACAATATAATCCATATACCTCCGTGTGGGTACTGATTCTTCCCCAAAAACCACGGTCTTCATGCAATAGAGCTGGTAGAGGAAGTACAAGTCTCCATTCAGCCGGTACAACAGGTACAATGGCTGGTACAGCCAATACATTGCCTGGTACAATAGGTACAGTGGCTGGTACAATCGGTACGGTGGCTGGTATAGCAGGTACAACAAGTACAAATGCTGGTACAACATGTTCAGTGACTAGTATAGCAGGTACAGTTGTTGGTACAGCAAGTATAGAAGCTGGTACAGTGGTTGGTACAACAAGTACAGTGGCTGGTACAGTCAGTACGATGGTTGGTACAACAAGTACAAGGACTGGTACAGTCGGTACGATGGCTGGTACAGCAGGTACAAAGCCTGGTACAACAAGTACAATGGCTAGAAATCACAATAAATGAGTAAATACCCTTGCCTTCAGTATTTCTTCGTGATGGAAGCCTCCAAAACAGTCCCAACAGCCAGTATTCTTCATGGGCAGCCATCAAGAGAGAGAAAAAGAGAGTAGCCATCATTAGGGCAACCTGTAACGGTGGTAGAGGCTAGTGTACACCAAAAGAGTCTCTATTAATGAAGAGAGAGGGCTCCAATTTATAGATTTGGGCCTCCCATGAGCTAAAATGGCAAGAGAAGGCTACGATGACAAGTGGAGAGCCACACAATAGCTGAAATGACAAGTGTGATGAAACCGATCCCGTCAAGTGGGAATAGACTCCGTTGGACACCCACACGCGTAATAGCACAACTTAAAATCACAATTTAAAATGGACAACTTAATAACAACTTGAAACTGAAATGAAATGTAATGAGATAAATGGACACCAGCACTGGCCGACCCCCCCCCCTCAATATATGATATATTTATTGGGAGTATTTAACAACTACAATGCTCCATGGGTTCCAAGAACCAGATGATGTCCATGTACAAATGAATACAGTACCAAACAAACGGCTCGAAGTCGAAATTCGAAGTAGAATGACCACTTGCGTGGTCCAGTCTCTGCGGTCCTGTGCCTTCACTGGACTCCACAGAGAGCGCCCCACTGGTGTTCCAGGACCACGCACAAACAGGCGCTCCCGTACTAACGCCTGGCTCTCCCGATCTCAGCACCTTTGGACCGTGGTTCTCCAAGAGCTTGGACTACCCGGCACCGAACGGGTGTTGGCCGTAGAGGGAGTCGAGAGTCCCTTATCAGATTTATCACAAAGTACTTTACTTAAATCTAAAATTCACTTACTTGTAGCTTGCAGATGGAAGACCAATACCCGGATGTGTCTGTCTGTGTGCAGCTACTAGTGGGGAACACCAAGATGTGTCTGTCTGTGTGCAGCTACTAGTGGGGAACACCAAGATGCAGTAGCACGTCGAGAGGAGTAGCTGCCTGGGGAAGGTATAGCCTTCTGAAGAAGAGAGATGCCACCTATGAAAAGGCGGCACAACTGCCTGCAAAGTAAAACAACCACCTGCTGTGCAGAACACAGCCGCCTTCTTGTGGAGGAGGAGGTGTAGGAGTCGTCGCCTGGTTGTAGGAGCACAGCTACCAGCTGAAGGAATAGCAGCTACGCATGAAAGGTACAGCCGCCTGAGGAGCTGGAGCGCAGCCTGCTGGTGGTGGAACAACTGCCTGGCTGCAGAGCACAGCGTGTTGGAGCAAAACGCACACAGTCTGCTGGTGATGGACACACAGCCGGCTGCTGTGGTATGCTGCGCAGCAACCAGTAGTGCAGCCGCCTGAGGGCAGAGCGCTGCTGGCTGGAGAACAGGTGCACAGCCGCCAGTAAAGTAGCAGCGCAATCTACTAGGGGTGGCAGCGTGCGCAGCCTGTATGGAGATGGCAGCATGCGCAGAAATTCTGATGTAGGTGGAGCGCACAGCCGCCTGAGAATTACAACCGTCAGTTATACAGGACAGAGGTGGAGCGCAGCAGTTTTGATGGAGATGGAGGCGCTTAATCCTCTCTGTCGAAGGGTGGTCGTGGAGCTTCTTTTTGTAGATGTTGGAGTGGAGTAAAACCATGTGATTTGGCTGGCTCCCCACGTTTGCATGTGGGCGGCCAGTTCCATGGTGGTGTGGGTAGGTGACCATGCACCCACTCCCACACACACACACAAGCTAAGTGGGGCTCCCCACCTTGGCCCCTAAGTGGGTGCCCATTTTTAAGTGAGTGTGAACATATAACCCTATAAAACAAAAGGTTAGAATATAAAATATTAAACCAACATGTGCGAACATATAACCTTGTAAAACAAAAGGTTAGAATATAAAATATTAAACCAACATGTGCGATATACTTACCACCTGTTCACATGCAACAAATCTCGTCAGAAGACAGAGCAAACTTCACGACTCACTGGCAGGCGTCCCCGCTCAGTAAGTGACATCAAACAGGCAAACACAAAAATACAAGTCATGCGAAAATAGTTTCAAACATGCAGAACATGAGTGCATGTGCAAATAGTATCATGGACATATCTCCCGTTCATGGAACAAGTACAAAATATCTGTCGGCACAAAAATGGCACGACGTAAAACATAAGTCCTGGTCTTCCTATGGAGTGACAGTCCCATAGGTAAAACACAGTTCCAGGCACGAGCCTCCCTATGGAGTGACAGTCCCATAGGCAAGACACGGCACGAATACTGGCTCTTCCATGGCGTGACAATCCCATGGATAGAACACAGTCCAGGTCATACACGGGTGGCACCAATCTGGCTCCCGTCCATACGACACCATCCTGCTAACACACGGGTGGCACCAGTCTGGCTCCCATCCATGTCAAGCAAGAATACTAGTCTCTTCACATGAGACACCGGCCTGGCCTCAAGTGAACGAGACACAAAACTAGAGATGGACCAAATGGTCGGCCAATTGGTGACATCCCCCCGGGCTTCTAAAGAGTTGTCCTCAACTGAAAAGCCTCAAGATATGCCTGCAACAACTGTGGGTAATCAACAAAATAGTCCTCATTTACCCATTTTGCATCAATAGGCAAATAATTTTTAAACTCACAAGGTATCTCCTGGAAAGCTTTCCTGCAGGTAGCTTTCGCTCCTTGTGAAAAACAATCTGTTCTGGCTGGAGGATCTCCTCAAGCTCATCAATCTCGGGCGGATCTTCTGTGACAGGCTCATCACGATCTGGCCCCACATATTTCCGAAATAGACTCACATGAAAAGCATTGTGAATCTTCCAGTGACTAGGCAAAGCAAGCCTGTAGGACACTTCATTGATCTTTTGAATCACCTTGAAGGGTCCATAATAGCGAGGAGAAAGCTTAGGATATGATCCTTCTCGTCCTGGCCTCTTCCGAAGCCTGGCCTTCTCAAATTTCAGCAAAACCCAATCACCTTCTTTAACTTGCATGTCCCTTCAATGCTTGTCAGCAGCCATTTTATGCTTATCTTGTGACCTTGCAATGGCTGTCCGCACCTGACCAAAGGCTACATCCAAGTCACGAATATATTCATCAGCTGCAAAAATCTCATCCTTTGTACGAAGGATGGGTGGCAATACCACTCTGCCATAGATAATCTCAAACGGAGCCTTTCCCGTGGAGGCATGGATTGTATTGTTGTAGGCAAACTCAACAAGTGGAAGATACTTCTCCCATGCACTCTTTTGATCTGCCACATAACACTTCAATAAATCCAACACGGCTGAATTTGCAGCTTCACTTTGGCCATCCGTTTGGGGATGATAAGCTGATGAAAACTCAAGTTTAGTACCCATATTATCAAATAAAGCCCTCCAAAAGAGGCTTGTAGTCCTGGGATCTCTATCCCCAACAATGGATTTAGGCATACGATGATGCTTGAAAATATTAGCAAGAAAAAGCTTTACCATATGATCAGCTTTAATGGTTTTCTTGACGGTCCACAATGGTTTTCTTGACGGTCATTCCCATGCTGGGATCTAGGCAAATCCATAATAAAATCCATAGTAATACCAAACAAAAGGCTCGAAGTCGAAATTCGAAGTAGAACGACCACTTGCGTGGTCTCGTCTCTGCGGTCCTGTGCCTTCACTGGACTCCGCGGAGAGCGCCCCACGGGTGTTCCAAGACCACGCACAAACAGGCGCTCCCGTACTAATGCCTGGCTCTCCCGATCTCAGCACCTTTGGACCGTGGTTCTCCAAGAGCTTGGACTACCCAGCACCAAACGGGTGTTGGCCATGGAGGGAGTCGGGAGTCCCTTATCAGATTTATCACAAAGTACTTTACTTAAATCTGAAATTCACTTACTTGTAGCTTGCAGATGGAAGACCAATACCCGGATGTGTCTGTCTGTGTTAAGTTACTAGTGGGGAACACCAAGATGCAGCAGCACGTCGAGAGGAGTAGCTGCCTGGGGAAAGGTATAGCCTTCTGAAGAAGAGAGATGCCGCCTATGAAAAGGCGGCACAACTGCCTGCAAAGTAAAACAACCACCTGCTGCTGTGCAGGACACAGCCGCCTTCTTGTGGAGGAGGAGGTGTAGGAGGAGTTGCCTGGTTGTAGGAGCACAGCTACCAGCTGAAGGAATAGCAGCTACGCATGAAAGGTACAGCCGCCTGAGGAGCTGGAGCGCAGCCTGCTGGTGGTGGAACAACTGCCTGGCTGCAGAGCACAGCGTGTTGGAGCAAAACGCACACAGTCTGCTGGTGATGGACACACAGCCGGCTGCTGTGGTATGCTGCGCAGCAACCAATAGTGCAGCCGCCTGAGGGCAGAGCGCTGCTGGCTGGAGAACAGGCGCACAGCCGCCAGTAAAGTAGCAGCGCAATCTACTAGGGGTGGCAGCATGCGCAGCCTGTATGGAGATGGCAGCATGCGCAGAAATTCTGATGTAGGTGGAGCGCACAGCCGCCTGAGAATTACAGCCATCAATTATACAAGACAGAGGTGGAGCGCAGCAGTTTTGATGGAGATGGAGGCGCTTAATCCTCTCTGTCGAAGGGTGGTCGTGGAGCTTCTTTTTGTAGATGTTGGAGTGGAGTAAAACCATGTGATTTGGCTGGCTCCCCACGTTTGCATGTGGGCAGCCAGTTCCATGGTGGTGTGGGTAGGTGACCATGCACCCACTCCCACACACACACAAGCTAAGTGAGGCTCCCCACCTTGGCCCCTAAGTGGGTGCCCAAAGTGGGTGCCCATCTTTAAGTGAGTGTGAACATATAACCTTATAAAACTAAAAGGGGGAAAAGCTATGCTTTTCACCACCAAACTTGTATAAAAAGGGGGCCAAGGCTCTTGTATCCCGCAACACAAACTGGGTGAAAGTTTCAAGGAGATCTCCTCCACGTGAAGCAAGGAGGCATCTTCTCAGGAGTTGTACAAGGGTTACGCCGACTTCGAGTGATAAATAAATACCTGCGGGGGCGCCACGCTTTGGGGCCAATTGGTCTTTTGTGCAGGAGCACTCTAGCTCCACTTAATCTTTTTCTTCTTCTTCCAAGTTTAATTATTCCAGTGCATAAAGAGTTTTAAGTGTGATTAAGCTGTGCCCACTGCCCATAAAGTTTTTGAAGTCCAGTTTCAAGTGTTGCGAGTTGACTACTTCTAAGTTTTTGTGAGCTCAGGAGCTCTTTGAGGAAGGGGAGTATGTCATGTGCACGCTAGGGATAGGTAGGCAGATAATGAGCTAGAGTGCTATCCGTGGGAACATGGATTAGCAGCATCATTTTTTGCTTTTGTGTGCTTTTCTTGGCGGGCACTTTTCCTTGAGCCTATATAAGGAGTGCCAAGGCCATAGAGTCGCACACCAGCCAGTGGAGATGTAGAGCGTGGAGCTAGCAGCGCAGGCGATCACCCGACGGTATGGGACGCCAGGGGTGTGGCTTGGCTTGCAAGGCAGCTGGCAGTTTCCACCACGAGGTTCTCTAGCTCAGGCTCAGTGGGGCTGATCGAGTCATCATCAGCATGGTTGGGTGGCGAGTATGCCTGCACCCGAGTCCTGTTTCCTCTTTGCTCTCTAGGGTTAGAGTTTGCTACGTTTCTCTGTGTTTCATGGCTGTTTTGGAGGTTTGCATCTTAGAGAAATCTAGGGTTCTGACACATGTGATCTTTGCTACTACCACATGAGAAGCATTTACCCTCCTTGGCACATTGCTCCCTTTGCTCAGGAGTGAGGCTAAACTTATGCTTTTTCTGAAATGCATCCTTTGGCTGCATATTTTCAGCCTTTCCACCACTCTTTACATCTTTCACAAAAGGTTTAGCATGCTGTCCGCTCTTTGCTGGTTATGACCAGCCCTCTCTTTGCCCTTGAACGCACGGTCTTTGCAATTTATGCTCCAATTGCTCGGTGGCAAGAGCAGCTGCTATATAGTCCTGAAAGGTAGCATTGTGGTGAGTATCAAGACCGGACTTGTAGACCGGTTGAAGTCGAGACTGGAACTTCCTTTTCTTCTTGGGCTCACCCACAAGCAAAAATGGCGAGACCTCCAAGTAGATCTTCCAAAACTTGTTTACATATGTTTGCACGGACTTTTTGTCTTTGTGCTCAATCTTATCCCACTTGCTCATGATCTTCTCCATGGCATTGGGAGGCAGGCTGGGCGCCAGAAGACAGGCGACGTATGGAATCTGCAACTTCGACGGAAATCTACAGGCGACGGATCCGGCCGATGGAAATTCACAGTTTGCTGCAAATTTCAGGGATAGAAATCCACAGGCAGCCCCCAGCTCTAATACCAATTGTTGGTGTTGGACTGACACACTCACACACACAAACCTGCACATTAGGGTTAGGTGCAGGATGGAGAAGCTCACACACAGAAATGAGAGAGAGAGAGAGAGAGAGAGCCAAAAGTGTGGTAGCCACGAAATACAAGTCAACCCTTGCATGTGTGCCACATCCATATAATATAGAAGTACAAAATATTATATGTAGAGTGTCCTTTCACACTTGATATCCAAGGGGAAAAACCACATGGGAAAAAGTGCCCTTGGTTAAGCCCTGTTCACACATAGCACTACCGTAAGTGAAGCATATGCCTACAAATCCCCCCTGTAGTGGAAGTGTGAACCTGTAGAAGGTAGCACCGGTGTAGTTTGTTCTCCACCTCATTGAGGTTGGAATCGGATGTCTTCTTGTTCTCCTTGATTAGTGCCTTCATTGCCGTCTCGAGGGCCTCGAGCTTCTCTTGGAGACTCGGAGCCATTCCTCGAGATTACTCTGCAGCACTTCCCACAGGTTATGTTGTTGCCTTGGGGGCCTGAGGAAGGGTGGGTGGGAAAAGGGAGGTGGAGGGACTAGCGGACAGGGAGACGGGTCAGCATAGCGCGAGCAAGGCAGCGAGGCGAATAGAATAGCATAGCGGGTCCAGACAGAACAGAGCCAGCCCAGGCGGGAGAGGGGGCGGCGAGCAAGGGCGAAGGCGGCGGCTACGCCCAGAGGCGCAAACAGAGCGAACAGAAGGTGGCAGCGAGCAGGGGCGCGAACAGTAGCAAAGCGAAGGCGAGAGAGAGAGGGAGAGTTGCGGGCGGCGAACAGTAGCGAAGCGAAGGCGAGAGAGAGAGAGAGAGAGAGAGAGAGAGAGAGAGAGAGAGAGAGAGAGAGAGAGAGAGAGAGAGAGAGAGAGAGAGAGAGTGTGGCGGGAGGGGGCTACCAGGAGAGAGAGAGATGGCTGAGTCCTTTTGGGGTGAGCAGAGAGAAGCGAAGAGCTTGTGGGGGCGCAATGAGAGAAGCGAGCGAACAGAGAGAAGCGAACAGAGAGAAGCGAATAGAGAGAAGCAAGCGCAGAGAGAGCCATTCGACGTCTACAGCATGGGAGATCGTCGTATCATACAGGTATAAAGAGTGAGCACCTTATATATTGACACACTTGCTCCTTTTATTGCTCGCTTGTTTAACAGGGCACTAGCAGTGGGTCTCCTAGCTGAGTGGACCATGCACACTATAGCGCCTATCCACAAAGCTGGGGACATGACAGATCTCGGCAACTATAGGACGATCATGATTGGCCACACACTGGCCAAACTATATGGAGCAGTGCTGGAGGCAGAGCTGAGTACATATGCAGAGAGCGAGGGGCTACGTGCTCCTGGCCAGGCAGGCTTTAGACAGGCCTTCTCTACTATCGACCACATCTTCACTCTGCATTGCCTGATTGATCAAGCGAAGGCACGGAAGAGGAGGCTTTACTGCTACTTTGTGGATTTCCGCAAAGCCTTTGATACAGTGCCACAAGAGCGACTCTTCCAGCGACTTCAGTCATTGGGGATACCCAGAGAGATGACATGGGGCATCTATGCATTATATGAGTAGGTACTGGGATGGGTACGATGCCCAGGACGCTTATCTGAGACCATTGCTAGCACCATTGGTGTGAAGCAAGGATGCCCACTCTCCCCTACTCTCTTTGGGCTCTACATCAATGAGGTGGCCGATTTCATTCTACGCGGAGGAGGCGGTGGGATCGACATCTCAGGTACACCCGTCCACATTATGCTATATGCTGATGACATCATTCTAGTGTCTGAGTCACAGGAGGGACTACAGCTACATCTACAGGCTTTAGATGATTTCTGTACACAGAGAGGGCTGACAGTGAACCTTGGGAAAACCAAGGTTATGATATTCCATACGTCGGGGCAGATCTCTTCACTCTTGCAGGAGGCCAGGTTGAGGTGGTGGACTCGTATGTATACCTGGGGATTACATTTGCTAGTACTGCAGGGCGCTTCTCTATGGAACGAGCAGCCAGAGACAGATTGACACGAGGATATGTTGCCCTAGCCATGCTTGAGCGACAGTGCCACCAGGCACACTTTCAAGAGCCCCACACGAAGGGGCGGCTATTCGACACTCTGGTCACACCCGCACTGATGTACGCAGCGGCAGTATGGGCACCCGGACTCTCAGCCTCCTCTTGGACACAGATCGAGAGACCCTAGGTTCTGATGCTCTCACGGATGATTCGCAGCAAACCATATGTACCACATGACATTGTCAGAGCAGAGTTTGCTGCACCACCCATGCTAGTAGAGGCTCTCTTCCAGGTGGTCTGCTTTATTCATCGAGTGCGAGCCATGGCTCCAGACAGATTGTCACGTAGAGCTTTTGAGGCATCCAGACAGTTAGCTGAGGCTGGTGACACAGGATCATGGTATGCACAGATGATACAGCTATTGACCTAGTGTGGGTGGAACATAGATCACTTACCACCTCTTCAGTATGATCTTAATGCTCCACATATGCAGCTCTCACACAGTGAGAGGAACAGAGTTATGCGACAGGACTTATTGCAACGCTATATGAGATAGACATGCATCACACCCCACCAGCCCCTGCTTACGAAGATGCCATACTACAGAGATTGTTTTATGAGCATCTCAGAGGATGGATTTATCCAGCGACCCGGATATATGGATGTGTACATGCCTCACAGTGCCCGAGTGGCAATTGGCCAGCTCAGAGTGTCATCACACCAGCTTGAGATTGAGGCAGGTAGGGCAGCACGGATCCCCAGAGCAGAGAGGATATGCAGACTATGCCAGGAGGAGGTTGAGAGTGAGGAGCATTATGTATGCAGATGCAGAGCATATAGTGACATTAGAGAGAGATACACCACCATCTTCAGGGGACATCCCTCACTCCGCCAGATCATGGAATCCACAGACCAGCGCAGATTTGGCCAGATCTTGCTAGAGACACAGCGTCACAGAGAGGCACTGATACGGACTCATACCACAGGGAGAGGTGGGCGACAGCTCCAGCTCACTAATTTCTTCCAGAGATCTATCCCAGTGCCGACCCTGACACAGGAGGGGGTTACACTTTAGGGCGCTGCGGACCTCCAAGCCAGACGGAGACGGAGACCGAGAGCACCAGGCTACCAGACTCCCAGACTACATCAGAGGGAGATTACAGAGATACGGGCTCAACATCAGCACCATATCCAGGAGCGGCTAGCTCACTTACTCACACACCCGGAGATCATGCTCCAAGGGATTTTTGCCTCGCCATCGCCTATGTATTGCATATTACACCCCCATTATGGTACTGGTTGGAGCTAGACAGATCTACATTGCATTCTTGTATACCCTACGCATATAGGTTGCATACTGAGCCTTTACCAATAGTGCTCCATCCATCACACCCCCCCCCACTAGCTCAGTACTTTCATAGTTTATTTCATGTTTCTTTTGTCCTTTTTTTCTGGACATCCAGAGGACATTGACAGTTGTACATTTATTTTGTCTCATAGCTCAGTACTTTCATAGTTTATTTCATGTTTCTTTTGTCCTTTTTTTCTGGACATCCAGAGGACATTGACAGTTGTACATTTATTTTGTCTCATAGGTCGAGTTCGGCCTCTAGTAGACGTTAATACAACTTTCTTTCTTTCTTTCTCTCTCTCTCTCGATCAGTCTTGATGAAGATGGAGATTGAGGCAAGGATGCTGGCTGCTCTGATCACACGCACGTGACCCTAAGGAGTACAAAGCTTCTCTTTCTTCCAGTCAGAGGGCTCTTCTGGGGTTCTTCTCTCGGTTCCTTGTGAGAGGAGGAATTTGCAGCCCAAGAGGGAAGAAACAGGAACAACAATTGAATGTTTCAGGAAGGGTTCAGGGACTGTTTCATGGCTGAGTTTGGGGCTACGTGCATGGGCAAATTGATTGTGTTTACAGGGCCTCATGGATGTACTATCTTGGCAGATTAGAGGTGAATAACAATGTGGTGTTTTGGGGCACAGGGCTGTGTGAAACCTCTATGCTAATGTTGGTGTTGGTGTTGGACTCACCCACTCACCACAGAGAAACCTGCAAACTAGGGTTAGGTGCAGGAAGAAGAAGCTCACACACTATGAGGGACAGAATTCCACAGGCAGCCCCCAGCTCTGATACCAATTGTTGGTGTTGGTGTTGGTGTTGATGTTGGTGTTGGACTCATTTTTTTTTTCTGAAATCAAAGTACCTGCAAGCGAGGACAATACGGATGGTACAGACGAGGACAGGCACAGGCGAGTATTGCAGGCGTCAGTCGGGCAATGCACGGACGTGGAGAGGGCACACGCGAGCTGGCAGTACACGGACGCGGAGCAGGTACAAGCATGCAGAGGGCACACCCGAGCTGGCCGGCGCAGGTACTTAGCAAGTACAGATGGCGGGACCGAACTGGAGGCCGGACGGCGTCAGGCGGGTAGTACAGAGTCGGCCGGCGGCTGGACTGAACTGGAGTCGACTGGTGACTCGATTGAACTGGCTGGACTGAGCTGCAGAAGCAGGCGCAGCCAACAAGCGGAGTCCCCCGCGAACACATGCGGCGGCAACGGTTCCCTACGCAGTAATACCGCCAGAAACAGGAGACGCAATGGGGCGGCGGCGGCAGTTCTCTCCCACTAGCGCCGCCAGCACAGGGCGGCGATGGATGTATTTACTGCCGGACAGAATTCCACAGGCAACCCCCAACTCTGATACAAATTGTTGGTGTTGGTGTTGGACTCGATGCAGGCAAAAAATTTACACATGACATTTGGTTGCCTAGCAGTGCACATTGGTGCTTGGTTTGCTTGCAGGTATATTTTGTTGACATGGCTCAAAATGCTACAGATGTATTTGGTGTGCTCACCCAGGAGGACAAGTTGGATGGATCTAACTACTCCCTTTGGAGTTTCATGATCCGTAATTTGCTGGTAGCCAAAGGGCTTTGGGGCATCGTGTCTGGTCATGACACATGCCCACTTACCATACAGCCAGCAACGCCTCAAAGGGGACGTGCTCAAAGAGCTCCTGAGGTAGGGGTGCACAGGCCATGTCCTTGATAGGTCTTTCAGTGAAAAGGACTATTATTCCACACATTCGGTCTTGCAAGACATCAAAGCTTGCATGGGACACATTGGAAGCAATGTATCAGGTACGCAAAAAGGCAAGAGTTGCCTACTTGAAGAGGCAATTGGATATTTGTGGCACAAGTGTTCAAGCACCATCGTATGCCTAAATCCATTGTGGGAGACAGAGATCCCAGGACTACAAGCCTCTCTTGGAGAGCTCTGTTTGACAATATGGGCACTAAGCTAGACTTCTCATCAGCTTTTCACCCCCAAACGGATGGGCAAAGTGAGGCTGCAAATTCAGCTCTGTTGGATCTTCTCAAATGCTATGTTGCATACCAGAAAACAGCTTGGGAAAAGTATCTACCGCCGCTGGTAGAGTTTGCATATAACAACACAATGCATGCCTCACGCGAAAGGCCCCATTTGAAGTTGTTAATGGCAAAGAGAGATTGCCGCCCATCCTACGCACTAAGGATGAGATCTTTGCAACTGATAAGTGTCTAAATCTTTATGTTGCCTTTGCACAAGTGTGGACAGCCATTGCTCGTTCACAAGATAAGCATAAGAGGGCTACCGACAAGCATGGAAGAGAGGTAGACATCAAAGAAAATGATTGGGTATTGCTGAAATTTGAGAAAGCAAGACTCCGTAAGAGGCCACGTAACAAGGGAGCATGCCCTAAGCTCTCTACCATGTATTACGGACCTTTTAAGGTGATCAAGCAGATCAATGAGGTTGCTTTCTGGCTTGCATTGTCTGAACATTGGAGGATTCACAATGCCTTTCATGTGAGTCTATTGCGCAAGTATGTGGGGCCAGAGCTAGAAGAGCCTGTCACAGAAGAGCTGCCAGAGGTTGATGAGCGAGAGGAAGTTCTTCAACCTGAAGAGATTGTGTTTCACAAGGAGAGAAAGATACCTGCCGATAAGCTTTCCCGGAGATACCTTGTGAAGTTCGAGAACTGTTTGCCTATCGATGCAAAATGGGTTGATGAAGACTACTTCAAAGATTACCCACAACTTCTTCAAGCATATTTGGAGGCTTTTCAATTGAGGTCAACTATTTAGAAGCCGGACCACAGGGGAACATCACCATTTGGCCACCCTATTTCATAGACCTAGATGAATCTAGGAACATGCCCAAATTCACCTTTTAGGAACGTGCAGGGTATATACTCATGGTAGTCAACCCACAAGACTATATAACTATCAACTCCATTATGCATAGTATGGACTAGATACTACGACATCCCCACTAACGTCATCAATCCACAATAGTGGGTGTAGAACTCTGTATCAAGATATGCTCTCACACACGCACTCCACACACAAACATAAGAGCATATATTCACACAAAGCCCTTCGTACTAAGTTTCTGTCAAACCTCCGAGATGCAGGGCAAACTCAGCCATAATGAAGCCTAGCACTAAGGGAAGTAGTAAATAGAAAGAATTAGTACAGCAAATAAGTAGTTGATAAGGCAAATGCACCGCTAAAGATAGAAAGAATTAAGCACAATATTAACTGGCCGCAACTTAGACAAAAACTTCACAATGTGAAATCTGCATGTCCGCTAATACGGCTGAATTATATACCTAGATGAACCCAGGAACATGCCCAAATTCCCCTATTTCATGCCAAGGTACGGGAGACCAGGGAGCTTCGTGTCGCCTATATTGAGGCTAGGACTCACGTCACCTAGGGGAGGCCATGCCTCATGTCACCCGTAGTGTGGCCACGACGTGGAACCCACTATCCGGGATCCCAATTTTGGCTTCCCATTGAGTCAGTTCTGTGCTCAAGAAGACCTGCTATTTACAGGTTCCAAGAACAGAAGATATATCCATTGCATAATGCATATGCATGTATCTCTGCCTGCTTAAAACTGTTTTCGCGAGACTTGTTTTCGTGTGACTGCTGCTATGATATGTTCAGTTCACGGGCAAGGGACGCCCACTCGTGAACCATGCGAATGCCTTGTATTCTAACATAATTTGTGGCATGTGAACAGGTGGTAAGTATTCATTTTAATCATTGAAATGGTGGGAAAAGTTTTATAACCTTTGGGCATTTACACTTCATTAAAGTCTGAACCGCCCACTAGGTTATGCCCGGGGCCCAAGAGCCATATGTGGGCAGCCCAAGCGTTGGACGCCCCACAACCCCAGTCCTTTGTTTTTCAACATTCCTACGTTGGACAAACCTAGACGCTAGTACGGGCACACCAACGCCGTTGGTGGACCCGGAACACCAATGACGTGTCTGCATATCTCCAGTGAGAGACGGGGAATTGTTGTTGGAGTCTTCATCGACAGATTCTTCTCCGACATATTGTTTGGTATTCGTATTCATCTTTTGTTTATGGCAAATCCGGCATGCATAGCCCTGTGGAACATTGTACAAATAAAATACTCCAATAAGATACTTGGTATTAAGGGGGGATTGGCCCATCCACAATCCTTTTTGTCAACACCACTTCTACCTCCTAGTGTGGTGTCATTGTGCAAAGTTTCATTTTCAGCATTGTCTTTGTCTTGTGCTATTTCCATTTTATAAGTGTTCAAGTGTTGATTATTTACGAGACGGTGCCCAATTAGTGCTCACACCCGACCGGGTGAATCACAGAAACAACAAGGAGACAAAGGCAGAAAGCAGAAGAGCGCAAAAAGGATTGCAGATAGCCAAGGGTAATGGACAGCATGAGTTGTGGCAGCAGATGGCAAGAGGCAGAGGGGCAATTAGGAGTTCGAGGAGAGGGTCAAGGGGAAGTACATAGCAAAGGGCAGCAAGGGCCGATGGCATTGGGCTGAAGGAGGCCCAAGCTTCCATTCTATCAACTAGAACTCCACAAGAAGCAGCAGTGGGTAAAGTTGAAGTGGTACATGAAGAGAATAAATCCATGATAACAAACATATGCTGCATATACAACACAGATGAATGAGTGCTAAGCTATGAGCACTGATGAAGATGCATGCTATACATCAAAGATGAATGACTGCTGTGCTATGAGCACTCATGAAGATGCATAAATCTCTGAATACACATGTTATGCTTGCCATTCAAAAAGTGTAAGTTAATGAAACACCTCAAACTAGAGCCTCAATAAGCCTTGGTAATCCTTCATTAAGATATAAATGATGCGTTTAAAAAAGCACAGGGGAACCGATTGCGAGAGCGCCACCTTCTACCACAGCAGAGGGGCAAGAAATTGATCATACTCTAGCTCCTAATGGCAGGTCTAAGACATGCCATAAACAATTTTCATAAAAAGTATTTCAGATAAGACTCTAGGAAAACATGGATGTCATGGTTATCGTGAAAACACCCAACTAAATGATTGAATACACCAAAGTAAAACAAATTGAACAATAAGCCCAGAAATAAGCCAAGTGGATCCTTTTGACAAAAAAGCTTACCCCATTGAAAATCGACTTGAGAGAAAGAAGTTGCCTCGGAGATATCACAGAGAGGGAAACAGTACACTGGAAAAAAAAAACCTTATTTTGGTGCTAGGAAAGGCCGCTTTCCATCATTCAGTACATATAAGAGCCTGAATTATGCGATTAGATAAAAACAAACCTGTGAAAAAGCCTTGGCCACTGTGTCGGCATCGGCAAGCCACCAGTGTTCAGCAGATGGATCACCATTTGTGCTTGGCTGTATTAGATTGTGCACAGGAGGTCTAGGAATGGGTGTCGGAAGGCGATGCGGGTTTGAAGCAGCCACAAGAATACAGTGCTTTTGCCTCTCTATTACTTGAGAGACTGGAGTTACGACAGGAGTTGGACAGCACATCTACAAAAAAAAACTACTATTAATCAGAACACCCACATTTTTAGGGGCCTGCGAACCGGACAGCAAGCATTGAACCACTACAAGTATGATGAAATTGCAAAACAAACCTACCAGCAAAGCTTCTGCTAGCCCTTCTGCAATTGCAGCTTCTCCAAACCCTCCTCCTGCAAAGTTAATGCAAGAGAGCCACTTCCAGAATAGCTCCAGATTTGTTGTCCAGCCAGTTTGCTGCAGCAAGCATCCTATCATACAAGGCAAAAGATCGTCAAAATTAAAATTCGCTAAGCAGCTTCCTCAAGATCCCTGAGAGTGACTAACCCCTGAGGTCATTAATAAAGCATGGATCTTCATAATAACAAGGAAAATCTATTATTAGGCCCTTTATACTTATCTCCCTGCCCATCAGGTAGGCAGGTGTTGGTGTGCGGTCAAGGTTGCCATAGCTAACAAGTGGCCATGATTGGACCCTACTTACTGGCACTTCTGATTGTGTAATCAGCCTTAGAAATTTAAGATAAAATTTTTGAAGCACCTAAAAATAGTATCATGTATCACAAAATCTATATAGAGTTGCAAAGACATAGCTTACCAAAGACATAGCTTACCATTGTGTGAGCCATGGCTATAGAAAACTACCAGTGCCATCTCTGCCTGTGAGCCTGAGTTTTTCTGCAGAACCAAAAGCAGTGTATAATACCAATTTGGTAAAATAGCAGTTTAGCAGGGTAGTTATTAGAGAGTTACAAACATACACCCAGAAATATGTCATGATTGAGGACTCATTAGTTTGCAGTAATTTGTGTCATTTGCATTAGTTGCATTCACACTTGTGATAGTTTGGTAGGTGGCCTACTGTTACCTATTCATGGGTGCCCTACCTCACACTTTCATAGTCACTGTGTCCCTTTATGTATGAGGGCTCCCAGCATGGACCAATTCGTTTGCTAAACCTTAACCCTAACAAGTAGGCCTAGCATGACACGTAAATCTGCATCTAATATCCCCTCCTGCTTACCTTGGAAGACTGGAGAGAGAATCATCCACGATGTATTGACTGCAATTGATGATACAGCAACAACGAGTCTTGGAGCTCGAACTAGTCTTCAAACTCCTACTAAATCTGGGTATGGATATAGTTAGAATTCTCTGTCTGCTAAAATCTAGGCAAGAAGAAAAATCTGGAGCTTCCACTTAAGGAGCCATGCTGGAAAAAATGTATGGTGTGCATCTAGATGAAGATCTGTTACATGCACACTTGTCCACACACAATGAACCAGTACAATCTGATCTTGTGAAGAATGTCTGTGAAAAGTACTACTCCTTAGTTTCAAACTCGAGTAGAACTGAACTAATGCTCCTACCTTAAGTTCAAAAATTTGCTGATTTCTACTTTTCGTTAAGTAGACCATAGCTGGTCTTCTACTATCATCGCAGAGCCACTCATCCGAGTTTGTGAGTAGTTCATCTTCAGTAGGTTTTCCAACTAATCAAAACGTCTTATACTTGTAAACCACTTCATCATCCACGGTGTGGTGAACTCGTAGATTGAAGTTTGCTCAATCTATGTTGTTCCAGCTGCCACCAACTCCAGGCTCCAAGCATTTACGTACATTTAGTGGCACGTCCTTTTGTTCAATCAATTGTCCAAACTCACCTTGAAATATACCGTCTACTAAGGAAACCCCCTGAGTTGACTCATGGTATAAAAACAACCTTAGCAAGCTAGATCCAAGCCTGATGCTCATGCACTCACAGGAAAACAAATCCCTAAGCTAGATTAGAGAGTAATTAGGCTAGTTAATGAGAAGAGAGGTTGACTAAATCAATACGCAAGATTCAAAAAATAGCATAGTGTGGTATAAAGTAGAATCTTCCTCCCCTCCTATAAATACCCTTGGATATTAGGCTTTCACAAGAGGCTACTTGCCCCTATGTGAAATCTCTCCACTGTAATCCCTTGGTCCCCTGTACACACACACCATTCAACCCTTACCACAGGCCCTAGCCCAAGACCTCTGCCCTCCTCTGGACTACTTGTCCTCAAGCAGACAATCACACCCACAAGCTTGTGAGTGATGATGTGTACCCTCATGCTGCTTGGTCATGCTCTCCTGTGGCCAGCTAGTCCTTAAGCGTCTTGCTTATTAGGGTCATAACACCTGTGCTCCCTTGTATTTGCAAAATATGTCACCCCTACCTATCTGGTCAGATGAGAAAGTGAGAGATGTAACAACTGAAAGGAGAGAGGAACAGTGATTGCACCACTCAAAGATCCTTTGATTAATCAGTTGACAGCTTTTCAAGAGTACAATGCTTTTATAGGCTTTAGAGCCTTATCTTTTGACACCACACACACTGGGGCAGTGACACATGGCAAGTGCCCATGACATCACTGCTTATCACATACACACATAAGTGGCTACAAGTGGTGGTTCACATGCACTTACATACATATACACTATGAGGACGACTATGACTATGATGATGAGGAAGAGCAGGAGACCACTCTTGAGAGGACTGAGTCTACAAATGTACTTGCAGGAGAACACGCTGCAGAAGATGCACATTATGAGGATGTAACGTAGCCAGAAGATATGCCAATTAAAGAGGAAGATGATTCCCAATTCAAAGCCCGTTTGGCAAGGGCAGTGGATGTGCTCATGCAGCTCACGCAAAGTGAGAAGTTTGCTAAATTTATGAGGGCCCCTAACCTAAGAAGAAGAAGAAGAAGAAGAAGGTGCATTCTAGGAACCCACCTCAGGGTAATAGTGGTGCCTTCCCACAGGATCTTGCTTTTGGACAGTTTTCTAACATGTAGAATACTTATGGTGCAAACCCACAGAGTTCCTTTTTCGGGCAGCCACCTATTCCGCAGCAATCGATGCATCCAGGCTATTTTGGCGGTGGTTCTGTGTTTCAATCTATGACTTGGGGTTACCCTCAAGGGGGCATGGGAATGCAAGGGAATTTTGGAGCTAGTTTTCAGCCTCGAATGCAAGGGAATATATATGGGGGCATGTAGCCCGGAATGCAAGGAAACATGTATGGGGGCATGCAGCCCGGTATGCATAGTGCCATGTTTGGAACATGGGAGGATCAACAGGATTGCATGGTATGCAAGGTGTGGGAACTGGCAATGTTGACCCGGGTATGGGCATGAATGCAGGGGGTAGCAATCTTGTGAAGCCACTTCCTTACGATAATCTAACGCCTATGGGTAAGGCGAAGGATTATAACAAAGGAGGCAGTTGCAGTGAAATTTGACACATTTAGTGGGGCCAAAGATAGGCTCAAGGCTCTTACCTTTTTACAGCAATGTGATGTTGCTTTTTCTGGTGGAAATTACACGGAATCCTCGAAAGTGAGAAAAGCTGCGACTTTTCTCATGGGCAATGCATTGTAGTGGTGGTCCACTCTTCTTTTGCAGGACATAACACCATCTACTTGGGTACAGTTTAAACAGGTGTTCTCTTCCGTGTGGCTCACATCTACATTTGAGGTGGATGTAATGACAGCATGGCATAAGTTGGATGCATCGAAATGTGAGAATCTTCAGGATTACAACAAGAAGTTTTGGGAAGCTTTACTCCCAGTTACTTCTTATCGTGCAGTGCCACTGTCCGAGCAGGTTGAGAAGCATTGTTGTGGGTTGCCCAAGGAAGTGCATGACTATTGCATTAAGACTTGAGTAACAAATATGTCGCAGATGCTAGAGAATGCCATGACGGCAAATGCGTTACTCACTAGGGTTTCAACTGGATTTAAGAATAGCAAAAGCACTGGCACGAAAACTGAGAAGTCAAGGCATGCATCTCGGGATGCAACAGTGCCTGCAGAGAAGCGAGGCTTTGTTGGATGCCAAGAAATGCTTTTTCTGTACCGAAGAGGGACATATGTCTTTCAATTGTCCCAAGCGCAAGTCCAAGTCTAAGAAAGGGGAGCCCAATAAGGACTCTGACACTAAAGGGGAGTCCAAGTCTAAGAACGCAAAGCCTTCTGCAGGGTTAGTTCTTGATCTTGTTGGGAAACAGCCAAGTGGTGAGGAGACAGAGTTGTGCGGAGCATGGGGCAAAATTAGAGATCAGAATGCTTTGATTTTCTTTGGCACAGGTGCTAGAGCCAACTTTATCTCACCAGATTTGGCTAGCAGATTGGGGATCCGTGCAGAGGAGATGGGGCCTTTGTATGAGGCGAATATGGCTTGTCCTAGGTATGCAGAACCCATTACCCCTATTATTGGGAAGCTGAGGCTTCATGTGCAGGGTTATGTGGACAGTGAGGAATTCTATATCATGCCACTTGGTGGGTGTGATGTTTTGTTGGGTATGCCATGGTGCCATAGAGTACATGTGGTGGTGGATACGTACAACAGGAAGATTACTTTGACTCATAGAGGGAAAGAGTACGTTTTGGATGTAAAGCTTAAAGGGGAATCTGTTCCTATTGTATCGGCTTCGGCCATTTCATCAGTAATGAAAAAGCATCTTTCTGCGTACTTGGTTTTTATAAAGGATGCAAAAGATGATGAATCTCAATCTAATTTGTCTATGTTAGAGAAAGATAGGACTGATTTCCTACGTGAGTACCAAGATTGCTTTTCCGAGTCATTGCCAGGAGAACTTCCTCCGGAAAGGCTAGAAGATCATGCTATTGATCTTATTCCGGGGAGTATCCCACCAAATAGACCGTCGTACCGTGTTAGTGCAGCCCAACAAGAGGAAATTATGAGCCAGGGATAGGAGTTGTTGAAAAAGGGGTTGATTCAGCCAAGCTCATCACCCTTTCGCTCACCTGTGCTGCAAGTGAAACTGCTGAGACCTGTGGCTTGCGTGACAAAGCATCTGCCACTACATTCTTTTTGCCTTCCACATGCACAATCTGGAAGTGAAACATAGACAAAAAGTTTGCCCATCGCATATGCTTCTCTGAAAGCTTAGTCTGCGTGAGGAAATAACGCAAGGTCTGATGATCTGTCTGCACAGTGAAATCAGCCCCAAGCAAATAGTGTTTCCATGTAGAAAGAGCATGAATTACAGCCAACATCTCTTTCTCATAAACCTGTAAATGCTTCTCGGCATCTTGCAATATTCTACTCTCATAGGCTATCACATGTCCTTCCTGCATGAGAACTGCCCCAATGCTACTTCCACATGCATCACACTGGACAACAAAAGCCTTTCAGAGGTCCGGTAACACCAATACTGGATCCGAAGTAAGCTTTTCTTTGAGCTTTTTGAATGCTGTAATTTCCCGATCAGCCCATTTAAACGGGATTGTTTTCTTTGTTAAGGCATGAAGAGGCGAAGAAATTTCAGCAAAATATCGTATGTACCGCCTGTAATAGGAACACAATCCTAGAAAGCTGCGTGCATCATGCACGGTCCTCAAATCTGGCCAATTAAGAATTGCTTCCACCTTCACTGGATCCATAGCTGGATCCATACGGACTCCATGCTTAGACACAATATGCCCCAAGAAGTGAATCTCTTGCAAGAAAAAATCACTCTTCTTGCCATTAATAACCAGCCTATGGTTCCGGAGTTCTGCAAACACAATGGCCAAATGCCTTCTATGCTCTTCCTCAATTTGTGAATGCACAATCATATCATCAAAGAATGTGCCCACAAACGCTCTATGAGGCCTGAAAATCCTGTCCATCATTCTGTTAAATGTCGCAGGTACATCTAACTATTGTGACCTCTTCCTTCTCACCTTCCTCAAGTAAGGTCAAGTCGACCACTTTCATTATGAGCTCCACAGTATCTATGCCAACCCAGTCTCGGCGGCGGACAAGTTTAGGGCAGCTACTATGATCCTCACTAAAGTACTGTACTATGCCGTCAGTTTGGGAAGAGCTCCCCAAACCTTATAGCTACCAAAGTGCTGCCACCCTAATAAGAATACCTCCTCCACACCCCACCCTAGTTGCTCCTTCCCCTGCCAACTTTATAACCCATAAGAAGTCAAAGTTGGACCAAGAGGTCACTGTGATGAGCAAGACTTTTGTAGATTCTTTAGAGACCAACCTCCTAGATATCTCTCTAAACCGGTGTCCAAAATGTCGTCGATCCTCGGTATGGGGAATCGATTCTTGATGGTATTCTTGTTCAGCGCCCTGTAGTCAATACACATGCGCCAAGAACCATCCTTCTTTTGCACCAAGAGTACAGGTGAGCAAAAGGGTGATGAGCTAGGCTGTATCAACCCTTTATTCAAAAGCTCCTGCACCTGACTCATAATTTCTTCTTGTTGGGATGCACTAACACGATACGGCGGTCTATTCGGTGGAGTACTACTAGGAATTAGATCAATGGCATGATCTTCTGGCCTCTCAGGAGGAAGTTCTCCTGGCAATGACTCGGAAAAACAATCTTGGAACCCACATAAGAAATCAGTCCTGTCCTTATCTAACATAGACAAATTAGATTTAGACTCATCCTCTTGTGCATCCTTTACATAAATCAAGTACGCGGAAAGATGCTTTTTCATTACTGATGAAATTGCCGAAGCGGATACAATAGGAACAGATATGAGTCAAAGTGATTTTCCTATTGTATGTATCCACCACCGCATGTACTCTGTGGCACCATGGCATACCCAACAAAACATCACAGCCATCCAGAGGCATGATGAAAAACTCTTCGCTGTCCACATAACCCTGCAAATGAAGCCTGAGCTTCCCAATGATAGGAGTAAGGCGTTAGATTATCGTATGGAAGTGGCTTCGCAAGATTGCTGCCCCCAACATTCATGCCCATCATAGGGTCAACATTACCCATTCCCACACCTGGCATGCCATACATTCCAACCATGTTTCCAAACATTCCGTTATGTATACCTGGCTGCATACCACCATACATATTTGCTTGTATTCCAGGTTGCATGCCCCCAAACATATTTCCTTGCATACCAGACTGCATACCACCATACATATTCCCCTGCATACCAGGCTGAAAATTTGCTCCAAAAGGCCCTGGCATACCCATGCCTCCCTGAGGATAACCCCCAGTCATAGATTGAAACACTGAGCCACCACCAAAATAGCCTGGATGCATAGTCTGCTGAGGAATAGATGGCTGTCCAACGAAGGAACTCTTGAGAGTTAGCACCATAAGCATGCTGCATGTTCGGAAACTGTCCAAAAGATGGATCCTGTGGGATGGCACCACTATGACCCTGAGGAAGGTTCTTAGAACGAACCTTCTTCTTCTTCTTTTCGGGCTCTGTACGGGATCTCATAAATTCAGCAAACTTCTCACTTTGTGTGAGCTGCATAAAAACATCCATAACACCAGCCAAACGGTTTTTAAACCGAGCATCATCATCCTCTTTACCAAGTACATCTTTATTTGTGTACTAGTCACATTGGATGTTGCGGTTATGTATGGTTCACAGTGGTACACAACTTGGACTATTACTATACCATTGGCTTGCAGTGAATGTTGCTACATATGCATGGCTCAGAGAGATTGGAACGCTGATCTTGCCATACTGTGCTTTTCACTTTTAGTCAGATCACATGGCTGATATCTTACTGTATTGGGCAGCCTTCGTTATCAGTGTTTTTCCGCTTTGGATGTCTTGCTGTATCACCAGAATGCAATCGAGGATGCTTGCCATTTTTCAAGAGGGGGTTAATGTCACCACCCTGTGAATTTGTGCAACATAAGTGTGAGCATGGTGGTCAGTGAGCGAGACATATATTTTTATAATGTTCACACTTGGGACAAGGGGACAAAAGTTTTAAAAACTAATAAAACCCCATGTGTGGAGGGGACAAGGGGACAAAGGTTTTAAAAACCTTTTAACTAAAAGAATACCCTTTTGAAGTGAATCGTGGCCTTTTTAGGGGAGCCCACACTATTTTTGCAGGACACCTTTTGGAGAAAATCGGGCTACAGCTGCATGCGTGGGGCTTTTTCGCTCTTGGGAAAACAGGCGGCTGGATTGCAGCTGCACGTGGGCTCTCTCTCCAAGCAACTGACGGGCTGGTTGGGCAGCAGCAAAGGAGTCGGGCTGCATGCAGCATAGGTGGATGAGGCTGGCCGTGGGGAGAGTGCTGACACACAGGCAGCTGCAGGAAAAGGTGCTTTTCGACTGGGAAGGGCTGCTCAGCTGGGTACACAGGAGGGTGCGCTGATCCCTCTCTCTCTCTCTCTCTCTCTCTCTCTCTCTCTCACGTTTCTGTGAAGGGCGGAGCAGGAGACACAAAGGCATACAGGCTGCTCGACTGGTTTTCTCCATAGAGGCACAGTCGGGCTGCAGAATCAGCAAGGCTTCTTCTTTTCGCAAGGTACAGGCTGCAGGGTCCTTTCGTGTGCACACATAGGGCCTGCAGGAGGCGGACAAAGCTGGCGCAGGACTTTCTCACGCCTTCTCTCTCTTGGAAGGAGGCATAGGGCTGACGCCTTTCTTTTCTCTCTCTCTCTCTCTCTCTCTCTCTCTCTCTCTCTTGATCGGTCTTGGTGAAGATGGAGATCTAGGCAAGGATGATGGCTGCTCTGATCACACGCACGCGACCCTAAGGAGTACAAAGCTTCTCTTTCTTCCAGTCAGAGGGCTGTTCGGGGGTACTTCTCTCGGTTCCTTGTGAGAGGAGGAATTTGCAGCCCAAGAGGGCAGAAACAGGAGCAACAATTGAGTGTTTCAGGAAGGGTTCATGGACTGTTTCATGGCTGAGTTTTTGGCTACGTGCATGGGCAAATTGATTGTGTTTATAGGGCCTCATGGATGTACTATCTTGGCTGATTAGAGGTCAATAACAGTGGTGTTTTGGGGTACAGGGCTGTGTGAAACCTCAATGCTAAGAGGTCCAGAGGACTGGCAGTTTGAACATGCATATGTATAAGCCATGAATGGCCGTAATGTATTCAGTTAAACTCCTCCATTGAATTGAATAAAGAAATACCGAAAGGGGCGCCAAGCTTTGGGCCAACAGGTGTCGTCGTTCTTTTTGTGTAGGAGCACTCTAGCTCCCTGTTTATCTGTCTTATTTGCTGGATTATAACTGTGTTTGGGTGACTGCTAGTCTACCGCACTTGGGTTTCTACCAGAGGCCGGTTTCAGTAGCCGCTTTGCTTTCTCTCTCTCCTGAGCGACATGCCGTACAGCAGAACAACACCTCCCTGTACCCATCCTGCACAACTGAGCAAGTACCTGTGAACCTCGACAACAGCTTTTGTCACCAAGTGACCTAGCCTGCCTTTGCATGAATGCCGATATCACCCTGTACCCCAAGCTCCCAAATCAATGCTTATCGTAGGGATGAAGACTCCTGTGCCTGTATCCTGTAATCTAGAAGGCCATCTGCCTAGGGAATAGGAGTGGCTCACTGCCAAGTAACCACATCCCCCTCTCAAGGTGAACACCCTAAGAACCTAAAGGAAACACCTGTACACCAGCAAAACTATGTTGAACTGGCAAAAACTCATAGACCCCCTTTGCTGTCGAGAAAGGACTAACTGTCTTCCACACACACCTCGAGGATGAGAATCCAAGTGTGCACCCATGAGTCTGAAAACTCTGACAAAGCAAAGATTGGCCGAGCAAGGGCTCAAGGCCATGTGAGAAGGCACCATTCCTGAAAAAGAACACCTGCCTCCACTGCCTCCAAGAACGCAGATGAGATAATGCAAAAAACGCTGCTATAAACAGCTGGCAGCACGTGTACCAAGAAGAAGAGAGGGAAGAGGAAAACACAGCAACTTCAACACCTCCTCTGGTTGCCCCAGATCTGCAGAAAACACATCCATAGGTATCTCCCCTTCTTGCTACCCCATATCTGCAGAAAACGCAGCCAGGCTGTCTGCCCTGCTTGCTGCCCCATATCTGCAGAAAACGCAGCCAGGCTGGCTGCCCTGCTGGCTGCCCCATATCTGCAGAAAACGCAGACATGCTGGCTGCCCTTCACCTGCTCACAAGGGCAGAAAACGCAGCCATGAGAGTACCTATTCTGGAGAAAAACGCTCCTTCCTCCTCTGCAACCAGCAGCATCAAAAAAACGCAGAAATCCGTCTCTCTAAAAAAACGCTAGAACACCTACTGTAGAAGAGCCTCAACCCAGTGCTCTAATACCATGTCAAAAGTGCGCAGCGGAAAGCGTGAGACATAGTCACAGAGATAAAGAAAACAAATCGGCATAATGATGAAGAAGCAATGATACAATCAGCCCTGTGCAAGGGGTGGTCCCCGTATGTGTGGGCATGATGAACTACTCCCCTGAGGGAGGACCCGGGCCTGGAAGCCCCTATCAGAGTGAGTACAAATGAGAAGGAGGCAAGCCTTATATAGCCCCAAGATAAGCTGGCCGACTTGCTCCAGAAAAGTCTCACGACTGGACAAAAATAAACATGTGATAATGAGTGGCCAACCCTACAACCAAGGGCCTAAACATGAGGAAAAAATAAGGTGCTGCCCAAGATAAATCTGGGCACCCCTGGTACACAACTTGGGCACACTACCAGGAGATGAATAATGCTAACATCCTCTCCTCTCTCCCCCTCTCTCTCTATTTTCTGCACATCTTCATTCAGTTTTGTGCGTTAATTCCGTCACGAAAAGTGTGCTGATTTCCGAGCATTGAAGTTACCAATCTCCCCCGAAGCTTCCGCATGTTACAATTGTATCAGAGCCTACTTCAAGTGCAAAGATTCAGCAAAGAAACCAGAATTTTTTCTCGCTCGTGTGGTTGGTTTTCAGACGCCGGCGGACTACCCCTTTTCGAAGTGACTCTTGTCCCTCAAAGGACGGTTGGTTTTCAGCCTCCGGAAGTCTCCCACACACATAGTGGATGGTCAGACTGCGCTCCGGAAAGGAAGTGCGTTTTCCTGCTATGGCGAGCTTCGATGACGACAGAGACCAAGAACCTTGGGACCAGAGTGCACCGGGCAGCCCAGCTAGGACACCAGGCTTCAGTGTTACAGATATGTTCCAACAGATGATAAGAGCAATCACAGACCAGACAACCAAGTTGGAAGAGCAGAAGACGCAGATCTTGGCTCTGGAAGAGCGTACCTGTTCTCCAGCGTCACGTTTTCCATCTCCTCCTCCCTCTCCTTCCGTATCCCAGATTCCAGATCCTCGACACAGGGACCCTCTCACGGGGTCACGACCCCAGCCGAGCTCTTTGCTTGAGTTTCAGATGCGTGCATTGGAGATCCGACGACGTGAAGACAAAGCCATGCGACGCATGGAACACGAGCGTTACCTAGCTAGAAGCTTTGGACGCCAGATTGACACTGGCGGCGCCCTCAAATCATTTTCTCGAGAAAATGAACTTCAGTAAGTATAATGGTAAACTCAATCCCACAACTCTCTATTCATAGTTGCATCAGTTTGAAGCTTACTTTGCCGCAGTTAGAAAGACAGATACTGACAGAGTGATCTTAACCAGTTGGTACTTGGAAGGTGAGACCATTCCTTGGTGGACTCAGTGGGCTCATGCCCACACCAGATTAGGTATGGCAGCTTATGAGTGGGACGAGTTTTTCCGCGACCTTAAGCAGCGGTTTCTACCGCCCCACTACCTTGAGCGACTCGAAGACGAGTTCACGGAAGCGCGTCAAAACGCGCAACCAGTCCTTCAGCTTGCCAATAGAATTTCGACTTTATGTTTGCAATTAGGCTTATCTGATTCGGACAAGAAAGGGCAGTTTTCGTATGGCCTTGACACGCAAATCCAATGGGAGGTGCGTATGTTTAGGCCAGCCACCTTCGAAGACGCACTCTCGCATGCGCAGAGTGCAGAAATGAAGCATAATGGTGGCAAGCCCAAGACTTCCCAGCCAGCTTCTCCCAAGGCTACCGCCTCGGGGGGCAAAGACTAGAACCAGACGGGGTCTTCCCCTCCAAGACAGAGCCCGGGAGCCTCTGGCTCCAAGAACTCGAACAATGCGTCTAAGCTTACTCCAGACCAAAAAGTGGAGGCAAGCAAGATAGGTGGCAAGTTGAGTGCTGAGGAGCTTTCTCAGTACAAGGAGGAGGGTAGATGTTTCTTTTGTCATACAAAAGGACATACTTCTCAGGAGTCCCAAGAAGCCTCCAAAGCCCGCCGCCACTGCCTCCACAGCTTCCGTGGTGAGCACAGCTCCCACACAGACCCGAGCGGCTGCCCCTAGTTCTTCAAACCCCGGTGCTTCAGTCGGAGCAATTATTAGCCGGGAGCTCGAAGATAAGCCGAAGGGCGCCCATGACCAGGAGTATGAGTGCAATGAATTGCTCAAATCCTTTGGCTACATAGGTGGCCAGAGAGTCGTTGTCTTGTTTGACAGCGGCAGCACGGAGGATGTGGTCACGGAACAGGCCGCTAGGCGTGCCCGTTTTGACCTACTTCGGTGGACAAACGGGTTGAGGGTTTTAGCACAGGCATGACAACGAGCGTCATGTATGAAGCTCTAGGTGCTAAGTTAGTTATTCAGGACATAGAATTTGTGCGTGATTTTATGGTTGCCCCTCTTGTAGGAGCAGACATAATTTTGGGTATTCAGTGGTTTCACAAGTTTCTTCCTGATGTCAAGTGGGACAAGCACACGTTCCAGATCAATCGGAATGTGTCAAACGCCCCAGTGACCATTAAGTGTGAGCCAAGAATTCCAAACTTTCCACTCATAAGCCACTTGCAGGCTAAGCGAGCAGTCAGGAAAGACGCACAGTGTGCGATGATATACATCCAGACAGACCAGACGGTGGCCAGTGCTTCCAAGAAGTACTCGACTCTCCATGAAAAGTTCCAGAAGATTTTTCTTTGGGACAGTCTCCCTCCCCAGCTCCCCCTGTCCAGACCGGAGGACCACAAAATTGACCTCCTCCCAGGCTCGGAACCCCCAAGCAAGTTTCCGTATCGCCTATCAAAGGCAATGGAATTGGAGTTGGACCACCAACTCCAAGAATTGTTGCAATCTGGCTTCATCCGCCCCAGCGTGTCGCCATTTGCAGCACCGATCTTATTTGTCAAGAAGAAAGATGGGTCTTCCCGTTTGTGTCGACTATCGTGCACTCAACAAGCTGACTATCAAGAGTAGATTCCCGATGCCTCGAATAGATTATATTCTCGAGAGGCTGAATGGAGCAAAGGTGTTCCCGAAACTTGATTTAAAGAGTGGGTACCACCAGGTGAGGATTGTGGAGGGGGACATCCCCAAGACAGCCTTCCGTACGAAACGGGCCCACTATGAATTTGTGGTCATGCCATTTGGCTTGACGAACGCCCCAGCTACATTTAACCGCATGATGATGCGTGTTTTCTGGGATTTGATTGGAAAGTGTGTGTTCATATTTCTGGACGACATACTGGTATTTTCAGCTATGGTTGAGCAGCATGACATTGATGTGGAGAAAGTTCTTAAGTTACTGGAAAGCAACAAGCTCTACATCAATGAAAAGAAGTCGGAATTTTATTTGTTCCAGGTGCATTACTTGGGATACATAATTAGTGCAGAAGGCATTCGACTTGATCCGGCTAAAGTAGCCGAGATTGTCAATTGGGAAATACCTCAGACAGCCTATGACATCAGATCCTTTGTGGGTATATGCCAGGCATAATCCACCCACATAGACAAGTTTTTTGATCTCTCGGCGGATCTCACCGATCTGCTAAAGGGTGTGAAGACAAGAAGGCAAAAGATTCGAATAACTCCACGAGCGTTGGAGGCATTCAAGAACCTCAAGGTGGCTTTGTCAGAAGTGCCTTGTTTAGCACTTATTTGCCTTTAGTTCAAGCTGTTTTGAATGATTCTTTTTCTTCACGATTGACAGGACTCCATATGAGGCAGCATTTGGAAGACCTTTCCAGTCATTGTTGACCAGGATCTCGTCTTCAGTACTTGAAGCGAACAGAGAAACAGAATCTTACCAAGAGATTTTAGAGTCAGTAAAAGACAGATTGGCTAAAGCGCAAGAGGCCTACACTCGACAAGCCAATAAAGACAAGAAGGGATATGAAGTTTTCGAAAGGGGATTGGGTTTATCTTCGGATTATGAAGCAAAGGTTGAAGCAGGTGGGCAAGCGATGCCCAAAGTTACGGAGCTTCGGACCTTTTCCCATCCAGAAGAAGATTAATAAGGTGTCTATGCAGCTAAAGCTACCTCCAAGTTGGACTATGCACGATGTGTTTCACGTCAGTTGGTTAAAGCCATATGCAGGTCTAACCCTTCAGAAGTCAAAGACGAGGCAGAACCAAATATTGTTGATGAAGCAGAAGTTATGGTTCCAAAACAGATCCTTCTGCACCGTTTCAAGCATGGCTCAGGCCGGAGACAAAGACAGTTCCTCACGAAGTTTCAGGACCGAGGGACCCATGAAGTGGTATAGCTTGACAAAGAGTTTTTCGAAGACTATCCGGCGTAATTGACAGATTATTTGAAGGCTATGCAGCTTCCGTCAAGTTAAGCAAAAGGGGATGTCACGTGCATCCCACTAGTGGATGCCACGTCGACATATCTGTACACAAGGTGCAGGACCAGTGATGGTAAACTTGTCCCATGTGAGCCCAGTCCGAGACGAGTCAGCCAGGGATCCATCCCAGTCGTCCGAGGTCAGGTGTGCATTGTCCTGCACAGGAGTCCAAGGTCAAGTGTGCACTGTCCTGCACAGGAAACAGTGCCAATCCGCGCTGTGAGTCTCCCTCTGGAATGATGACAGTGATTCTGTGTATTTGGTATGGTACCGGATGCCAGATCATTGTGTAGATAGTTAGGGTTTGCTTTTAGGAATAGGGGCCAGCCCATAGGGCTACCCCAAGACTTAGTGTGGGCATGGGGATAGTGTGAAACCACCCCCATGAGGGCCAGGAAAGCCCTGGCTGAACCCACCAGCCATGGAGGGGCTGTAAGACAGCCCCACGGGCATGCCTGTGATATGCAGCGGACGTCTTTGTATTGGTTGATCCTGTCACACAATATGCTCACACCGTCTTTTGTATCCTGAGTTTCGTGAGTTTAGCAATCCATTTCATTTACTTCAAACTTTAAAGAGATGAGAGAGAGAGATATGAACACTGTACACCAGATTGGGTCCCGAATTACCCACTGAAGGGCCCCCTATCCCGATAACGAGATAGTATTTGCTTTATTACTTTAGAGAGAATGACTTTGGACTGTAGATAAGCCAAACGCAAGATCTCGGAGGATCGGAGTATGGCTGATCTGTACACTGCTGTAGAAACACCTCAATGACTTGATCTCGAGCCTATGCACCCCTCCCAAGGGCATGAGGAAGGGCTGCACACCTGAGGCTCAAAGAAGAAGAAGGTGGACTGTTCTACACACTGTTAGAATGCTGAAAACACATATGAATGCTGAGTTACCTTCACCAGATGACTGCTGAATGTGTTGATGATGCATAGAAGGCTGGACACACTGATGCAAACAACTGTTTCAAGGCTGGAAACTGCTGTAGACTGTTGCTTCAGGGCTGGATTCTGCTGTGGACAGAAACGCAGGTATCTAGAGAAGGCTGTGGACTGAAACGCATGGGCAACAAAGGACTATAGATCTGCTGCTGTACGGCTGGAGCAAAACGCAGGTCTACTGCTGTATGGCTGCACCAAAACGCAGATATGCAGGCTGAATGCTACTGGTTTTCAGGCGTGGAACTGAGCTGAAGATGTATGCTGAATCTAGGGCATGAACTGATGCTGAGGACAAGCACCTAGGGCTGGGCTGAAGCTATGGATCTCAAGGGCTGGAGAAGAAAGCTTATGGGCACTAGGGCTGGATTAGTCTTGGGCTGAAAGCAAGAGAGAGGAGAGCTCTTAGCACAATGAAGACTGAATGAGCAAAAGAGGCTCTAGGCAAGCCTATTTATACTAACTGGAGGTTGGTCATTAAATAAAATTAATATTTATAAATGCCCAATAATGCAAATAATGATAAATAAATACTAATAAATATGGGAAAAATACCAGATAAATCCCAGTAAATTCCCTAAGGCTTTGGGGATGTTCTAAATGATGCACAGGCATATGTATGCATATTATGCAAGATGCAGAGTGCTTTCTGATGCAAACCCTAAGGCTTCTACTGACTCTACATGCATGAATGATTCTCTCCAAGTGGGTTAAGGGACTTGACTGACTGACTGACCCACTAAGGCTGAGGAATGACCTACGTAGCTCGTGCCTGACTTATCCTGGACTGAGGATGTACAATGGGGTCACGGCGTACGACAAATATCATCCTATTGGGTTCTAAAACTGTACAAATGTTGCACTTCTGATGATGAGCCATCTTGTCACCATGCACTTAGTGCAGAGTGCATGTGACATTCCCTCCTGATTAGCTTGGCGGCAGGTTCATGGCTTCCAAGTAGTCCGCCAATAACTGGGGGTACCTATGGAAGAACTCCTCGTCGAGCCATACGGCTTCGTGGGTGCCTCGATCTCGGAACTTCGTATAGAACTGACGAATCCGTCGACCGGAACCATGCTTCCATCGATGAAGAAGGATCTGCTCAAGCTCAATAACTTCTGCCTCGTCTACCACGTCTGGCTGCTGTTCATCTGAAACATCAAACACTTCTGGACCAACATATGGTTTTAGCCAAGAAACATGGAAAACATCATGCATTGTCCAACTGGCAGGCAACTTTAACTTCATTGAGACATCACTTATCTTCTTAACTATTGGAAAAGGGCCAAAACTACGGAAAGAAAGCTTGGGACAACGATTGCCCACTTGTTTCAATCTCTGCTTCATGATACGCAAATAGACCCAATCCCCTTCCATCTCGTCTAGATTTATTTGCCTGTCTGCTATATGCTTCCTGAGCTTTGGTCAAGCGGTCTTTGACTGACTCAATGATCTCGGAAAATGCTTCCGTGGTTTTATTAGCCTCTAAAGATGGAGATACCATTCTCGTCAAAAGAGAAGAAAAACGGCGACCAAAGGCTGCTTCATATGGAGTCCGTCCGACACTGGATGAATGCGTGTCGTTCAAGATAGCTTGGACCAACGGAAGATAGTGCTCCCATTTGGACTGCTGGTCATGACAGTATGACTTGAGGACATCAAAGGCCAACTGATTATAAATTTCTGTCTGGCCATCTGTCTGGGGATGGAATGCACTAGACAACTGCAACTTAGTTCCAAAGTTTTCAAATAATGCCCTCCAGAAATGCGAGGTAAACTTGGAATCTCTATCTGATGTTATGGTGCTAGGCAAACCACAAATTGGATACCAATGCTTGAGAAACAGACGGGCTACGTCCTCGGCTGTGGCCGTATGCTTGCATGGGATGAGCATGCATAACTTACTAAAGCGATCCACAATGGTAAAACACTGAGTGTTACGGGATCCAGTGGATGCTGGTAGAGGCCCTACAAAGTCCATAGATATGTCGATGAAAGGTCCGTCGGGGATAGGCAAAGGTTGAAGTAAACCTGCCTTCTTTGAATGGGGAACCTTGACTTTTTGACAAATCTTACAGCCTTGGACATGTGCATAGACATCACGCCTCATCTTTGGCCAATAAAAGGACCGTTCTAATTTCTCGAGGGTACTGTTGATACCCCTATGTCCTCCAACTAAGGAGTCATGGGCATCGTGGAGAAGAGCGGAACGCTTTTCCCGAGTAACACAGAGACGGTTCTTGTAGAACAACCAACCGTTCTGTACTGAATAGTGGCCAGGCTCAGAAGTGAGGGCCAAACTATACTGAGTACCAAACTCAGGGGAGTCGACATATTGGTCTTTCATACTATCCAAGTCCTTCCCCGTGATTTCGAGAATGGTAGCTTCATGGACTGCCTGGATGCTGGACTTTCGACTGAGAGCATCTGCTACTGGGTTATGCTTACCAGGGATGTATTCAATCATACCTCCAAACTGTTGGAAGATTTGACTCCACCTGGCTTGTCGATCACTCCACTGGGCACTTGGCATAGTCTGAAGCCACTTAAGTGCTTGGTGGTCTGTTTTCACTGTGAAAGCCTGTCCATAAAGAAAAGGCTTCCAATGTTTGAGCGCTGTGATCACACCCAAAAGCTCTTTGTCATATACCGAATAATTCTTTTCGGCGACATCCAACTTTCTACTGTAATATGCCACGGGTCTATTGTCCTGTTGGAGGACTGCACCTATGGCTACATTGCTGGCATCGGTGATGACCTCGAAAGGTTCGTCCCATGATGCTAACTTTAATACAGGTGCTTCTGAGGCAGCTTTCTGGAGTGCACGGAATGCATCAAGTGCCTTACCTGTAACTGAGACTTTCTGCTTGCGAGTCTTCACCCCCTTGAGCAAGTCGGTAAGAGGTGCTGCTAGGTTGGAAAACTGATGCACATGGGTACTATAGGCCTGACAAAGACCTACGAATGAACGGATTTCTTGGGCAGTCTTAGGAATATCCCAATCTAAGATCTCTTGAACCTTTGAGGGGTCCAGTCTAATCCCATCGGAACCGATGATGTAGCCCAAATACTGAACTTCCTTAACACCAAAGATAGACTTTTTGGCATTTATGTAGAGCTGATTATCTCGCAAAAGTTGCAAGACTTTCTCCACATCTTTCTCATGCTGCTCCGCAGTGGCTGAGAAGACTAGTATGTCATCAAGGAATATGAAAACACACTTCCCAATGTGGACTGCGAAAATCCTAGACATCATCTTATTGAACGTTGCGGGTGCATTTGTAAGCCCAAAAGGCATGACTACGAACTCGTAGTGACCACGCTCTGTCCTGAAAGCTGTTTTTGGAATGTCAGCTTCAAAAATGCGGACCTGATGGTAACCACTCTTGAGGTCGATCTTAGTGAAAAATTTAGCACCGTCTAAACGCTCCAAAATGTACTCTATCCTGGGCATAGGAAACTTGTTCTTGATAGTGAGTTTGTTTAATGCCCTGTAGTCTACACAAAGGCGTGCCGACTTGTCCTTCTTTTGGACAAATAGGATAGGTGCAGCAATCAACCTCTGGAAACCTTTCAACTGTTTTTGACATTGGTGGTGTGCTTGGGGGTATAGTGGCTGGTTACATATCAGACAGGATGGGGGCAAGTGCTACAACAGCAGCATCATTCATGTATTTCTCGATACCGGCTCTTTTTCTCTACCGTATCCTCGGCTCGGTTTCTCTATGGCTAAACCTTACTCTGATGTTTGTGGCTGGGATGTTTGTGAATGGGCCATATGCCCTAATCACCACAGCAGTCTCAGCTGACCTTGGCACCCATAAATCTTTAAAGGGAAACTCTAGAGCTTTGGCAACTGTGACTGCTATCATAGATGGCACTGGGTCGATGGGAGCGGCAGTGGGACCATTATTGACTGGCTACATATCTGAATCGGGATGGAACTCGGTGTTTTACATGCTCATGATGTCCGCTTTGTTCGCAGGATTGCTTTTGACAAAACTTGTGATAACAGAGGTGAGGGAACTGATGACGAGAGAAAAGGCGGCCTCCAGTGAGAGCTGATGATATGGGCAAGCAAGAGCATGGACACCGATACTAAGCAGGTACATGACTGTCTCTCATCCTAAGGTACATAGTTCTTAGCACTAAGAGCTTTATAAATCGGTTACACATAAAGCTTATGTCCAAGAGGGTTGACTATAGTAGGGGAGGAAGAAGGCCGAATGAATCCGGCTCGGAGAAGCTCAGATAACTGCTTTTCCAACTCGCCCTCTAAAGTCTTGGAAAGACGATAGGGAAACCTGCTAGGAGGGTCTGATCCAGGGACCAAATCAATGTGATGGTCCTCAAGGCGAGAGGGTGGGAGATCGTCCCTAAGCATAATGTCCTGGTGTCTGGATAGGAGGTCTGCTAATTGAGGGACTGAAGATGTAAGGGATGCTACTAATGAGGGAGGGGCTGTTTGAGCACAAACATAAAGGAGTGCTCCTTCTGCTCCCTTGCGGATAGCTCGTCGGGCCTGGAGATGTGAAATCAATGGGATGCCAAGAATGCTTCTATCCCCACGAATCATGACAGGCTCAGGAAAACCTTTACAAAAATTTAAAAGTGTCCTGCCCCCAATCGGGAATAGGCTCATACTGACGGAACCACTGAATTCCTAAGATCATGTCACACCCTAACAGAGGGGAGACGATGAAATCTCGTTGAAATGAGGCCTTCTGAACTTCAAAGGCAAACTGCTGTGCCTTCTGGGAAATGTGGGTGCGAAGACCAGGTGTAAACCCGTCCACATCCAAATGATATGGGACTAAAGTACAGTTCAATTTGTTAGCCAACTGGGGAGAGATGGCGTCTTCAGAACTACCCATATCGAAAAGGACTACAAACTGTCGGCCCTGGGCAGAGCCATAAGCTCGGATAAGGCTCTTCTGAGCAGCATCGCTCTCACCCTCCTGCTTAGCATCAAATACCACAGATGGTATAGGATGCATGGAAGGTAAAAGTTGAACTGCATTTGAGGTAGTAGGCGGGCTGGAGGAGCTGGGGAAGCTGTGGCAACTGTGGCAGAAGGAGCTTTGGCAGCTTGTGCCGCTTGCCATTTGTGGCAATCCTTCTTACCATGCCCTATAATATGACAGAAAAAACATCTATTTTCTGACTGATACTTCTTTTGCTCCTCTGGAGGAAGATAACCTCCAGTAATGCCTGCTTTAGCCTTTTCATCAGGGGTTTTCTTAGGTTCTTTATCCTTTTTACCCCCTGAACTGGAGCTATTACTGATGTCCTTCTTAGCATCTTTAGAAGATGCGGTACCTTTCCCTGTCTGTGCAGCTGATTGCTGCTGCTGGGGTTTGGTACTGGACTGAGATGTCTGCTTGGGCTTGCCCCCGTTGAGCTTCATTTCTTCATTCTAAGCGAGAGTCAGAGCCCGGTCATAAGTACTTGGTTCAAAGTTACGAACTGTGAACCGAATGTTAGAGTCCAATCCACGAATGAATTGCTCCATCTTGGCCTGCTCAGATAACCCTAACTGCTGTGCTAAAGTAATAACCTTACCGGAAAACTGAAGCACTGGGGAACCGTTCTGCCTGAGTCCATAGAACTCGTCTTTCAGACCGGTCATGTACTGGGGCGGGAGAAATCTGGTCTTCAGGTCATGGACAAAGATGTCCCAGTCAAAGGCTGTGACACCTGTGGCCTGGTCAGTATGAATACTAGACCAATGCTGCCACCAAGTGACTGCCTCACTAGTGAGATGGGGAGCCGCTAAGTGGACTTTGTCTTGAGGGTCTGTGATCCTAGCTAATGGAAAATGAGCATTAAATTGATGAACAAATTGATTAACTGAAGAATGATCACACTTACCATCATACTTGCTGAAATTCGGTTGACTGCGAATGATGGTGGTTGCTGCTGCGGGCTGCTGGCTGGTGACACCTATGACTGGGGAGACTGAGGAGAGCTGCTGATACCTCAAGTGTATGGCCTCCTTTTCCCGTTGGTGTTCGAGTAGCATACGTTCTCGATCAAGCTCACGTTGGTGTTCCCGAGCGGCGAGGTCAGCCTGACGCCGGTCTTCGTCGATCCTGCGTTGGGCTTCCTCATAGTCCCGTCTTTCTTCTTTTTCTCTTCTCCTTCGGGCCTCGTCCTCTCTCCTTTGTTGTTCCATCTGAAAGAAGAGGGAGATGTAGTCGGGTGCTGCTGGAGGTGTAGAAGGACGTGCTGCTGCTGCCTCCAAGAGTTGGAGACGCTCCATGAGTAGCTGGTTCTGAGCTCTAAGAAGAGCTATGGTGTCTGCTGTAGGCGGAGGAACAAGGTCTCCTTCGGGGGAGACGTCTTCCAGCTGATGAGTACTCTCTCTTGTAGACATGATGCTAAATCGGTGGTCGTGCCGGAACGCAATCTAACCATCCAAGGATGCCCCCACGCTAGGATACGGTGTGTGTGGACTATCTGAATCTGATACCAATGTGATATGCAGCGGAAGTCTTTGTATTGGTTGATCCTGTCACACAATATGCTCACACCGTCTTCTGTATCCTGAGTTTCGTGAGTTTAGCAATCCATTTCATTTACTTCAAACTTTAAAGAGATGAGAGAGAGAGATATGAACACTGTACACCAGATTGGGTCCCGAATTACCCACTGAAGGGCCCCCTATCCCGATAACGAGATAGTATTTGCTTTATTACTTTAGAGAGAATGACTTTGGACTGTAGATAAGCCAAACGCAAGATCTCGGAGGATCGGAGTATGGCTGATCTGTACACTGCTGTAGAAACACCTCAATGACTTGATCTCGAGCCTATGCACTCCTCCCAAGGGCATGAGGAAGGGCTGCACACCTGAGGCTCAAAGAAGAAGAAGGTGGACTGTTCTACACACTGTTAGAATGCTGAAAACACATATGAATGCTGAGTTACCTTCACCAGATGCCTGCTGAATGTGTTGATGATGCATAGAAGGCTGGACACTGATGCCAACAACTGTTTCAAGGCTGGAAACTGCTGTAGACTGTTGCTTCAGGGCTGGATTCTGCTGTGGACAGAAACGCAGGTATCTAGAGAAGGCTGTGGACTGAAACGCATGGGCAACAGAGGACTGTAGATCTGCTGCTGTACGGCTGGAGCAAAACGCAGGTCTACTGCTGTATGGCTGCACCAAAATGCAGATATGCAGGCTGAATGCTACTGGTTTTCAGGCGTGGAACTGAGCTGAAGATGTATGCTGAATCTAGGGCATGAACTGATGCTGAGGACAAGCACCTAGGGCTGGGCTGAAGCTATGGATCTCAAGGGCTGGAGAAGAAAGCTTATGGGCACTAGGGCTGGATTAGTCTTGGGCTGAAAGCAAGAGAGAGGAGAGCTCTTAGCACAATGAAGACTAAATGAGCAAAAGAGGCTCTAGGCAAGCCTATTTATACTAACTGGAGGTTGGTCATTAAATAAAATTAATATTTATAAATGCCCCATAATGCAAATAATGATAAATAAATACTAATAAATATGGGAAAAATACCAGATAAATCCCAGTAAATTCCCTAAGGCTTTGGGAATGTTCTAAATGATGCACAGGCATATGTATGCATATTATGCAAGATGCAGAGTGCTTTCTGATGCAAACCCTAAGGCTTCTACTGACTCTACATGCATGAATGATTCTCTCCAAGTGGGTTAAGGGACTTGACTGACTGACTGACCCACTAAGGCTGAGGAATGACCTACGTAGCTCGTGCCTGACTTATCCTGGACTGAGGATGTACAATGGGGTCACGGCATACGACAAATATCATCCTATTGGGTTCTAAAACTGTACAAATGTTGCACTTCTGATGATGAGCCATCTTGTCACCATGCACTTAGTGCAGAGTGCATGTGACAATGCCAAGGGCAGCCGACAGTACATGAAGCTTTTATAGGGCTGTAGGGCAAGTTTGGGGCAGCCCATACAGGCTACCCAGTCCCCAAGACAGTCTCGATTCAGTGCCCAGCCCATCAAGGGCCAGGACAGCCAAGGAGTGCTAACGCAAAGGGGTGAAGGACTGCAGGTCAAGGGCAGAGATTTCTCGGCCAAGAAAGGTCAAGATTTCTGTATTTTCTTTTCAAATTTACATCATTCTAATAAAGCAAATACACCATTCGTGGTGGGGGCCCTACAGAGGGTATTTGGGACCCAATACTGTGTCCTCTCCTCTCTCCCTCTCTCTCTATTTTCTGCACATCTTCATTCAGTTTTGTGCATTAAGTGTGCTGATTTCTGAGCATTGAAGTTACCAATCTCCCCCGAAGCTTCCGCATGTTACACCTTCTTGAAACATTCAATTGTTGCTTCTGTTTCTGCCCTCTTGGGCTGCAAATTCCTCCTCTCACAAGGAACCGAGAGAAGAACCCCCGAATAGCCCTCTGACTGGAAGAAAGAGAAGCTTTGTACTCCTTAGGCTCACGTGCGTGTGATCAGAGCAACCATCATCCTTGCCTCAATCTCCATCTTCACCAAGACTGAGAGAGAGAGAGAGAGAGAGAGAGAGAGAGAGAGAGAGAGAGAAAAGAAAGGCTTAAGCCTTGTGCCTCCTTCCAAGAGAGAGAAGGCATGAGAAAGTCCTGCGCCAGCTTTGTCCGCCTCCTGCAGCCCTATGTGTGCCTGCACACGAAAGGACCCTACAGCCTGTACCTTGTGAAAAGAAGAAGCCTTGCTGATTCTGCAGCCCGACTGTGCGTCTATGGAGAAAACCAGTCGAGCAGCCTGTATGCCTTTGTGTCTCCTGCTCCGCCCTTCACAGAAACGTGGGGGGGAGAGAGAGAGAGAGAGAGAGAGAGAGAGAGAGAGAGGGATCAGCGCACCCTCCTGTGTACCCAGCCGAGCAGCCCTTCCCAGTCGAAAAGCACCTTTTCCAAAAGCCGCCTGTGTGTCAGCACTCTCCCCATGGCCAGCCTCATCCACCTATGCTGTATGCAGCCTGACTCCTCTGCTGCTGCCCGACCAGCCCGCCAATTGCTTGGAGAGAGCGCCCACGTGCAGCTGCAATCCAGCCACCTGTTTCCCCAAGAGCGAAAAAGCCCACGCATGCAGCTGTAGCCCGATTTTCTCCAAAAGGTGTCCTCCTTCAAAAATAGGGTGGGCTCCCCTAAAAAGGCCACAATGCACTTCAAAAGGGTATTCTTTTAGTTAAAAGGTTTTTAAAACCTTTGTCCCCTTGTCCCCTCCACACATGGGGTTTTATTAGTTTTTAAAACTTTTGTCCCCTTGTCCCAAGTGTGAACATTAATATATATATATATATATATATATATATAGCACAGGCAGAAGCATAAACAGTAAACATATGAGAGAGTGCAAAGGAGAGAGAGAGAGAGTTGGACAAAATCACCTTTTATAACAGCAGTAAAGCTTTACAATGGCAATGGCCAGCAACCGGATGTTGAACTATGTGCAAGTGAATTGGATGAATGAGTGAATAATGGGGAACTCCTTATATAGTGCACGAGTGAGCTGGCCGACTGCTCACAGAACAAATAAATAGGAGAAATACAATAAAATGCCCAGATAAATGGTAAAGCCCCAGAACACTGAGATGCACAATTCTAACATCCCCTCTGCAGCTCAGTGTGTGCAAGAGTCGGAAGAAGATAAGTCAATGAAGATGCAACCATGGACCCTCCAACACCGTGAATACTGGAATCACCTCGGAGAGAGCACCCACCAACCTGTTTCCTCGAAACAAGATGCCACCGCAAGGAACTTTGCTTGGCCACGAATTCCCACACAAGTGTGCAGTGAACTCCAAAAAATAGATGATGAGCTGCTGGACACACCACGCCCATAACCCCCAACAGTGGACGGAACACATCATGTCCCAAAAGCCTCGAACAATGAACTTGGAACAGATCCACTTCATAATCTCTGTTGTACCAAAGATAACCATGTCCAAACACATGTCTAATGCTTGGACCTCTGAATCACGGTCCCCATGCACCAGTAGGTGGAGCTATAATCAGCCCCCTCTCCCGCCCACAAGCCTCTTCTGGCTGGAAGCACATGGGGGGAAACTGCATGTGTACTAGAGAAGCACACCATCTAGGGTCTCCTAAGCCGAAAGCGCTCAGAGAGCCCTAGAAGTGGTACTAGAATCTGTATCACTATCATGTGTCGTGTCTTTGCCTTTTCTCTGAGATGAAGCCTTGCCCTTAGTCTTGTCCTTTTTCTTGGACAAACAATCCTTGGACAGATGTCCTCTTTTCCCGCAAGAGAAGCACCATCTCCGACCTTTCTTTTGAACTAAGGAAAGTGCCTGGTCAGAACTGTTGATTGACACCTTCAATTACCCTGTGAGATGAGAACGAACCACTCCTCCAAAAGTAGGGAGCTAAGATCATCAAGATCCAATTGAGTGGATGTGACCTGGCACCGCAAAGATCGAGAAATAACATCATAGTCCGGAGGAAGCTTGGTGAGGATAAGAGCAGCGTAGTTGTGGATAACCTTGGCCTTCATGAGAAAAGACTGCATGGAATTGCCTTCAGGAAATAACAAACCGTAGAGCTGCCCCTACAAGGTAACTGCCCTCATCGATGAATGTCGTGCAAAGAGATCCTCCAACTTTGACCATACTTGATGAGCACTGGAGAGAGTTTGCACTGCCGGTAAGACCTCCTCGGTGTGATAGTCCGCACAAGCACAGAATGTGCCTTCGAGTCCCGATTCTCCCTCTCCCGGTCTTGTAATTCCACAGCAAATTCATCCTCTTGATCTTGGGTCCACCTAGAGTTTTGAGGATGCTCGGGCTTCCTTTGAGTGCCCTAAACAATGTCCCACAAACCCTTGTAGATGAACCAAACCCGCATCTGAAGCTTCCAATGAGCATAGTTGGATCCTTTCAACTTGTCATCCTTGTTTGTACACGGGGGAGCCATATCCACAGCAACAAGGAACAAATCTTAGCTCTCAAGTGCTTTCCAACGAAGCGAGGCACCAGGAACAATCAGCCCCCTCTCAAACCGTAGAGAGAAAGAGGCGGGACAGCAGCAAAACAGTCCAAGATCCACCGCGAACCTCCTACCGAAAGGGCAGGGACTCGTGGAGGAAGAAGACAATGTAGGGCCACTTGTATGGCAACACCAAATGCAAAGAACACACCAAAAAACAGATGCCGGTGCAGAAAACACAGCCACAACTCCACCTTTTACCTCTGTAGAAGAAAACGTAGCCAAGTGAACTAGCCGGATTGCCTATGTAGGAGAAAACACAGCCACCAAAACTGGCCTGCAACAAACAGCCAGCTGGCTGGACCTGAAAACACAGCACTGTTGGGGAAACGCAGCCACTGTTGTCACAGATCTGTAGCCGGGAGAGATGTGGAGAAAAACACACAGCAAAAGGAGGGAAAGGTGGGCAGATTTGCAAAGTTTGGAGCATCCTGGACCTAAGCGTATGATACTGGAGATAGCACAGGCAGAAGCATAAACAGTAAACATATGAGAGAGTGCAAAGGAGATAGAGAGAGTTGCACAAGATCACCTTTTATAACAGCAGTAAAGCTTTACAATGGCAATGGCCAGCAATTGGATGTTGAACTATGTGCAAGTGAATTGGATGAATGAGTGAATAATGGGGAACCCCTTATATAGTGCATGAGTGAGCTGGCCGACTGCCTCTAGGGCTGGCCGTCTACTCACAAGTCAAATAAATAGGAGAAATACAATAAAATGCCCAGATAAATGGTAAAGCCCTAGAACACTAAGATGCACAAATCTAACAAGGGGAAGAGAGCATGTTGTTGTTGTACGACCAACGCACCAAAGAGGGAAAAAGATCACTGCTATCCGCCAGACGAGAGAGATCTGCTGCCTGCCACCCTGTCTCCCATGTGCATCCTTCCTCTTGCTTTTAAAGGAGTCGACCAACCCAAAAATCGCTGTGCTTTTCCCCTTTTTGCCAAAAGTGCCTGAATAGCCAAAAATGTCAACTTATCTCGTAAAACACTAGGCCCCTACACACTATCGTCTTGCATAATCTCAATATGTGCTCCTCTTGTGGTGTGCCCTCTGCTCTCCGTGTCTCTATCCAAAGGTGATAAGAAGACACCCTCAACTAACCAATGGCAATCCTCATGGCATGGGATATATGTCTATAGAGATAGTTGGGCTTCTCAAAAAACCCATCCTTAGCGACTCAAAAAAAATGCTCTCTGTAGAACTGCAAAAAGCTTACATGTACCTGCAATCTCAAACCTCTACACGCACGCGCACGCGCACAGAAGCTTCCATGAACCTGCAATCTCAAGCATCCACCAAGAGAGAGAGAGAGAGAGAGAGGTCCTTACTTGTGTTAAAAAAATATATGAACGCGTAGCAAAAAGAGCAAAAAGGGAGTATGGGGATGTGCTCCACCACACCGCGTGAAAGAAACAGCTAAGCCTTTGCAAAAAGCTCACAAGAGCTTCTACATAATAGCCAATTATGAAGAGCACCAAAAAATACGCATCGTAATAGCATAAGTTTCAATGGACACAATGGTGATGTGTATCAACGAGAGGTGAGAGAGATTGGAAAAACACCCCATGGTTGCTCGGCATAAAGATACTAAGACTATAAGACAATTGTTTGAGTAATTTAGAAAGTGAAGAGAGTAGAGAAAGGAAAAACGAGGAGAAAGAAAGAAAGAAAGTTCTTTTTTTTTTCAAGGAAGAGAGTTCTATTAAGTATAAGAACAGCGTACAACAATCACGGCTATAAGCCGGAACAGAATCACCCCAATATGTAAGGTGATCTCAACCAATGAGAAGCATCATCGTGCCATGAAAGACCTATGGGACTAGAGGAAAAGAAAATGGCATGGTCGCACTCCCGCATAAATACAACATGCCCATGTACACATGAGAGTATGGATGATATCACCCCATATAGTGCTAATGCACTGAGAGTCAAAAATCTAGACACCCTCAATGCATCTAGCTCTGTAGAAAGTTCTTATGTAAGGAGCTGGTAAGCAACAGGTGAAAGCCCAAACAAAGAGTTTTTTTTAGTGCTGGCTTTTTTGAGTACGGGTACTAAACGGTGCATAAAGTACCCTACATATTGTAAGGATCAGGGGGTAAGTACGATCCACAATCTTAGCACTCCTGAGTACCCACTCAAAACCATGCTGAGACTGTTCTAGAATTCCCTTTAAAATCTACCTAACCCATGTGAATTGCATCTCACGAGCAGTAAAAACTATCCCATATATGACAAGGACCTACTACTTGCAAAAAGGCATCATGCATTTGAAACCAAAAAGATGTTCGGGCATGGTACCTATAGTCTGAGCAGCCATCCAGGCTGCGTGCATCTAAATCTCAAAACTCAGGGGAATGTTGGAGGATTGCTCATGAAGCAGCTCCAACGGAGTTATGACTCAAAATACTCTCACTGTGGAATTCAACAGTCTCTTGCAGGCTGGCCCTTTGCAAAGAGCTAACGATCTTTGTTGCACACTGTAAGGGTTACCCGTCCTGCTGTCTGAGACATCAAGGTATCCCACAAAAGGGCTTCAATATGTGTCAGATATGTCTGCTGTAATGACGCCTTCAAGGAATCATCCAAGTGAAGAAGCATTGGTAGGTGAACCAAGAAAGCAATGCCAGGGATGATGGTGCATTCACCCCTCACAATCACCCACACTTCCACAAAAAGGCCAACCCAATGGCATGGCTATTATCCACAGCTTCCTCATGGTTCTAAATAGCTTTAAATCCATCCCTCTACACAACGTGTTAAGGGATGTTCATCTTTTACATGCTTCAGGGGCCTCACGTGTGCCACAAGATTGGGGTTTAAATGCAAGTTGGTAGTGGCTATCCCACCACCCTAGATGCAGGTGAGACCTAAATATGTAATATGTAATATATATATAGCATATAACCCACACTCGAAAAAACAAGGAATCAAGAATTGCAGAGGGTTACCTGGCTCATGTTGTCAAACCCACAAAATGATCTGCACAAAAATACCCACAGGGTTGAAAAAAATGTAAATAACCTCAATAACATAAAGTGTTTGTCTAAGGTGATAAAATGTTGTTCCTATGATGTAGCCTTCAGTCGAATGATCCTCAACTGTCAACTAGTTTGTCAAATGAGCGAACCTTATAATATCAGCCAATTTTGCATACAAAATTCCCAGAAATTCGAAAATTTTGATAATTAACATTACATTACTTTAACACCTAGAATGAGCTTGAAATTTCCAAAAATAAAGAAATCCAGATTCCGAAATTAATAAGGAAAGAGGGAGAAGGGGGCGCTTAATTGTACTAGATAACTCCAAACGATAAAAAGCGATCAGACCTGATGATTTTGTCGATGTACTCAGAGCGAAGCAGGTTCCAAGATTGCCCAAGTGCAGCAGTGCCCTCCACTACAAGCATCAATTGGCGCAGGTGAGACGAAGCAGAAGCCATGGTTGCAGACACTGCAGAGAACCCTTCAACCTGCGTTTCCAGGCAGACTAAGTAATTTGGGTCCTAGTTACACACCAAGGTCTGCCCACCAATCGTTAATGTTGGGAGCTAATCGGATGCTTAAATTTCGTTACACACAGCCAAAATTGGGCAGATTTTAAAAAGAGAGAAAAAAGTGACGTAGTAGGCCACTTCTTATTGATCCAAGATGTAATTCTAGATCAATAAAAAATCATTAATTTATTGATAATTTTTTTATTATGAAAATGTTACTTTCTTCATTATGGATTTTTATGTATAAAAGTATATTTTTTTTATTACAAAAGAGTTACTTTCATCATATTGATTTTTATGCATAAAAGAATATTTTTTTTATTATAAAAGTGTTAATTTTATCATTATTGATTTTTATGCATAAAAGTATGCATAAAAGAATAATTTTTTATGATAAAAGTGTTACTTTTATCATAATTGATTTCTATGCATAAAAGTATGCATAAAAGAATATTTTTTTTATTATAAAAGTGTTACTTTTATCATTATTAATTTCTATCAGAAAAGTATGCATAAAAGAATATTTTTTTTATTATAAAAGTGTTACTTTTATCATTGTTGATTTCTATGCATAAAAGTATGCATAAAAGAATATTTTTTTGTTATAAAAGTGTTATTTTCATCATAAATGATTTTTATGCATAAACATATGCATAAAAGATAAATTTTTATATTAAAAGTGTGATTTTTGTCATCATGCATAAAAGATATTTTTTTAATATTAAAAGTGTGATTTTCATCATAAATGATTTTTATGCATAAAAGATATTTTTTTATATTAAAAGTATGATTTTCATCATAAATGATTTTTATGCATAAACATATGCATAAAAGATAAATTTTTTATATTAAAAGTGTGATTTTCAACATAAATGATTTTTATGATGATAAAAGTGTGACTTTCATCAGAATTGGATTTTATGCATAATTAGATGCATATAGAATCTTTATAATTAAATAAGTGAAAAGAAATGCTACCGTTTCATATTCACTAAGATGGTAATGAGAAAATTCAATTAAACTATCGAAGTCGGAGATCAAGATAAATGATTATTTTATTCCTCATAAGAAATTCATGTTTTAGAAATCTGTAAGCAAATATTCGTCGAACGAAATCGTCGAACGAAATTTAGAAAAAGAGAAATTGAAATAGTACCTTTCGAGAAAGATAGTTTAGGAAGAACCTTTACAAACCCAAACTCTGATTCAGACTATTGACCAAGACCTAATTCCATCATCAATTTCAATCAATGACGATGTGCCAAGTTCAGGAAAAATATACTCAAATCTCCCACCGAATCTGAAACTAAGTTAAGACTTTTGATTTTGATCTGAGGATCAAGTTAACAGAATTCGAGGAATTCTGTTTGGAATTCAGACCTGGATCTAGAAGTATTGAGATAAGGATTTAAGATTATTCATGGTTTTCAAACAAAATCAAAACTGAAAACTTGCATAGAAACTTTGTCTTCTTAAAGGACTGTCTTACGCCATAATACTGGAGGGAGCATTTGGCATATATGTTTATCTAAGGGAAGTTCGGTTTGCAACAGCTGGCGGGGAGTGTTCGAGGGACAGCTCACGTGGCAAAAACTTGCCCAGGTCTTGACCAGCCTGGGTATGGTGAAAAATGGTGTGCTTCCGGTACGATGGGCGAGGGCCGACGAAGCGGTCCCTGAGTGAAGTACCAGGACACCTAAGGAGGATCCTGGAGGGTTCTGACCAGGCAATGCACGGGCTCGCGGTGCTTAGAACACCCATACGCATGTCGAGGAAGATATATATATGTATGTTGACGAAGTGATTATTGTAATCTGTTTACTGGATCTCGTTGCTGACCAGCTGGTCCCAACGGAGAGTCCAAAGTGGTACTCTTTTTGTGAAACAAGGGATTGAATGGAAATTTTGAATCGTGAAATCTGTGACCATATTTGTTTTGTCAATGGATTATTTTTATATTAAAGTTTTAAAGAGGAGTGTGTGTGTACCTATTTTCTAAAGCTAAAGTTAAGAAAGGCATTTCAATTATGGGTGGGTGAGTACTTGTTTGATTCTACCGATTCCAATGTGGCAGGGTGGTGGCTAACCCATGGGCCGGATAGGCTGGAATCAGTGGAGTTTTAATAATCAAACTGAAAAATCTTAGGATTACGCTAGGATTCGAGTAGCTAGTTAATTCCCTGATAAATTTCTCAATTGAGTGGATCAACGGCTGTGCCTGATCTTGATTAGGAAAAAAGCGTTGGAATTACTCAAATGATCAAATTATATCAGCGATAGTTTCCTTCTATCTGGTTGGTTCAGGAGAAGGATAGTTTAGAATTGATCTCGTGAGAAAAAAATTCATTAAGAAAATTCAAAAAGGTAAAATCGTCCCCGCTTTCCGGGCATGGGAAATTTTCCCAGTTTCGGTTTTTGGAGTGACCACCAGCCTAATCTCGTGCCCGGACATTCATGGGCGAGGCCCCGAGTGAGAAACCCTGCCTCACGCATGAGGGGGCTGCTTCCGCTGTCAGCTATACTACCGAGAGTCTGGTGCGCGGAGGGGACAAAGGGATCTCACAGTTGGTATTAGAGCTTTGTTGAAAGCTAATAAAGATAAATAAATTCTTATCAAAAATTGATAATAAAAACTCAGAAAAAGCATTTTTCATATTGTATTTTAATTCCGTAAGCTTCTTTAATGAAGAATTTTTAATCAAAGAAATTATTTTTATAGATGGAAGTTCCCTATTTATCTGGTATTCCCGACCTCACCCAGTCTCAAGATATGACTGCGTTCGCCTTCAAGCATCTCATTTCTTCCGCTTCAACTCGAACTAACCGAGCAAGACTCGCACGTCATTTCGAGGATTTATATTTTCCTAACCCAGTGAAGAGACTACAACATGTCCACGCCTCTTGCGACCACCGTTTTGCAATGCTGTGGGCAGAATCTCTCATTGGCTATGATTCTGTTAAAGCTAAAAATGGTGCCTGGCGTCATTCTATATCATTCGACGCCTCGGAATTTCAGACTTTCATGCCAAGTCTACAGACTCCTTTGTTGTTCTATTCCTAAGGAGAAAATAATAGCTCCCTTGTCAGTAAGTGAACGTTTGTATCAGGGCATGGCTATGGCCCAGTACCGTCATCTTATGCGACTCCCGAGGAGAGTTTGAATTTTGGAGCCGAGCTGCTCTATGTACATATTATTGCAACTTTTATATAAATAAAGAAATGTTTTCCGAAAAAAAAAATTCCCTGTTGTATAAGTGATTGTTTATGGACGATCTGATAAAGAAAAATCTGTTATCGGACATATGTCATAGATCTCCAATAAGATCATTATCTTGTTTAAGAAATTGTTTTCCGAACCTCTTCTTAGGATCTCGTGGATGATATCAAAAAAAAAATTAATAATATATAAATTTTTGGCAGAATCATGAGACGAGGAGACGTCACAGGCTACAATAAGCGGAGCAAAATGGCTCTTGCCCGGCTGAAAATAGTGGAAAAATCCAGGGTAGCATGGAGGAACCACTATGACACCAACCGTCTGGATAGAAATACTCAGTCCTGGAACGACCTAAAAATCTATTTAAGAAAGAGATTTTGTCTCCCTGGATTTTTGGAAACCAAAATGAACGAATTCTTAGAGCTAAAGCAGGAGAGCAAAACCATCGAGGAATATCACCAGACCTTTGCTCTTCTACTCAAATACTCACCACCTCTAGATGAAGAGCAACTCATGGCCAGGTTCATTCGGGGAATGAACGAACCCTTGGACACACTGGTCAAAAATGCCAAGCCAGTGTCCATGGCTGAAGCAGTAGTAAGAATGGCAAAGGATTTTGCCAAAGCCTTTGTAGTAAAGGTCCCGCCAAAGCCTGCACCCTCTAACTTTAAAAGATTCCAAGCCCAGGGAAGTACTTCAAACTTTCCACCCCCAAAGAGGCAGCAAGGCCCGAATCAGAATTAGGATGCAGGAAGATTCTGAAGTGAAGGAAGACCCTTTCCCCAGAATACTTTATCAGGAGCCCCACCTCTTTCAAGAAAATCAGAGGGATGAACTCAGAAGTGAAAACCGATGTTTTGGATGCCAAGGTTTTGGTCACCAACTGAAAGACTGCCCGACTTCTGCCATGTCAAGGGGACAGGGAAGTTAGGGACCCCGAGTTCAGAGCAACCCCTTCATACCAGTCTAATCAGGGTCCGTCTCGCCCAAGCTAGGGAAACCCCAGAAGAACTCCAACTCAGCCATCTGCCTCTGTCCAGAGTAACCTCAGAACTCCCTTCCAGAACTGGGGCAACCAAAGAGAAAGAGTTCCACCTCAGACTGCAGCAGCCAGAGCAGTCATAATTTCAGATGTAGTAGAAGAGGAAAGAGGGAAAATCTTTGCTGCAATTGAAAACCAAGGACCTAACCGTCAGTTCCCAGTCATCCATACTCCAGCAGAATATCAGGGTAAGCCTTTTAAGCTTTTGATTGATTCAGGCAGTTCTCATTCATTCATTTCCCCTGGATGCTTGCATAAGCTAGTCTTAGAACAGAAATCAGGGAAACCTATGCAAGTTGAATTGGCCAGTGGGAAGACTCTTTTCACTCACCATGAGACAGATCTTATCCAGTTCAATCTAGATGGTAATGTAACTGACTGTCAGTTCAAAGTCTTACCTTTGGGAGTTTTTGACGGAATCCTTGGAATAGATTGGCTCCACAAAAATCAAGCTGACATACACTGTCACAATGGAACCATTTCCTTTTTAGTAGTCTATGCCTTAAAGTTGTGGAGACATTACCTACTGGGAAAAAGATTCACTTTGATGACAGATCATCAGAGCTTAAAGGGGATCTTTACTCAGAAGGACCTTAACATGCGCCAAAGAAGGTGGATGCAGACCCTACAGGAATTTGATTTTAAAATCAAGTACTGCCCAGGCAAAGAAAATGTGGTAGTAGATGCCCTCAGCAGAAAAGCCTCCTTGCTTGCAATTACTGTAGTATCAAATCCTTTGATTATTAAAGCAAGAGAGAAGATCATGCAGGATAGATTCTTTGGCCCTATTGCTACCCTACTTATGCAGGAAGGCGAAACTCCACAGGAGTTGAACAGAGTTCAAGGGTACAGCCTGGATGATGGCATTATGTATTATAATCGCAGGCTATGCATTCCCAATGATGAGGGAACCAAGGATCAATTTTTGAATGAAGCCCATGACAGCCTTATAACAGGACATCCAGGTTTCATCAAAACCTACATGTCTGTAAAGAAAAGCTTCTTTTGGCCTGGTCTGAAAAAGGATGTACTGAATCATGTATGACAATATCTGACATGCCAGAAAGTCAAAGCTGAAAGAGTAAAAATGCCTGGGAAGTTACATCCATGATGAAGTGGGAATGTATCAATATGGACTTTATTACTGGATTACCTTCAGTGCAATCAGGTTACAACTCCATTTTCGTGGTAGTTGACAGACTAACCAAAGTTGCCCATCTGATCCCAGTAAAAGAAACCTACGGATGTGGCCAGAGTGTTCCTCAAAGAAATCTTCAGATTGCATGGCCTACCCAGGAGAATAGTAAGTGATCGAGATCCCAAGTTTACTTCAAGGTTCTGGACTGCATTTTTCGAAGCAGTGGAAACTTTCTTGGATCTCAGCACAGCTTATCACCCTGAGACCGATGGTCAAACTGAAAGGGTAAACCAAGTAATCGAAGATATACTTTGGTCATGCTGTGGTGGCAGGGAACCCAAGAAGTGGCTAAGCTATCTGCACCTAGTCGAGTTCGCCTACAATGCTTCTTATCACCGAAGTATCGGGATGAGCCCTTTTAAAGCTCTGTATGGACAAGATTGCTTAACTCCATTAACTTGGTCTGACCCATTAATTAGGGTCGAGATGTCAAGACAGATGCTTGACGACATGGAGCAGTAAATGCAGTCAATTCGTAAAGATATTAAAGCTGCCCAGGATCGACAGAAGCAATATGTAAATAAGAAGAGGACAAACAGAAAGTTTGAAGAAGCAGATATGGTCTTCATTAGAGTACGGCCCAAAAGAAGTTTATCTCTTGGGAAGTACAAGAAGTTATCCCCCAGATATTGTGGACCATATCTGATTACTTAGTCTACGAGCTTCTTCTACCTCCTCATCTCAAAGTTCATAATGTATTTCATGTAAGCCTTCTAAAGAAATATGTGCCAAGTCCAAATCATGTACTTGATGATGAAATCCTAACCTCTTCAACCCAAGGGCAGATGGAACTCCAACCTGAAAAAATTCTTGATGTTTGAGAAAAGATTCTCAGGAACAGAATTCTTAGAGAATTATTGGTAAAATGGAAGTTCTATCCTTTTCAAGATGCCACCTGGGAGAATGAAGCCGATCTGTGTTGTGGGATTACCCCCAGTTTGCGAGATGAGGACATCTCGCGTTTTCCAAGTGGGAGAGAATGTAAGATTCCTCCCAAGCCTCTCAAGATGTCCAGCATCTTCCCTTGTAATCAAATCCCTCTTCAGAAATATAAAAGATGTTGTTTCTATCAGTTTTGGCCTAGAGAGAGAAAATCTTCTAGAGAGTGGTAATTCAGTTTTTAAATATTTTTGGATAGAAAAATACCTCATCTTATTAAAATAAGTTCCCCTGAAACAGAAGTTCAAAAAGATTTTCAGAAGGTGCATTAGAAATTAAGTATAATCTGTTCAAGAGGCATTATCCTGGGGGTCAAGATTTTTTCGAAATTTTAAATTAAGGTTCCTATGGACCAATAAGATTCATCCAAATGTAGGGAGGAGATAAATAGAAGAATAAAAGAAAAATCCCCCAAAAATGAGTAAATACTCACATAAGATGAAGAGTTGACTAAGGACAAGGTTAATAGTCAAAAAAGAGAGATATTTAGGTGAAATGATGCATTTTTGACACCTCAGTATGAGGGAATTCCCCTCATGAAGGAGGCACCTATTTCACATGCTTGAATGAGTTTTAAACTCCCAAATAATGAGATATTTTTATCTCTCCTCTCTCCAGTTTCAACTAGATCCAAAAAGTGAGCAAAACTGACCCAAAAATGGTCAAAAATTGACCAAACTAATCTGGAAAATTCTAGAATCAGTTGGCTTGGTTAGAAGCTCACTTTTTCCTATAAATAGAGGCCTTCCCCTTTGTTTAAACTCAATAGTGTTTTGCACTGTTACCCTGCCTCTCCCAAGTGCCAAAAACTGTGAATTTTACTCATAATTCACTAGTTTTTGACCTTCCCTCTTCCAAAAGATTGGTGGCCACTCTTGTTTCAAACAAGAGTAGAACCCTCAAACCATCAAGCCAAAGGAAAGCTCTCAAATTATCCATGTAAGTTGGAGATTCTTCTCTTTTCTATTTCTTTTATGGTTTTTCATGATTTTTGTCTTCTCTAAAATGAAATGATGTTATGCCTCATTAAAAAAAAGGCATTCCCCTCTCTTCTTTAGTAAATCCAACCATTCTTTATCCTAGATGATTGATTATTGTATAAAATCAAGTTTTTCATAATGTTTCTCTTAAATAAGTAGAAAATGTTTACACTAGAATGATTTAAATACTCTTGGTGAGTTAAAAATTGAAAAATGGTCAGCCATACAAAGGAGGTTATGGCAAAATTTTCTAAAAATTTATGAAATAAAATTCATCTTTTATTAATAAAAAAGAGTAATCTCCATCGTTAGAGTATTCTAAAAGTGTCATTTTCATTCATGCATAGAAAGATGCATATTGATTAATTTTTATAAAAGAATGATTTTCAATAGGATTAAATTCTATGAAAGATACTTATTGATAATTTTTTTATTATGAAAGTGTTACTTTCTTCATTATGGATTTTTATGCATAAAAGTATATTTTTTTATTACAAAAGAGTTACTTTCATTATATTGATTTTTATACATAAAAGAATATTTTTTTGTATTATAAAAGTGTTACTTTTATCATTATTGATTTCTATGCATAAAAGAATATTTTTTTATTATAAAAGTGTTACTTTTATCATTATTGATTTCTATGCATAAAAGTATGCATAGAAGAATTTTTTTTTATTATAAAAGTGTTACTTTTATCATTATTGATTTCTATGTATAAAAGTATGCATAGAAGAATATTTTTTTATTATAAAAGTGTTACTTTTATCATTATTGATTTCTATGATAAAAGTATGCATAAAAGAATATTTTTATTATTATAAAAGTGTTACTTTTATCATTATTGATTTCTATGTATAAAAGTATGCATAAAAGAATATTTTTTTATTATAAAAGTGTTACTTTTATCATTATTGATTTCTATGCATAAAAGTATGCATAAAAGAATATTTTTTTAATTATAAAAGTGTTACTTTTATCATTGTTGATTTCTATGCATAAAAGTATGCATAAAAGAATATTTTTTTGTTATAAAAGTGTTATTTTCATCATAAATGACTTTTATGCATAAACATATGCATAAAAGATAATTTTTTATATTAAAAGTGTGATTTTCATCATGAATGATTTTTATGCATAAACATATGCATAAAAGATATTTTTTTAATATTAAAAGTGCAATTTTCATCATGAATGATTTTTATGCATAAACATATGCATAAAAGATATTTTTTTATATTAAAAGTGCGATTTTCATCTTGAATGATTTTTATGCATAAACATATGCATAAAAGATATTTTTTTATATTAAAAGTGTGATTTTCATCATGAATGATTTTTATGCATAAACATATGCATAAAAGATATTTTTTATATTAAAAGTGTGATTTTCATCATGAATGATTTTTATGCATAAACATATGCATAAAAGAAATTCTTTCATGATAAAAGAGTGATTTTCAACATAAATGATTTTTATGATGATAAAAGTGTGACTTTCATCAGAATTGGATTTTATGCATAATTAGATGCATATAGAATCTTTATAATTAAATAAGGGTTTGCCTTAATCCTCTGTTTAATTTTCGTAAAAATTAAAAAAATGAATAAGTAGATAATCTGTGAAAAGAAATGCTACCATTTCATATTCACTAAGATGGTAATGAGAAAATTCAATTAAACTATCGAAGTCGGAGATCGAGATAAATCTTCATGTTTTAGAAATCTGTAAGGAAATATTCGTCGAACGAAATTTAGAAAAAGAGAAATTGAAATAGTACCTTTCGAGAAAGATAGTTTTGGAAGAACCTTTCCAGACTCAAACTCTGATTCAGACTATTGACCAAGACCTAATTCCTTTGTCAATTTCAATCAATGACGATGTGCCCAGTTCAGGAAAAATGTACTCAAATCCCCCACCGAATCTGAAACTAAGTTAAGACTTTTGATTTTGATCTGAGGATCAAGTTAACAGAATTCGAGGAATTCTGTTTAGAATTCAGACCTGGATCTAGAAGTATTGAGATAGGGATTTAAGATTATTCATGGTTTTCAAACAAAATCAAAACTGAAAACTTGCATAGAAACTCTATTTTTTTAAAGGACTGTCTTACGCCATAATGTTGGAGGGAGCATTTGGCATATATGTTTATCTAAGGGAAGTTCGGTTTGCAACAGCTGGGAGTGTTCGAGGGAAGTTCGGTTTGCAACAGCTGGCGGGGAGTGTTCGAGGGACAGCTCACGCGGCAAAAACCTGCCCAGGTCTTGACCAGCCTGGGTATGGTGAAAAATGGTGTGCTTCTGGTACGATGGGCGAGAGCCGACGAAGCGGTCCCTGAGTGAAGTACCAGGACACCTAAGGAGGATCCTGGAGGGTTTTGACTAGGCGATGCACGGGCTCGCGGTGCTTAGGACACCCATACGTATGTCGAGGAAGATATATATATGTATGTTGACGAAGTGATTATTGTAATCTGTTACTGGATCTCATTGCTGACCAGCTGGTCCCAACGGAGAGTCCAGAGTGGTATTCTTTTTGTGAAACAAGGGATTGAATGAAATTTTGAATTGTGAAATCTGTGACCATATCTGTTTTGTCAATGGATTATTTTTATATTAAAGTTTTAAAGAGGAGTGTGTGCGTACCTGTTTTCTAAAGCTAAAGTTAAGAAAGGCATTTCAATTATGGGTGGGTGAGTACTTGTTTGGTTCTACCGATTCTAGTGGTGGCAGGGTGGTGGCTAACCCATGGGCCGGATGGGGTTAGGCTGGAATCAGTGGAGTTTCAATAATCAAACTGAAAAATCTTAGGATTATGCTAGGATTCGAGTAGCTAGTTAATTCCCTGATAAATTTCTCAATTGAGTGGATCAACGGCTGTGCCTGATCTTGATTAGGAAAAAAGCATTGAAATTACTCAAATGATCAAATTATACCAGCGATAGTTTCCTTCTATCTGGTTTATTCAGGTGAAGGATAGTTTAGAATTAATCTCGTTAGAAAAAAAATCGTTAAGAAAATTCAAAAAGGTGGAATCGTCCCTGCTTTCCGGGCATGGGAAATTTTCCCGGTTTCGGTTTTCGGAGTGACCACCAGCCTAGTCTCATGCCCGGACATTCATGGGCCAGGCCCCGAGCGAGAAACCCTACCCCGCGCATGAGGGGACTGCTTCCGCTGTCAGCTATACTGGGAGTCCGCCGATGCGCGGAGGGGGCAGAGGGATCTCACATTGCATGACCCATGAGAGGGAGCCGAATCCATCTCGAAGGAGAATGAAATCTCCCTCAGATCTTATAGGAGGGTGGGCATCTAAACAAATAGTGCTCCTCATCCTCCACGTCACCAATGATGCATGCTCTACATATATGTGCATCTCACTATGCCCTTAGCTCTACCAAGCTCAACTCTAAGGCAATGAGAACATACCCTCACCTCACCAATCGCTATCTACATGACATGTGACATGTGTAGCTATAATTATTCTTGGCTCTCAACAAATCCATCCTTAGAAAGTCTTAAAAAATGTTCTCTATAAAACCAAGGTTTCTTGTTGAGCTCTAGTGGGGACACCGATGTCCAGCTTGTGTGGAGCCCTAGTAGGTTCAAGTGTATAAGAAGACAGTTGACCTTTTGTCATGAGAAATCCAAAAATGGAGAGAGAGAGAGAGAGAGAGAGAGAGAGAGAGAGAGAGAGAGAGAGAGAGATTTGTTCATTTATTGGCAGGGATGGCAATAGTGTTTCTTGCTTGTTGCAAGTTTTATGTTAATTTTTTTAATTAAATAGCTATCATGTTGTTTAGTGTAGCCCTCTTGCCTAAGGTACATGTTGTGATCTCTAGTGCCAGTAGAGATCACAACATGTTGTGGTGTTGTATACAATCCCTCTTGCCTAAGGTACATGTTGTTTAGTGTAGAGTGTACTCTCTCATCTTGTTTCATATGTTTCACCTATATCAATAGACCGACTCTACATTGATTAGTTTTCTAGATATGTTTTATTATTTGTAACATGTCAGTTGCAAATCTTATAATTTTTAACTCTTTAGTAGAGCTGGGAACAATGTTATTAGCAACATCTTTTGGGGACAATCTTAATGTTTCATATTGGAGAGAGAGAGAGAGAGAGAGAGACAGAGAGACAGAGAGACAGAGAGAGAGAGAGAGAGAGAGATTTATTGGGAGAGAAGGTGATTGCATTTGGCTTTAGTGTATACACTCCCTCTTACCTAAGGTACATGTTGTGATCTCTAATGCGGGGGATTTTTTGGCGAGCAATTTCAAGCGAGCAGTTGCCAAAAAATGGCAAGCAGTTTTAAAATAATGGGGGGAATTTTATTAGCTACATGTGTGTGACTACCTCTCTTTCTTTATGGTTTACTAGCATCTTTATCTTTCACTCTTCCTAGGGATCTCTCTCTCCCCCCACTCTCTCTAGCATTTCTCTCTCTCCCTCTCCCTCTCTATCTCTCATGTTATAGGAATTTCTCTCTCTCTCTCTCTCTCTCTCTCTCTCTCTCTCTCTCTTGTCACATGAGTATGTTCATTATTCTTTTCACTCAAAAGTTGAATAAAAGTATTCCATTAAAATGAGAGCCCAAAACACTCTTGCACTAATTCCATGAACCATTACATCTTAATCAAAAGCATAATAAAAGTATTCCAATAAAATTATACCCTAGAACATTCTTTCACATCCCATACATCTCTGAAGTTATATTTGGAAGATGGGTTATCCACTAAACCAATTCACCGTTCTTTGCGTAGACATTCGGTTACCTCTATTATGTCAAAATTGGTTGGCGGATAAACATATTTCTTGTTTTGGTTCAATCCCATGACTGTCATGTGCACAAAGTATAAGTGCTTGCATGCTAAAGTAGGATTTTTGCTTTTTGATCCTTTCCAAAAAAAATATGGACATGAGTATGATGGATGCATTTTTATGTGCACATCATAACTTCCCACATGAGAACCTTCTCCAATCCTCTCAATGGTGAAAGCCTCATGTTTGGAAGGTTGAAACACTTGCACTTGTGTAACTTGTGCATTAATATCTAGTTCTTTTTTAATCTTCTTCTTAAAATCCTTGTTCACAAAGCCTTTGCCATTGCCATAGCTCAAAGGCACCCTCATCTCACCTCCTTCATTGTGGGGGGAAATAAGCTTGGCCTCCATAAGTGAAACAGTGTGAAGATGTGTGTGTGTATGTGTGTGTGTGTGTGTGTGTGTGTGTGTGTGTGTGAGAGAGAGAGAGAGAGAGAGAGAGAGAGAGAGAGAGAGAGAGAATCACATACAATAAAAAGAACCACAACTTGTTAGGAGGCCCTAAATAAATGATTAACAAATAGCATTTATGTTATCATTTGCATTAGGGTCAAGGTTAGTGTTAACAATTTTAACTTTAGTGTAAAACATAGTAAAATTTTATATTTTTACTAAAAAACATTGTATTTTTAAGTCTTTTAATTATATTTTTAATCTTTTTAATGTTCTTGGAATTATGTGTTTGATTATCATGCTGTCCCTCCTCTCTCTCTCTCTCACTCTCTTTCCCACACCTCTCTTTCTCGTACCTTTCTCTCTCTCTCTCTCTCTCTCTCTCTCTCTCTCTCTCTCTCTCTCTCACACACACACACACACACACACACACACTCACACACACATCTGTCTTTCTCCCTCCCTCCCTCCCTCTCTCTCTCTCTCTCTCTCTCTCTCTCTCTCACACACACACACACACACACACCCCTCACTTCTCTCTCTCTCTCTCTCTCACACACACACACACACACTTGACTTACAAAAGTGTGCTGGTAATTTAGTATCACACTTGTAACTTTAATATGTCACTAGCTCTTATTTTGAATCAACACATATATTGACTAACTTTAAGTGTAGCGTGCATTATTTATCATAGATATTGTGCCAAAAGATTTTGTTTTGTTCTACGCATAATGTGTGTCTCAATTTAATGAACATCTCACTACTAGGTTTTATGAATTCGATATTATTTTCCTTTTGTTTTGTGGTGTATAAGCTAGCTTTTGAGATTCTAAAACACCCTAAAGCACCACCGCATAACATTCTTTATAATGCACAAAGTAGCTTTCCTACTGTGCTAGTGCATGATGGTTTCAAAACGATGTCATAAGAAAGTTATTTTACGTTTCCATAATCATTTAGTGCTCTAAATAAAACATGCAAGAGATACATCAAGAATGCTCATTGAATCACTTCCAGACCATGTACTCTTTTGCAATGGTCCTTTACCCTTTATGATACTCTCTCTCTCTCTCTCTATATATATATGTGTGTGTGTGTGTGTGTGTGTGTGTGTGTGTGTGTATCTCACACACACATACCTCTCTCTATCTCCCTCCTTCTCACTTAAACACACACACACACACGCACGCACGCATGCATGCACCTCACCTCTCTCTCTCTCTCTCTCTCTCTCTCTCTCTCTCTCTCTCTCTCTCTCTCTCTCCTATGTATGTATATATATGTATATATATACATACATGTATGGATATATATACATACATGTATGTATATATATATGACATGGCAGTTAACTACCACGTCAGCATCGTCTCATTAGTGGAGTGATCGGGTGAGAGTTGATCCACAACAAAGTGTGATCATCACCATGTGCTCAACACTAGCGACAGCCAATGCTATCATGTAGGCTCTTGTCGAGCAGCAAGCTAGCAAGATGGGGGTTCACATCACAATGTACGATACGCTCTGCACACTGGTGGTACAGATATCTAGCCCCCTGATGGTATTAGTGCCACTATAATGTGACACACAAACATAGATTATGGCTGGTGAGCTCAAGGGTACACTCGTCCATAGTATAGATTTACAAGTGCGTTTATAAATATGATGATGTTATATACAAGTGCGTCCTTAGTTTGGTTATTCGATGAATGTATGGAATTAATATTCTACCTTTTATACATAGATGTATCATCTTGTGAAGGAGAAGGTAGATGGGCCCTCCATTCTTTGAAAAGGTGAATAGAAACATTAGAAACGTTTAAAGATTATTTGGCATCTTAACAAGCAATGTGAAGTATATCTTGCTTCCTCCCTCCATTCATTGAAAAGGTGAGTATAGAAACCTTTAGAACATTTAAAGGTCATTTGGCATCTTAACCAGCAATGTGGATTAGAAGATACTTCCTCCCTCCATTCATTTGACATTACTTGTTGTGTTTGATAATAATTGTTGTTTTTCACTCATTCAAAATACAAGTTGCATTTAACCTTTAAATCTCCTTTTTTCCCCTAGATTTCTATATATACTTCTCTAACCTTTACCTTGAGTATTGGAAATTAAAAAAATTACAAATGATGTATCTTTAAACACTAGTCTATGCCATTCTACCTTTTTGAGGTCTTAAAAAATGTTATTTTTGAGGGACTAAACAACTATGTTAAAAATGTAATTTAAAAAAAATTACAAATGATGTATCTTTAAACACTAGTCTATGCCATTCTACCTTTTTGAGGTCTTAAAAATGTTATTTTTGAGGGACTAAACAACTATGTTAAAAATGTAATTTAAAAAAAAGGGTATTTATACACATACAATTTGGTCTCACTTAAGGTCAGTTGACCTTAAGTGACACCAAGTGGTCTCAATTGCTATTGATTAGTATCATAATGATCAATTTGTAATTATCAACTTATTAACATATTGGTAATATGGAAGGTCAGTTTTGACACCAATTCATCTCACTTGATATTAATAGCAAATATCAAATTATTATAAATTGGCATAAATTCACACCAAAGTGATTTTAATTGAAGCCTCATTTCACGTGAAACCAATTAGCCTCATTTATTGAGGCTAATAATCTTGAACACACACTAAACACCAATTAGTTTCAATTATAGCTATTTTATATTAACTTATATTAATTCAGATCAAATGATATTGAGTGTGGTGTCATTAAGATTAAATCTCTCTAGCTAGATATTCATTAGTGTCGTTTAGGGTAAATTGAACTTCATTAATACTAGTTAAGATTTATTTATTCCATTCATCTTAATTAACACTAGTTAACTGTCACGTCATTGGTGAATTCTAAACAACCCAAAAGACAAGATTTGTATCATATTTCATCATATCTAAAATGATCATTATAGTGAATCCCTTGATCATTATATTTAGGGCTCGTGGTATCCCCCATTTTTCTTTTTAAAAAAGAAAGTATTGTCAAATGAGGTGGAAATGAATGCTTGCAAAAACAATGTGTAAAAGAGTGCTTGCAAAAATCATGCAAGTTTAACAATTATGTGAATGAATGATAAAAGTGACATGATGCCATTGCAAACGAATAATAATTTGTAGCTTATTTTGATTTTTAAAGTGATAAAGTTTAATGATGTGTATATTTTAAAAAGGGAAATTGGCCAAGACCAAGACATCTCCTTACTTTGACTTGTTGGAAAAATATTTTGCCAAAAAATACCTCCACCAAGCAATCTTGGTGGAAGGAGGAGAAGCAAGGAAAAAGAAAATCCAATAGATGTAGCCTTAGTAATTATTTTTAAATTTATGAAAAAATATTTCAATTTGTTAGAAAATGCAAAGGAGGCGATGAAACCAAAGCAAGGATAAAAGAATGGAAATTTTACTTTGATTGTTAGGAGTTTGGTGAGATGGAGGGCAAATGTAGCAAATACTATTACAAACTGAATGGGTAATTAAAATGATTTTCCTTTTAAAAATCCCTTAAAAGTATCCTAAAAAAGGGATAATTTTGAAATTAATATTCAAAAATAATTTGAAAAATTTATACTGTTATATGGAGGATGCCCATTTCACGAGCAACCGTGAACGAGCCAAGCTCTGCCTCGAGCAAGTGCGAAAGGAAAATTATGCATGTCACCGCATTATTGTTATTCACTCTTCTGTATTATTAGATAGTCAAAGAAGCATTAAAAGAGACATTCCCACATGTGAAAGTGCTGGACAAGTGAAGTTAGAACCAAATTCCAAAATAAAGCTTTCAATATTTTTTACACTCTTTAAAGCAGATTTTATCTTTGCGGTCTTTTCCGTCCCAATATTCTCACTCATGAACATTGTTAGATTGTTTATGCGCCCCAAGCAAAGGAAAAGACACTTGCCATAAAAGAAACCACCAAGGAAACAACACAAGAGGTATTATGTCATAACATGTTTACCAAAATTCTATAATTATATTTTTGCCTATAAAAGGAAGTAGCCATTCTGTTTCACATACGATAAAGCCGCAACCCTAAATAGCAAACAATACCAACCAAAACTTTTAGGCACCCCCCATGCGCCATGCCCAGGCAAAAGAAAATTTTGGAAGCATAGGGTTATATGGCATCTCCTAATCTAGTTAAAGCTTGCAATCAAGGGACAATATCTCATGGCACACTGAGGTTCGCATGGTAACGACGACCAGAAAGTGCTTGGAATAACTCTATCTTTGTCAATGCTGCTTGGTGCATGAATTCATGGAGAGATGCATCTAGATTCAAAACATGAGGACACATAATACATGTGTTTGCAGGGGAGGTATGCCTCATGTTTTGCTTCCCTCTTCTGAAAATCAGGACATGAGCAGGCAGGAAACTCTCCGAGCGTCACCACATAATGCACCCCAGCTCTACGGGACCCCTCAGTGCTGCTCACATGAAACATGTGAAACTCATTACATATGACAATATCTTCTCTTGCAATGGTAGCAACAAGTGAGCGTCCCTTTTGCACATTCTCTTGAAATTCTTTAGTAAGCTTTGAGCACCAATGCACCACCTTTGCACCTCAATACTTAGGTTGAAATGAGCTTAGGACCTTTGGTGTCGATCCCACACTCACTGTCACCCTTGTACTCATTCTGGTAGTGGCTTTATCTGATTGCAACAAGAAGCCGGCCCTTTTAAGACTGGCCACCTCAACTAATGAGAGATTTGTTCCTTCAGCAACAATAGGCCACACTCCAGGTGCTGGACCAGGGGGAGCTATGACCCATGTTGTGTCCACATTCTAGCAATGTGTGCTTGTAGAAGCACAAAACCATACAAACCCCTCATGCACTCCACTAGGTGCAATTGTGGATTCAGGATAGACACGACGCCCCCAGAAGCATGGTGCTGGTACACCTCTCTCAGGAGTCGATCTTGAATGATTAATTAATGCACCACATCGTTGTTTTATTTCTTCGATCAGGCCAAAACAAGTGACCTTGGACTTGGCATCCACTCTACGAATAGCCCGCAATGTCCTCTCTCCTTGGTAATGGTTACTGGGCTTTTTGGCACATTCACACTTGTGCTCTGTCTTTTGTTCATCGTGCATGTCACATACTTCGGCCTATGGCTATCATTGTCAAGCACTACTCCCGGTGTTGACATAGCAGGCCATTTACGTCGCACTGACCTCTGCTCTTGCATAGCCTTCTCACCCTGAATACCAGCTTCATCCATTGTTGCAACATGTGTTAAGTTAATCAACCTCTATGTAGAGGATGACCCTGATTGTCTCATGAGAAATCGATCCTTGATCTCTTGCAATCCAGGTCTAGTTCTTGTGTACCCTCCCACCAAGTGAGCGTTACTATGGGCACTCTGAAGCACAGCCATAGTAAGATCCATTGCAGTTGCTTCGTACAATGACAATTGTTTTCTATTTCCAATAGCAGCCCTCATGCTCGAGTGTTTGATCTTTGTAAGGTTTGTTATTAGCAAGAATGGGCCATTTTGTTCCTGAGTCAGAAACCATGAACTCCAATGTGCTGCTCAGACCTCCCACCAAGCAATCCATGTTTCAAGTGATTCCAATTTGCTCTCAACAGCATCTCCCTTCCTCCACCATTGTTGTAAGGCATATTTACAATTTGTAGCTACCACTTCCGAATAAGAATTTCTCCATTTTATACATAATATCTTGTGCTCTTCATGAAAGGTGACCTAATACAACGTTTTGTGTGGGCCACCATGCTTTGCTCCAAATGAAACACACATGAGCGTTCTCTGTTTAGACAAGGTCTCCCTCCAAAACACACATGAGCGTTCTCTGTTTAGACAAGGTCTCCCTCCAAAACACACAGAGCGGACAACAATCCAGTTTGCACTTGCCTCATCTGCCATAAATCCTCGAAACTCAGGCTTGTTAAAACCATAATTCTGCACCACTTCGTTCAACATCTTCCAGAATTTTATTTGGGCAAATCTGTCCTCAACTTTGAATTCATAGGTGGCAATGGTTAGCAACTCTTGTAGAAAAGGTTCATAAACATGAGCAGCCATAGTGGACCAACCAGCAACCCTGTAAACATGGTCAAAGTGCACCCACATCATTTTCAAGTTCCCACTTGGTCTCATTCTATTGACCAAGTCCACCCCACTTCCCGTGCCAAGGGTTGACATTTTGAAGACATGGGGCTGCACATGTTTTACTAGCTGTCTTGGAAATAGAATACTATGAATAAAAGGATAGTTAATTTTTTGTTTCAACTCCAGGATTGCTTCGAGACCCTTATTAGCCAAGCATTGAACCTCCTTTAGTTCCCTAAACACAAGACTCAATTCACTTCTTATTTGACAATGGAGTAACCATGCTAAGCAATTCATTCAACTTTTTGTCCCCAAATCCATCTTTGTGTGACTGACCTCCCTCCGTCAAAAGCTCCAATACCATGTCTTGGGCAACCACTACCTCAGTCTGCTTCGGAGTTGACAGAAGAGAGGCCACAGTCTTCAGGCGCACCTCTTCCTCTCTGCAATCTTTTGCTTTACACGACTCACTCCTTCTACACAAGGATGGTTGTGAAATCCCATATGAATTGCACACCTGGTATATATTTCTTGATCTCTCGGCATACAGTAATATATCACAGTTGGACATTGTTGCACACATGATGGAGGAAACTTACAATGATGACAGAGAAAAGATCCATTACCAATAGTAACTTCACCAGTAGGAGGAGCCTTCCTCAATTTACCTACCCAATGTGTTTCGTTTACAATGGAATAAGATGGTATATGAGGGCAATCCATATTGTAGCATCGCAAATGACCAACACAACGACTCAGCCACATAGTACCTGGAAAACAATCACATCTGCATGTAACATACTCTACCCAAACATGACCATCATACCTGTGCTCCATTCCATCCATTGGAGAATACATTTTAGCAGGAGGTAGCTCAAATACGATGTATCCATCATATGTAATTGGCAACTTATCAACAATAACTATTTTTGTTGCACTTTGGTATGCAACATGAAGGCTACAGCCTTTTGGTTGAACTTGAAGAAGATCAAATACACACTGTGTAGATGAAGGAACACCCTCCAAAACCTTGTCGTTGTTGAGAGGCTCATCTACATCAATAACTACAACTTTGTTGAGCTCTACAACCTATTGAAGCTTCACTTTACAGAAGGGTGTACTCTCTGCATCCAGAACAAACCCTTCATCACCGTTTGAAAGCACCTGCGGCTCAATTTTCACCCCCTCACCACCTAATGAAGCCTGCAGGATACATGGCAAAAGCCATGCCTCTAATATCAAAGTGTTCTTAAATGTCATAACTTGCAATCTCATTGAGTCGTATGGATAAACGTATGATAAGTTTTGAACTAACATGTCATAACTTGCAATCTCATTGAGTCTTATGGATGAACGTATGATAAGTTTTGAACTAACATGTCCGAATATAGTAATAGATCGGTACATATCTGCCAATAGATGAGAATGCAACGGATGAAGTACACCATGAGCTAATGCTGGTTTGTTCTGGGATTTATTGTTGCAAACCTTATAAAACTTTCCTAGATAAGGGTTGTATTTTTGAAAGCTTTTTAATATTTTTCATAATAAATTTTTATGAGTATGCCTATCAAGTAATCAACACCAACATTTAATGCATGGTTGAAGAATATATCACGCACAATCACCCTGGATTTTTGACCACGTGAACAACAATTACGGTCACTCAAGTCTAGGTGAAGCTAGACCATGTGCAAGGTGAGCTGGACCGGTTTGCAGGCGCCACCTTGGATGAGCTAAACTTGTAGAGTAGGCTGGGGTGTTGGCCACTTGAATTTTTGATGCCATGTCACACTCGGCCGCCTGGGGTGATGCCCACTTTAATTTTTTATGCCTAGCACCATCACTAGCAAGTATTCTACTCTCTATTCCCCCTCCCTTCTCCCTCCCTCTCTATTAGGAACACTCTATTCTACTCTCTATTCTCCCTCCCTTCTCACTGGTAACCCTAGCATATTTTCTACTCTCTATTCTCCCTCCCTTCTCACTGGGAACCCTAGCATCTTTTCTACTCTCCATTCTCCCTCCATTTTCCCTCCCTCTCTGCGCAGGCCTCTGCTCGTTCGCACCGTGCCTCTGCTCGTCCACGCCGTTGCGTCAGTCCACCTCTATGCATGTCAAACTCTGTTGCCCTCACGGGTAAGTGGTTTTGTTGGATATGTTACCAGCTTCGATGTTCTCTCTCTCTCTCTCTCTCTCTCTCTCTTCCATAGCCACTCTCTCTCTCTGCCTACTCAAAAGAGCCCATGCCGGGCGGGCTCTTTCGAGCAGGCAGAGAGAGCTAGTGGCTATGGAAGAGAGAGAGAGGGGCTATGGAAAAATGCAAGAGAGAGAGAGAGGGGCCGAAAGAGCATGAGAAAGTATCTCTCTTCCTCTCTCTCAATCTCTATACAGTTGTTTGCATTTGCTATTAATCTTGTCTACATTTGCCCGTTAATTTGATGTTGGATATGTTGCTGGCTCCAATGTACTCTCTCTCTCTCTCTCTCTTTCATAGCCACTCTCTCTCTCTCTCTCTTTATGCCTGCTAGAGCTCTTTCGAGCAGGTAGAGAGAACTAGTGGCTATGGAAGAGAGAGAGAGGGGATATGGAAAAACGCAAGAGACAGAGGGGGACTGAAACAGCATGATGCATTCACCAATCGTGTAGGCATGGAAGCCACATGAGTTGAGAGTGGTTTAGACGGCCTTGGAGTTGGGGAAGAGCTTGCATTCAGGGTCGCCATGGGAGCTGCGATGGAAGATGACCACGTGAATGCGGGTCGTCCCCCAGGTCACAAAGGTAGCCATGTGCATTATAGTTTTTTCTTTGGCATTTAGCAGATGCACTTGTGGCCTACCATGCTATCACCAAAAAAATTCCATCAAACAGACAAATAGAATTGTAATTATCACATAAAATATATGTCGCCTTGAAATACCAGGCAAATATCAGCTTCACTGGGAAAAAGCCGCTGCCCGGCTTTATACTTTTTTCCTTCACCCATGGTATGAGGGTAACCATGCCCGAGCTCACCAAGAAGCTCAAAATGGTTATTGTGATGTGTGTATAAGTGATGCACGTGTGAGGTGCATGCACATGGGTTGGTTCCCACCCAAACTTCTACATTTAAATTGGACTCAGTGGTTCCGCTCTATGAGAGAGTCGGCTCAAAATGGACTTGGTGTCTAAGATGGTAGACACGTGCATACATGTTTGTTTGATGGACACTTCAATGTATCATTGAGGGGGAGTGTTAAGAGGTAGCGATTGCGGTTGTGCAATGCTACATTGATGGGTGATGTGTGATGGGTGTGTTAAGAGGTAGCGATTACGGTTGTGCAATGCTACATTGATGGGTGAGTTATGATGTGATGGGTGAGTTGTGGAACACCTCGATTAAGAGGGGGTGTTGAGAGATGTAATCGTGGTGTTGTGTATATGTGGGAAAGCACCCTAGAGGTGCAAGATATTGTGGCAAGATAAGAATGCTACATGTAATATTGAATGGTGTGTGAGTGTTGACCAAAAGAGTGGAAAAGGAGTTGCCACATGGCATGATGATCTGTAAAGTGGGATAAGGCTAGAAAGCCTATATCATTGTATGGTTCACTTCTTGAGATAGAGCAATAGAATTGAGTGTTGAGTGTGCAATCTCTCTCTCTCTTTTATGGAGTTCTTAGTGTGGTTTAATTCACCTTAATTATGTTTCTTAATCTATGTCTTTCACCATGATCAATCCCATTTTAGGATTGTTTAACAGATGCTAGGCCCCGGATGTTCTTGTTTGCCAGATGCTATGCTCTCTCTCTGCTCTCTCTCTCTCTCTCTCTCTCTCTCTCTCTCTCTCTGCCTACTCGAAAGAGCCCACGCCAGGCATGGGCTCTTTCGAGTAGGCAGAGAGAGAGAGAGAGAGAGAGAGAGAGAGAGAGAGGCTATAGAAGAACGACTTAGTTTCGGCTTCTCTTCGATTTCTAATTGGGCGACGTCATGAGGTTGCGGAATACACCACATGACACTTTGGAGGTATTGTCCCCAATTATCTGCTATCTTCCGATGAGCGTCAATGGCTCCTACATAACTAAGCCATTCTGCAGTGGATCTTTCCTTGTTTATTGTAGTGCGTACATTAGCTCGATAGCGTTGGCGCTTATGTCTCGTTTTCTTCTTACCAAGTTTTTGATTTCTGTTTCTATCAGATTCGAACTCACTTGGTCGATCTTCACTTTCGGATGAACTGCAGGAGGTCACTGTCCTAGGCCTTGAGCACCTTGTTTCCACATTTGGGTGAATATTTGGGTGAATATTTGATTCATTTTCCACATTTGGGTGAATATTTGATTCATTTTCCCCATCAGGCTCAAGGTCAGTTTCTTCTTGAGATTCATACTCAGAGTTGCATTGGTCAGAGTCTTCGCTACTTTCAGTGTCGGTGGAGTTTGCCACGTTCTCGCCATCAGGAGTCAAGTGCATAACACCTATCATGTTTATTGGCACTAACGGTGGCATATCTTGCCCGTCAGGTGTTACCCAACTTGTGCCTCTATTTCCCCATGTATCTATGGTTGCCGCTAGGTGTACCCAATCCACATTATCTGACTCAGTCATACCCGGTAGGACATCCATGTAAGGAGAATCCTTCCCATCATCAGTCTCTTTTTTGCATGTATAGCAATACCTTAATGGGACGGAGTGAATAGTGGTATCCGATCGATTATCGATGATAACCTTGCTTCCTAAAGGATGCGCACGACCATTCTCAAGATCAACTCGAATGACAGAGTCCTGGAATTGTAGGTAGACATGGTTTCTCGACCAGTCATGCACCATTTGTGCTTCCCTCATGAAAGGACGTCCTAAGATCATTTGATATGACATAGGATGCTTGGAGAAATCCATTACAATGAAGGTATGTTTTACCTTGTATCCCAGGACCTTGATCTTAAGGTCCCTTAACATTCCAATAGGTTTAGCTATGGTTCCGTTTGCCATCTTAACCACTATGTTTGTGACTTCGAGGTGAGGCCTTCCCATAGATTCCCAACAGTTTTTAGTCACAATGCTCACTCCAGCACCACCATCAAGGATTCCCTTTAGAGTTAATCCCTTGGTAGTAATGGGGAGAGTTGCATTAGATTCGTCCCCTTCAAAGTACTGTCCCAACTTGTTCACAGGTATTTCAACGACCGAGTCTTCATCTAGGTTGGGTTGTAGATCCTAATGTTCCCCTTCATCTTGAAGCGTGTTGGGTCTATCCATATTTGCAAATTGTGGTAGCCCCGCCTTTAGTTCTCCATTGAGAAATGCCCGAAGAGCTAAGAATAGCTCAGGATCTCCGTATAATTTGGATATGATCGTGGTTCTGATCTCAGAGGACATGAAATCCATTAGCTTAGACACATTCAACGGTACTTTTCGAGACATCGCCCCTTGACTAGGGACTGGTGAAGATGGAATCACTTCCTCTTCAATGGGGTCAGGCATTCCCTCACTAAACATTCTTTCCAGCAAGAAGGGTGTTTGCCCACTTCCGGATGTCCTATCTTCACTTTCTTCCCGAATGATACTAGGTATAGCTAACGGTTTATGGGTCCGGTGAGGCTGAACTTGCGTAGGAAACATTGTGTCTGGAATTTTGATTTTTCTCGGGTTTGGCTCCAGTTCTCTTTGTGTTTCTTCCACCAAACCCCTTAAGTGTTGCACTTGTTCAATCTCCTCAACTGGGTTTGGGTAAGTACCAATCTTTTTCTTGAGGGTTTTTGGCCCACGTGGCTTATCTTGGGGAGTCTCAGTCAGTTTGGGTGGTCGAGAGGGCATAAACTAACTTGGTTGTGGGGCCGAAGAAGTTTCCTTCTATTTCCCCTTATTTATGTACTCACTTGATTCTCCTTCGTTGAGCTCCCGAGTGGGTTCCTCCCTTAAGGTAGTGGCTTTGGTCCCCATGGTTTCTATTGAATCAGAATCGTCTTCAGGATCATTCATATACACGGGGTCGTCTCCTGTCCCTATGTTAGTCTTTGAATTGGGCTTGGAGCTCGTGGCATTAAGCGATCTCTTTCGTCGTGTTTTCTTTTTCTTTGCCTGAGCGATTGATGCAGTATCCCTCTCTTCGAGAATGTAGTTTTGATTTTGAAGCATTGACCATGTAACTACATTCGCAGGTACAACAGGTGTGGTTCCTCGTGCTTGGTTGGCGACCTCAACCAAATTCAATGGCGTAATCTTGGGTGCATTAGGATTATGTGGACATTGAGCAATCAAATGATCTATGCCACAACGATTACATGTAAGTATCGGCATTCCCGATGTGCTCCCTTGATTTGGTTGCATCTGAGTAGCGATCTTCTGTAGCCTATTAGGGCACTCTGCTACACGATGCGGTCCACCACACTCGTAGCATTGAAGAGGTGGTCTCCTCGCCAAGGTATTAAGGTTTTGCCCCCTTGTGGCGAGAGCAGCCGCTTGATATACATGCTTAACTTGCCCGAAATGATCCTCCATGTAGTACTGGGGAATCATTTCAAACGTATCAATCCCATATGGAGCAGTGGGGTCTATCTCCTCTTCATAATCCCCACACGCACTATGTGACTCACAACCCATTTGGTTTATTGGGGTAATCCTTGGATGTGGAGGTTGTGGTCCTAGCACTGGCGGTGGTAACAGCACAGACTGGACTACATTCGGATTCCTTGGAACTATGTGCTGTGACGGTTGCTCGATAGGTTGTGCAGGCATTAGCGCGGGTACTTGAGGTGTGTTTGACCAGGCTAGTGGTGCCTGATTTGCCAACATTCGCTTAAGTACTAGGCAATCTTTAGATTGATGGCCATACTTACCACATGCATTGCAATTCCCATTGAATTTGACTCTGAATGTGGGACATTCACTCGTGCTATGTGGTCCTAAGCACACCGAACACCATTGTTGCTCTCTCCTTGGGTACATATGGCTATTCTGAGGAGCTCGATTACCCCTAAAGTATTCTTGGAGAGCCTTGGTAAGGTTGGTCACAGACATTTCGGATATCTTGGGCTCCTTGGCAATAGGTTTCACCGTCATTGGCTCGTGCCCAGATACTTGCGAACTAACGGATTTTGTTTTCGAAGACACCTTTTTACCTGCAATCATCAAGTTGTCTTCTAACTGGATTGCATTGGCAGTGACTGCTTCCCACGTTGTAAGACCTCTAATGACTAGGCCATTGTAAATGTCCACGTGGCGCAATCCTCGGATGAATCTATCGAGGAGTTGGTTGTTATTGAAGCGTTCATCGGGAGTGCAGCGAGAATTTAGATGCTTCAATCGACTTATAAAGTCTCTCACTGACTCCCCTTCCTCGCGTTCAGCTTTTTGGAGTTGAGATGCTACTCCCCAAAGCACACCCTCACGTATGTATTCTTTCAAGAACAATCTCTTGAGAGTGGGGTAGTGAGTGCGCTCTTCAACCCTTAAGGTTCGATACCAATCTCCGGCCTTCCCACTTAAGGTTAAGCCTAAGGCTTTACACTTATGCAGCTCATTGTGCTCTTCCAAGGAATCACACACGTGTTCAAAGACTTCAATGTGCTTCCTAACATCCTCGTTACCACTGAAGTTTTGAGTGAGCTTAGCCACTTGTATTGCCTTGCTTCTAGGTTCTCTCTCAGGCATACCCCGCATGTTTTCCGCAATGGATCGTCCGATCGTCTGAGAAAATGCTGCGAGATCACCTAAGTGAGCAGGCATAGTTGGTGGAGGCACTTCTGGGATAGCCTGGCTGATAGGAGTTGGCGTTGGTCTGAGTATGTTGGCAAATGACGTAAGATATGATATGTGACTAGGCCTAGCTCCTATTGGATAAGGGTGGTGATAAGGCGGTCGTGGAGCATACGCCATTGGCATACTAAGAGGCGTAGGAGCTACATGAGCATGAGTTGAGATAGGTACATAGGGTCGATAGGCACGGGCACGCACTGTTGTAGGTACTGTTCCACTAGGTAGTGGTGTTGTACTAACTACAGTGGTAACCGGTGCGCTTTCTGTCATGCTCATCATTGGGGTAGGCATTGTGGATTCCTTAATGGAAAGTTGAGCCAAGGTTGGAAAACTAAAGTTACTGCTCGTGGGCTCAACCTGCATTGAGACTCCAGGCGAAACAACATACGAAGGGTCTATGGGACTCACCGAGGGAGTCTCCAATTGTGATAGGGTTGGTTGTTTGGCCTTGCCCGTATCCAAAAACCTCATAGGGCCAGTGGAAACTAGGTCCACTCCCCTATTTTGCCTCTCAATTTGGATAATTCTATGAATAACCTCACATATCATTTGCTGTTGCTCTTCTAGATTAGTGGCACTAGATGTAGACCGTAGGACTTCTAACCAACCTACATGGTAGGTGTAACCCGTGTATAGGTCCGTTAGAGTCTCTGTGTGTAGATCATATTCCCAATTTTCATTGAGAAATATCCCATCTAGACTTGGTGTGCCAAACGGTTCTCTTGAAGTGGACGCAATGTCACTTCTTATGGATTGGCTTCTAGGGACCTCTACTTTAGGAAGAGCATCGGAAGTTGGTAGCTCAGTAGGGCCCTCATTAAACGAAGTGGGTAGAATATCCACATGGACACTCTTTGGGAGGGTAGGGTCTACATAAGATGTGAATGGTGAATCTACTACCCCTCCTTCTTCATTTACTTCGCTTGTCGCATGCTCAGAGCATGTAGCTCTACTAAAGGTCTCTATTAGACGACTAAACATGCTAGATCCGGGTTGTGGGGCCCACACTGGCATGTTTTGGCTTGTCTCCTCAGGGTTCTTGGTAGGGTGCCCTTCCATGGCTTCTGAGTCAGAGGATGAGTCACTATCCACTATTCGTGGATCTTGGGTTGCACTCCCTTGGGTTCCAGCGCCGAAGGCCAAGATGCCAACGTGGAGGGATGGTGTGAGCTTGCGTAAACTGAAACACTTTCTAGTGGTTTAGGCTCTAGCACCCGACCAGAACGTAGATGCATGTGACGTGGGTACCCTACGTGCGTTGGTAACTACCCTTGAAACTCACACAAGTGGTTTCTTAGGTGTTTCGCACCCCGTTTTTACTTGTTTTTAGATTGTTTTTAACTCGTTTTTGACCCCCTTACTTACGGTCGAACTTGGACTAGGGCGTGTGATAGCTCGAAACGAGCGTATCATTTAAAGGGTCCTAGTGTGCTTTACAGCACCGTGTTCGCCTATCTAGAGCTCTTGTAGTCCTCAAAATAGTCCGTTTCCCTATGGGGGAAGGGGCAAAAGCCTATTTGCTTGTGGAGGAAAGGGTGAGGGCTTTATCCCACATGCTCACTTTACTCCTTGGGGAGTGGGCTACATATAGGGCACAACTTCCCATAAGCTCTCACTTGAAAGAAAGCTATGGAGGCTCACTCTCCTATATATATATATATCAAAAGACCGAGACTGGGGCGTGGGTCGTGGGTCAATTGGGGTTCTTTCTTTTCAATATTTTTTTCTCCAATTAGAAAATCTTTCCTCTCCACACGTTTGGTTCTTTCTTTGAAAATAAAATTTAATTTTTTTATTTTTTATTTTTTATATTTTTTATATTTTTATTTTTTGTTTTTTTTTCAGATATTTTTTTTTTCAGAGATAAGTTTTCTAGGGTTTTCCTTAGCCGCGACGCAGTTCGCGCACACAGCACAGATCTGGGGATTCAGGAACCCCCCTCACACGCAGAAAACCAGATAACCGATCGTGCGCTGTCGTGAAGTGCGCGGTACAGCCAGGAAAGTACGAGACTTCTAGCTGTGAGAGTGAATGTCAAATCTAACAAGGAAACTTACACACAAAATTTCCCAAGGAGTATTGAACATCACTATTCCCAATGACAAATACATGTGTCGATTCACCTCAATACATCCTTGAATTCATCCTGATGATTGCACAAAATTGCATACCAAGTGTTTGATCCTTTACTCACTGACTTCTTTCTCAGAATCCTTTGAACCATTCACATGTAGGCATAACAAGCCTTCAAATTTTTCCAATATACATGTGACCAGTTACATCCTTTACATCCAGTGCCATCAAAACCATTATATCAAGATGCTCTTTATCATCTGAAAACCTGCCTTAATATTCTAACATCTCACAAGCAAAAGATGGCATAACATGCTCATGGTTTCCAAAACTCAATCAAGCAGAAGCAAGACCAACTTCCCGTGATTAAATGTGCTTTGGATTCCTTTTTCCCGCGAAACATCAAGTTCCAAATACCATTAATTTGTTCTCCCCATCTTTTTTATTCATTTCCAAATCCTTTTAGGATTTATGAGTTTCGCCTTTTTCTAAATCAAAAGGAAAAGTAAAAAGAAGCTTATCTGAGCATTACGAGCGAATTAACACTTGATTTTATTTTTGCTAAACTTGTAAGTCGCAAGCTGGCCATGCGATGCAGAGTACACGGAAGCGATAGTCGCATCAGCGCAGCTCAAGAAACAGAGAAAACATGGATTTTGTTGAGATCATCTCCTCATGAAGTACTCATTTTCCTCTTCATTTCTAGCACCTACAAGCCACGAACAGTAGGTGTCTCCTTGAAATAAAAAACTCTGGTTGATATTACACTGGTTCGAGTTTCTGCAGGCGTTTCCCAAAAACTCATATATGATTTTTTCCAACTCTGGTTCTTTTCTATGTTTCCCGCAAGAGATGCGGCGTCCCCTCGCCTTTTGCAGCTTAGAATTCGGCTTTCCATTTTTAAAAAAGGCTACGCATTAATGCTTGTGTTTCTTCGAGAGATCATTACACGTAAGCTGCCAGCCAGATGTATCATATTCATTCCTTTCATTACCAATATGGCGCATTAATGCTTGTGTTTCTTCGAGAGATCATTACACGTAAGCTGCCAGCCAGATGTATCATATTCATTCCTTTCATTACCAAAATGGAGAAGCAAGTATGCATGTTCATCCGTCGACACCAATGATGCCCATCATGTAAGCGGTTGCATCATCCATTAAAGCACCCCATGATTTGGCGCCATATCTTCCCTCTTAGCTGCTGCTCCGCATGATATACAGGCATTATTTTCTAGAACACGTTGGAGACTCTCACTTCCCAAAGAATGTCCACATAGAAGTATGGTTGCATCATGGTGCTCACCCTCTTGTAAAGCTCTAGCGAAGGCCTCATCATTTTCATAAAAGGGATCCATCAACCGCCTCTTACTCCTCCTCCTCTCAACCACTGAAGCCAACTTAGAGACACATCCACTTCCTCATCCTTCTTATTAACATACTCATAGTCAAAGCTGCCACTGCCAGCTCTGGACCAACAAGCTGAGAGAAGCTCTTTTTAATGGCTCGACAGACTTGGATGAGTTCTCACAACACTGGCTCCCACTGAATTTCTTTTAACTCATCTGGCATCAAACCTTTGCGTTTCCATACATGTTAAGAAGGATGTTCCCTACTACAAGGTCCATCATATGCATAAAACTCCATAATTCACACCACACTCATGTACAAAAACTCCTAGATCTTGCTCTGCCTCAACTCATCTTATTGAACCTCATTTACAATATGAACATATGTACATGGCATCATATAATGACTCGTCATGGCACTTAACTCATGCATCTGGATTTGTATTTGATGGCCTCACATGCACGATTTCACACCATAGATGTGCCATGGCACGACATCCACCCCCTCTAAACCTGCACATCCTCTGGTATGTGCCAAATCATCATCAAGATCTACATATAGCTGGATGTCGTCTTCATCTTCTACATTGTCAGGAAGATCATCCTCTTCCTCTTCAACCATATCCATACTACCATTGTCAAGCTCCTCATCCTGAATCTCTTGTGAATCAAAAGGATCACTATCATGCCTTCTTTTAAATATCTTGATTCTTTTGCCAGCCACAAGATTCTTTACTTCTGTTCCATCAAGCTCACACAGAGTATACGTAGCATTTCCATGCACATGCTTGACAATGTAAGGGCCAAACCATCTTTTTGCAAATTTTCTTTGAACAGTGAATTGGTTGTCAAGGCTACTGTCATACATTAGAACCCAATCACCTTCTTCAATAGGTTTTGGCCGGAGTCTGTGTCTACTATCAAATCTTTCTTTATTTTTCAACCTTGCATCTTTCAAGCGAGCTTTAGCAAGCTCTATATCTCCAGGCCTCCTCTCCAACTGTCTTATTCGCAATGCAAGGAGGTCATCTCTACTCAATCCTTCCACCCAGGGCAATACATTCCAAGTTAGAATTACTTCTTCAACTGGCATCACTGGCTTCTGACCATACATCAATTCTGCAGGCATGTATCCTGTCACTGAGCTATGAGTTGTACGGTCAGCCCACAAGGCATATGGTAGCAGCTTTGGCCACTCTCTCATTCTTTCTCTACATGCCTTAGCCAAAGCTTTAATAATTGGAGGATGTCCTCGCTCACTTTTTCCATCGCCCTCAGGATTGTAAGCACATGTTAGGGACAGTTTGATACCAATTCTAGAGAAGAATTCCCTTGCTTCTTCAACATCTATCAGCTGTTATTTTCCCAACACAACCATATCGGCAGATCACATCTTCCAAGAGAAATTTGCATACTGTTTCCGTACTTTTTGTTCTAAGAGCACGCCCTTCTACCTGATTTGTCAAATCTTCTCTTGCAAGTGCTATATACCGCATCTGCCAAATTCCCAAAGGCATTGTAACTAGATCCACTACCCATTTGTAGTGCATGGCAGGTGGGTAGGTTGGTTGCAAGCCATCACGATGCCGCACATTTGAGTACATTTGGCATACCATGCATGTTTCCACATATTGGGAAATATCCTTGTACATTCCTTTCCACCAATATTTTTCCTTTATTTTGGTAAAGGTGGCCCACACACTTCTATGTCCAGCCCAGAGACTCTCATGGAATTCTTTCACAAGCTTTCCTTGAGTCTCTTTATCACATATGACTCTCTGTGGCATAGCATTCCTCTGCTTAGGATGCTTCCAGAGATACCCATCCTTTAGGAAATAACCATATGCTTTTCTGCGGATCCTCTTAAATTCTGAGTCAGACCAATTTTCTTGCCTTGTCAGAGTACTCAAATATTGACCAATAAGCAACCAATATCCTTCATATATTTCCTCAATAAAAGACTCAAGTGCATTTGATAAGTAAATATGATCCCCTTTTGCATATGCTGTAGTATAGAACTTTGTACCCACATCATCAATGTCACTAATCATCTCTTTCTCATCTTTATACCTGGCTCTTGATAGCATATCTGCAACTGGATTATCTTTTCCCGCAATATGCTCAAACTCAGGATTTATTGACTTGATATAAGCAATCCACCTAAGCATAGCAATATCTGGAGTGGTACAACTTGCTATCATCCCAAGAAGTGGCAAGCAATCAGTTTCCACAAGTACAGATGCCCCAATAAGATATTCTTTTTCACATTTTAGAGCAGTGACTATTCCCCATAACTCTCTCTTGATCTGTGGATACTTTCGTTGCCGAAAGCTTAATATCTTTGCTCCAAATCTAATTACATACCTATGATCATCCTCATCATCTTGCCCTACTGCCCATCCTATCCCAGTAGGACTAGTATCAACTGTAACAATCACAGGCCTGCCACACTCATAATCTGCCTTTCTCAAAATGGGTGATGATTGGAGCAAATATTTCAGCTTCCGCATAGCTTTAATATGTACTGCACTCCACAAAAATTTTTGATTTTTCCTCAAAAGTTGATAAAGAGGATCTGCTACATGTGCATAATGTGGGATCCAAATAACATAAAAGACACATGCTCCAAGAAATCTCCTCAGCTCTGTAACATTAATGCATGTCTCTTTCATTCTTTGTATTGCATCTATTTTGGCTGGACAAGGTCGGCGTCCACTAGTACTACAAAGATGTCCCACTATTAGCACTTCACCAACTCCAAACACTGATTTCAGCCCAGATAAAGTAAGATTCACTTCTTCAAGCCTGGATAGAATCATGTCACAATCCTTTATATGATTTGCCACAAACTTGCGGCACCCCTTTGAATCCAAATCCCCATCTTTGTCTTTCTCATCACAGCCCTTTATTGGCACATCATCCAAAAATGGCATAGTTTTTTGTGGTATGAAGTCTGGTAAGACTTTATTCATTCCATTCATCATATGTGCCACTGAGTTAGTGGCTCCCTGTGGTAAGGTACACATCCTTACTAATCCCAAAGGAGTTCTCATTGTGGTCAAGTCCCTGCTTTGTATATCCAGCTGGAACTGATCATATCCCGAATACAGATCACCCATAGAGTATATAGCTTTCCCTGCAAATGCTTCTGCAAACTCATCCACAATTGGACCTGCTCCCACATTCCTGATTGTGACTTTGTTTATAGGTTGCATGTCTTGAATAAAGCGCAATGTCCCATTTTTCTTTGGTACAGTAAACCATCTGTTGGAATATGGGGCACATGAAGGCTCCAAGATTCCCATCCTGATCTTTTCCTTTAGTAATTCCATCAACTTTGGCAAGAGAGCCTTTGGTACTGGAATTGGCCGCAGGTTCCAGGGCACATGTGGAACAGTAAAGATCACCATTGGTGCTGTTACACTTGGATCAACATAGCCTATCTCATGCGGCTGAAAAGCAAAGGCTTTCCCATGTTTTACAAGCATCTCCTCAAAGCATTCCCTTTCAACTGGCAACAGAAAATCCTTCTCACCAATCTTCAGCTCTTTTAGAGTTTCTTGAGTAAATTTATGCCCAATTTTCTTCGGATCTCTAAGATTTGGTTGCATAGAAGCTTCATCTATCTTCTCCTTGCTTCCTGGTGGCAAGGGCAAGGCAACTGGTTTCACCTTCTTTGCAACCGTTTTGTACTTTGTATCAACATGAGCATCCATCTCACAATTCATGTTTTTACATTCCACCCCCTCAAATTCCTGGATTATATCATACATCTCCACAGATGACACCTCTATCATTTCATTTCCACCCTGTAAGCATGCTCTTCCCATATCAAAAAGCACATCCTTAGTATCTACAAATGATACCTCATCAAGCACTCCTGAAATAAACTCATTCTTCTCCAAAAGACCACACTGCTCAAAACTTTTTTGTTCATTTTGTATATGTTTTCGCATACCACGCTTCAAATCCTTGCTTTTTACAAAAACCAGTGACCCATAGCTGGAGAATCCCTGAAAATTTGCTGAAAAGCTATTTACATTGATTGAGTCCTGCGAGAACTCATTTCCCCTTGTACCATTGGAATCCCGCTTTACAATGGCACCTGGCCAAAATCCCTCATCTCCCTGTAATTCATGAACTCTCTGTTTATCTTTGGGAGTGACTGTGCCCGAAGAGACTCACGATTCCTTTCATGATTAATGCAAACTGTCAAAAATTGAACAGCTTTTTTGCCATCTTTACTCCTTATTCTTGCATATGCTGAACCATCATCCAAAACCTTTGTTTCCATCCTTACAGCTGTAATGTAGGGTTGCCCAAGAATGAGGGGATACGATGACATCTCCTGAACAAAGAAATTCTGATCATCCTTCACATCCCCTATAGTTACCCTTACATTTGGACATGCTGCATAAAGCTCTCCAGATGAGTTATTAGCTGCTTTAATCATCCACCCATGATCCACATCCATTGGCCACTTACATTTGTTGTAGAGATTTTTAGCCATAAGATTTATTTCAGACCCATGATCAATTAGAGCGACATATGGCTCTTCCAAATCACCTATCTTGACAAGGGTTTCAGTGGTTGCTCTTGCCCAATGGCTCCTGGAGTAATGACTCTTTGTAAGAACTTCTTTTTCATCATCCTCTTCCACAAAGCGCACTTGTCGTGCCCCATCAGCAGAGTGATTACATTCCACCACATTTTCTCTCTCTTCTTTTTTCTGCACCTGTACTCCATGAGTCTTGGAAGTGCTTGCCTCCCCTTGTGATGGAATAGATTCAATTATGGACTGCCTTTTTCTTCGTATAATATCAATTATCTCATCATGAAATTCTTTCTTTGCAATCCCCAAGACTTCCCCTAGTGTGAATTCCACCCTGCTGTTTAGAATCCTTTCTTCAAGTACCTTTTTGAGATCTGTTGCAACTTCAATATCAGATTGAAGCTTGTAGAGTGGACTTTTCTCTTTACCCTTCTCCTTCATTTTTGCTGGCACTTCTTCCATTGAAACATCCTGTGGAGGTCTGCTATGCTGTGGAGGCATATGTGATGGCCCAGGATCCTTCTTTTCACTTCCACGTGTAACTCTTTTTGATGGCCCTCCTTCCTCATTTTCCCTTTTACGCTTCTCCTCTACCTGTGCCTCATTATTTTGGCATTTGGCAATATAGGCATGAATGGATAAAGAATCCACAGGCTCCTCCCAGCCAGTCTCAAGACGTATACAATCACCTGCCTCATGCAAAGCTTGCTTTGACACTTTCTTTGACGCAATTAATTCCATTGTTGATGGCCAAAAATCCTCATTCTCAAATCCCTGCTTTAATTGTCCAACCTTTAATCCATAGGTTGCTGCCTCAACCATAGAAATGGCATGACTAGCAGCCATATCCTCTACCAGCTTTTTCATCCCTCCTTTCCCAAAGTTTGTACTCAATGGAAGACCAGTCTCTGTAAGATGGATTTTCCCATCTTTGAAAAACACAAGTTGATTTTTAAGAGCTTCTTTATAGCTAGCACAATCCTTCTTTGCATGCTCTGGGTCATCACACCATATGCATCTATATGTAAACCCTTCTTTGCTTTGAGGCCTTTGCATAGAACCCTGCCCCAATGGTAGACCTTTTTCTTCAATCCTGGACATCTTCAATTTTAAGTCACGCATCCCCTTGATAAGCTCATCCATCGGCCCATCTATCTTTGGAATTGTAGCAGCTGGTTTGGATAGATTCTCAGGGGTGACAGCAGTCACTCTTTAATCCCTGCTCTGTATCCTTATCCTCAAGGAGGATTTCCAATTTCTCCTGGAGATCTTTCCCAGCTGCTTGCAAGAAGAGCTCTGTTTTTTCTCTGTCCAAAGTTGCACGCTCTATCCTTGACAGCTGGGCATAGCGCTTCTCAAACTCTCTTAGCAATTCTGTGGCAGAAATTCCCATTTTAGGTTTTGTGACCCATTCCAAGAAAGTTCGTTTGGTCACTCGCTCAGAATCCTCCATGAAATATTCATCCTTTAAAGCAAGCTTGAACTCCTCCCAATTTCTGCCACCATGTGCTGTCTGCAATCCTCTTATGCGCTCTCTTATTTCAGGAACACATACCAGCTCGAAACTTCGAACCATATCTTCCTCAGTCACCCTGTTTAGCTCCATCTCCTTTATATAATTGCGCAGGTACTTTGTAATGTCCTTCCCATCAAATTGATCCACCTTTTTCACAATTGATTGTAATGCTTTGGTCGTGGAAATTTGTCCCCTCTCAGCAGCTTGTTGCTGTTGCATGTACATGGTAAACATTTGAAACATCTGCATAACTCCGGGGTCAAAATGAACCCCCTGACCCTCAGAATTCTCAGCCATAGCTTCCCTGTATATTTCACCACACTCTCACCCCAGCAGTTTCACGTCGGGTTCACCAAAGATGTCGTGAAGTGTGCGGTACAGCCAGGAAAGTACGAGACTTCTAGCTGTGAGAGTGAATGTCAAATCTAACAAGGAAACTTACACACAAAATTTCCCAAGGAGTATTGAACATCACTATTCCCAATGACAAATACATGTGTCGATTCACCTCAATACATCCTTGAATTCATCCTGATGATTGCACAAAATTGCATACCAAGTGTTTGATCCTTTACTCACTGACTTCTTTCTCGGAATCCTTTGAACCATTCACATGTAGGCATAACAAGCCTTCAAATTTTTCCAATATACATGTGACCAGTTACATCCTTTACATCCAGTGCCATCAAAACCATTATATCAAGATGCTCTTTATCATCTGAAAACCTGCCTTAATATTCTAACATCTCACAAGCAAAAGATGGCATAACATGCTCATGGTTTCCAAAACTCAATCAAGCAGAAGCAAGACCAACTTCCCGTGATTAAATGTGCTTTGGATTCCTTTTTCCCGCGAAACATCAAGTTCCAAATACCATTAATTTGTTCTCCCCATCTTTTTTATTCATTTCCAAATCCTTTTAGGATTTATGAGTTTCGCCTTTTTCTAAATCAAAAGGAAAAGTAAAAAGAAGCTTATCTGAGCATTACGAGCGAATTAACACTTGATTTTATTTTTGCTAAACTTGTAAGTCGCAAGCTGGCCATGCGATGCAGAGTACACGGAAGCGATAGTCGCATCAGCGCAGCTCAAGAAACAGAGAAAACATGGATTTTGTTGAGATCATCTCCTCATGAAGTACTCATTTTCCTCTTCATTTCTAGCACCTACAAGCCACGAACAGTAGGTGTCTCCTTGAAATAAAAAACTCTGGTTGATATTACACTGGTTCGAGTTTCTGCAGGCGTTTCCCAAAAACTCATATCTGATTTTTTCCAACTCTGGTTCTTTTCTATGTTTCCCGCAAGAGATGCGGCGTCCCCTCGCCTTTTGCAGCTTAGAATTCGGCTTTCCATTTTTAAAAAAGGCTGCGCATTAATGCTTGTGTTTCTTCGAGAGATCGTTACACGTAAGCTGCCAGCCAGATGTATCATATTCATTCCTTTCATTACCAATATGGCGCATTAATGCTTGTGTTTCTTCGAGAGATCATTACACGTAAGCTGCCAGCCAGATGTATCATATTCATTCCTTTCATTACCAAAATGGAGAAGCAAGTATGCATGTTCATCCGTCGACACCAATGATGCCCATCATGTAAGCGGTTGCATCATCCATTAAAGCACCCCATGATTTGGCGCCATATCTTCCCTCTTAGCTGCTGCTCCGCATGATATACAGGCATTATTTTCTAGAACACGTTGGAGACTCTCACTTCCCAAAGAATGTCCACATAGAAGTATGGTTGCATCATGGTGCTCACCCTCTTGTAAAGCTCTAGCGAAGGCCTCATCATTTTCATAAAAGGGATCCATCAACCGCCTCTTACTCCTCCTCCTCTCAACCACTGAAGCCAACTTAGAGACACATCCACTTCCTCATCCTTCTTATTAACATACTCATAGTCAAAGCTGCCACTGCCAGCTCTGGACCAACAAGCTGAGAGAAGCTCTTTTTAATGGCTCGACAGACTTGGATGAGTTCTCACAACACTGGCTCCCACTGAATTTCTTTTAACTCATCTGGCATCAAACCTTTGCGTTTCCATACATGTTAAGAAGGATGTTCCCTACTACAAGGTCCATCATATGCATAAAACTCCATAATTCACACCACACTCATGTACAAAAGCTCCTAGATCTTGCTCTGCCTCAACTCATCTTATTGAACCTCATTTACAATATGAACATATGTACATGGCATCATATAATGACTCGTCATGGCACTTAACTCATGCATCTGGATTTGTATTTGATGGCCTCACATGCACGGTTTCACACCATAGACGTGCCATGGCACGACATCGCCCACACGCGGAGTGAAAAAATAACAAAAGAAACAGAAATGCAGAAGACAAATTGCAGAAACAGAGATTGCAAACCACAGAAACACCTCAACAGCACAGTCGCTTTCCTACAGTGTAGCTTAAACTTCACGCAGCAGCCGAGCTGCAGACTGGAGCTTGGTGCAGGGCAACTCCCCGGCAGCGGCGCCAAAAATGTGCGCTTTTGCCGCACAGGTCGTAGCTGGGGACTTGCCGGACACCGTATGCGAGCCACGAATGGCTGCAAGCATACAACCAGGGAAGGAAGCTCAAACAGAATGCCAAAGGGTGTGTCACTCACCGCTCAACCGCCGCCTTGAAGGATTCCCGCGTCGCAGCCGTGAAGGAGGAGCCGCCGTCGCCGCTCTACCGCCTCTCCGTCGCCGTGCCGCTACACAGTGCTCGATCGCTCTCTCACTCTCTCTCTCTCTCTCACACACGCAGGAGAAGGAAACCAAAGAGATAAGGCAAGAGCACTCTTGTATTCACAACACATGAGAATGAGGATTTTAGGGTTACATTTGACTCTTATAGGTGACTTGGCCGTTCACACTCGGGCGCCCATACATGGCCGGCCGACCCTAACCCTTATCCTACTGATATTCAAGGTGCGCCTCTCATCGGCGATCACCCAATCCCTTTATCCTTAACATATGGTGCCGACAAGCCCGGCCCATGACTCAGAATATTTAAATTAATGACATAAAACATAGTACATCTCAATGTCCGTTCATGGGTTAACAATTGTCCTCCTCTTCTTGTGTTTCAAGGATTTCTTCAACCCTTGGTTCCTCATTGATGGGTTCTAGAGTTGGTATTACTCCTTCTGTTATTCCCATCCACATGCTATCAGTGGCATTTCTAAATGTTTCTGGTTCTTTGCCACGTGGTCAAAACGGATTCAAATCTTCCATTTTTCTCTATTCCACCCTTGTTCTGCACATATCGAGCTCTTATTTTCTTAAGCTCAATAGCCATAATTGGCACTCTACCTTAGCCCTCTTTAAGTCTGTTTCCATTTCTTTCGATGTGTGGAAGAAGACTTGACCTCTCTTGGCGACGCTTTCCTTATCCTTTCTAACCTTGGGGGTCATCTCACTAATCCTCATTGTTAAGCACACTAGTTAACATTACCTTTAGCGTGGCTACACTCTTTGTAATCTATCTTTTGTAACCACGCAATGCGCTTATTGTATAAGAGACATGGGATGACCAAGATTATGGCTTGTGTAATGCTGGTCATAGAGGAATAGTTGTATATAGAGCTAGAAAGACTAGGAAGACTAGCTTTGGGGCCCCAATTGTAAATGGGTGGCCGACTATTATAACTATGAGCTCTTATATATAAGTCATTTTATGAAATATGAAAAGGGACAATCCCATAATAAGTCTCATTTGGTAGCTTGTCTCTTCTCTCTCGCTCTCTTTTGAGATTGTGGTGTATGTTACCTTGTGTTTTTCTTGCATGCTTGATTGTCAGTGTATGTAAGTAGGGATGGTAATGCTCTCATTTCTCTTCTTCTCTACTCTCTCTTTGCTATCTACCGAGTCCCTTTGCATGCTTCTTTTATGAGGTGAAGGTTGAGCTCTCCATAGCTCCCTCTTTCTTGCTCACTACCTAGCCATTGAATCTCTTCTTGGGTGACACAAAAAGAGGTGGAGCGAGCCCCTAGCAGCTTCACATCGAGGAGTTAACCCTCTTAGAGTTGGCTAAGTGCAACTCTCCAGAATCGACCCTTGCATGTATCTCTCTTCTCTTCTCTTTCCTTCTCATGTGCAAGGTAGCATGTTATCTCTAACATCTTTGGCACTGTTGCCGAGCAGTGCATGTGGCTTACGGTCCTCCACTCTATTCATTTGCTAGTGTCTTTGATTAGCACAGTTAGAGTGCAAATCAACCGATTGGTTGTTTGATTTTGTGCTTTTTATGTTGTTGATGGTGATTACCCAGAGCATTGAAGGTTAATCAAGCATCGGAGCGTTGAAATATTCACCAAGCGCGGGAGGAGCAAGTAAGTGCTCTCATATTGCCCTTAAAATTTATGCAAAACCTTGATTCTCTATTCTTTTTTCTTCAAGTTTGCATCTTAGTTTAATCTACAAATTAATCTTAACTAGTAAGTTTTAATTATGCATTATAGGCACCAATAGATAGCTAGAGACTAGCTCTAGTTCTCATTATAGGCACCAATAGATAGCTAGAGACTAGCTCTAGTTCTCTATTGAATCAAAAACTCAAAAAATCAGTGGGAAAACACTTGAATCAGCAGGAATTGGAGGAAAAACCAGGTGAAAACTACATTCTGCTAGCTACTTTGTGAAGCAAACGACCGTTTGCTTTACAAGCCACGATCATGACACATCTACCACACTCATTCCCTTCCTCAACTGACCAAATCTCGGAAGATTTTCTGCCTGACTATGGTAGTTGCATTAAAATTGGAATATTTGCATTAAATTGAGCATAAAGTGCATTTCATTGCATTCAATCAAGTGGGTGTAACTGAATTGTCAGAGAATATACTGGGTGGTTGTCAGACCTACAACCTTAAATTCCCAAAAATCCCTAGACAAGTCTTAAAATTTTCTAAATCTGACAGTGCCATGGCCGTTCCAAAAGTGCCACAGTCATTCTGAACTAGCCATGCCTCTACCATTTCCTTCGCCATCGGATTTAGGAAGCTAATTTCGAGAGCGAATGCCCGTTCCATTCTGCCATTGGAAGCGAACGTCTATGGCATTTCTATCACACCCGTTCCATTCTTGACCCTAGCTTGGAATGCTCATTCCTTTCCATTCTTGAGAGCGAACACCCATTCCCTTCGGCCCTTGGGAAACGAATGTCCATGCCATCTTTCCTTGGGAAGCGAACACCCGTTTCTTCCTACTCTTGAGTGAACGCCCGTTCCTTCCTCCATTTCAAAAGCGCACGTCCGTGCCATCTTTCCTTGGGAAGCGAACACCCGTTCCTTCCTATTCTTGAGTGAACGCCCGTTCCTTCCTCCATTTCAAAAGCGCATGTCCGTGCCATCTTTCCCTCTGAACCATACACCCATTCCCTTCTCATTTTGAAAGCATATGCCTGTACCACTTCAAAGCATATGGCCATACCATTTTTTAAAAAAAAATAGTCTTTTCACAGAGGGGTTCTGCACAGTAGTTCCACATTTCCATGCACCTACGATCAAGTAGCTTGGTGTGAAATAACCCTCTTTTCGATGAAGTTCCACAATGGTGGCCTCCCTAGCAATACGTCTAGCAACAAGTTCAATGCTAATTTTTTATAAGGCCATCACAAATAATACAAAGGAGGGTTGTGGGTGGTGTGCTAAGAATGCTAAGCTAAATGGTGGTTAACAAAGTTGTATGGATGTTATCAGTATATTTATAGTAGTGGGAGAGGTGTATTCTTTTTTGCCAAACAAAAAAAATACCTTTCTTCTTTTTTAATGTCAATAATAAAGGCATCTTCTCTGAAAATCATACACCCCAATAATAAAGGCATCTTTTCTTACCTTTTTTGGGAAGAGCGAGTATGTCATGAAGAACAATGAACGATATAAAATTTAATAGGATAATATAGCTATGCCAATTTATAGATAATTTTACTCCCCAAAAGAAATTACATCGAGATCACATATTGTTTCCTCAAAACAACAAACAACTTAAAATTTGACAAAGCGATTAATAAAAAAATAAGGAGAATTATAGTTCAAAGACCACTTTATTCCTCAAAGGTTGTTACATCATCCTTGCAAGCAAAGACTATAGACATCTACGTACTTTAGGAGGTGGACGATGCCTCTTTGTCACACATGTTAACCACCAATCTAGCAGAAACGAAACATGCAAGTTGTTTAGCAGGAGAGGGTTTCAAGGGAACCATCTCTTTATATGATGCTGCTATTTTAGATCTCGTTATTTCCCTCTTGCAATCCACGAAGAAGAAAACATTCATGCAAGGTAAATATCACGAAGCAGGCCCTACAATAACAAAGTTGATGGAGAAGACTAGAACATCAAAAACTCCAAGTTCGTCAACCACTAGGTAGGTTGGTGGGGGGAAGCAGTGAGTGGCACTCCAATGCATGTACAACCAAACTATATTGGTGATAACATTACAGTTAGCCGGTGTCAAAAACCCACAATTACAAATCTTGAGAAAGATAACTCATCACATCGTCCTCCAGAGTATGTCATAGAAAACCTACCATGTAAGAAACAAGGTAGGAGATTAAACTTTCCACTCACTATTCCTTTAGCTGCTGCTCTACTAGAAGGTGGTCACAATGCAGAGGGATTAGCAACTAAATCAAAGGTACATGAAATTTTAGATAATGACATACACGATTCAATGTGGGCTATACATCGAACACCTCTACACAACAAGGTCACTTGCCAAGGATGGTTAGGTGTCCAAGATGGCAAGTGTAAGAAGAGAATCAAGAAGAACTGTGGGCAAGGTGTTCCAGCTCCATCTTTCTATGGTATGAGAGAGTGGTCAGGGGGGGCAAAGGCATCAGTCCATGTGGTTTTGCAATAACAACGTGGATCATACTTGGAGAGTATGTAATACCATCAGTTAATCACTTGCTAGACCCCTAGTTGTATGGCCAATGGAATGAGGTACAAACCTGTATTTCTCTCCCTCACCATCATTCTCTACCTTAACAACCCTCACCATCATCCACTAATCTTTGTTGATCTCATTATGTCTTCTTCTAATGGCCCCAACTATACTCTCAAGGATACCCTTGATAGGGTTTGCAAAGATTTGTGCACGAAAATAGGTGGAGATGCGAAAGAACATCTAAGAATCACAACAGAGGCCCGTAGTCTTTGGAGCAAGATGCTAGTGTGGATGAGCCTATCGATTCCGAAGATTTGTACGTATGGAATATGAAGATTGGAAGCGCTATCGGCACTTGGTGGAGTTACGGGTACATTGCTGAAGAGAATGAGGAAACCCTTTGAGAGGAGTTGAAGCGCTATCGGAATTGGTAATGATAATGTGATGTATATGTGTGGTGCATGCACTTACAAAATGTACGCTTTGTAGGAGTGTCTCGTCATACGGCCTCGACACAGTAGTCCTCGATGTTTCGAGCAAACATCAAAGTGCTAGTTCCTCTACTTTTATAGAAGCCTCGGCAACGGCGGCTGATAGGTGTAATAATCAATTATAAACGCATGTAAGGATTATGAAGGTGTGTCTTTTATATCCTATAAAAATGACAATTAATGTGTAACTCTTCTCAACATGGTGTAGCAAGACATGATTCTACAAAGATGAGGGCATTTGTTGAGGATTCTTTGAAGATAGGCTGTGCAATTCACAACCAGAGTGTCCACAGGAGCTGGTACGTATTTTTGATATGTTACAAATGGTGAAAGAGGGAGACTAGACCTTTAATGTTAAGATGTCAGTACAAGCACATCGTGTGATTGTATTATGGTGAGGTTACCCACATGAGGTTTCGTTTATGGCTACCCCAATGACATTGTCCCACCATAGAATCTTTGTACATGTAAGTGATGAGATGATTTTTCCTTCATTTTAAGACCTTAAGTGTTGTTGTGTAGATGTTGCATGTATGTCATTCTCACATTTTATGTCTATGCCACATAGATGGAGAGGAGCCTTTATTGCTTCAGATTTATGAGACCATCCTAGACAACAATAGCTCTATTATTGTCATTGGTATTATGTATCAAGTGGCAACCATTTATAGCGCAAGCCGAGCAATCTGGCTTCTCCTTAGACACCCTGGTGAATGTGCGATGTACACAACGCAGATTAGAAAGGCACTTGGACAAGAGGTAAGCAACACTAACCATAGAGGTCGCCATTGATGAACATCACTTTTTGTTACAATAAGTCATCTCATACTCTTGTGCAAACACATACCCTCATCGATGCTACCTTCACGAGCATAGTTGGAGTAAACCATACACAACCTTTCTCGCTTGATTATATCATTGATCCTTACACCATGACGCACTGGGACAAACGCCCAGATGGGACAGCATGGCGAGGTATGGTACAAACATATAAGTGCTCCAAATTAAGGGTGTTACGTTTTTTGTGGAATTAAGAGATATGTCTTCTTTGCAGGTGGTTGTCAGCATGGATATGACTTTTGGGATAGCCTATTCAAGTGTCATACAAAAAAAGGGCAAGTGATAGTAGAGCTTTATGCATGATGTGGAGATTGTGCTATGGTAGTACACAAATTAGGCATGAACATTGTTTGTATTGATCCCGAAGAGGATGTTGTGGAGAGTGTCTTAATGAAGATTTCATTGTAGTGTAATAAACATATTTGTTTGTGAATATTTAAGTGATTGAGTTTAGAAATTATTTATGATTATGTCATGATCTTATTTTTTATATAAAAAGAGAAAGAGGGCAAGAGCAATGCATGTTGGGGTTTTTCCATAAGATATCATTTGACAGTTTCAATGATGTTTATGTGTAACATGTCATACAAAGCAATAAAGAATTGACATTTTATGTATTGTATAGATGAATAAGGTAGTGTTAAGTTTGTAGACTCAAGAATCTGTACGTAAAACATGGGTTAGGTGTATTGTGTTGAGAAATGAGAAGGAAATAGAGAGAGAGAGAGAGAGAGAGAGAGAGAGAGAGAGAGAGAGAGAGAGAATAGAAAGAGTGAGCAAAGAGAAGGATAGAGAGAGAGTGAGCAAAGAGATAGATAGATAGATAGAGAGAGAGAGAGAGAGAGAGAGAGAGAGAGAGAGAGAGAGAGAGAGAGAGAGAGAGAGAGAGAGAGAGAGAGGAAGGAAGGATAGAGAGAGTGAGTAGAGAAGGATAGAGAGAGTGAGATAGGGAGGACAGAGAGAATTAGCAAAGAGAAGGATAGAGTGAGTGAGATAGGGAGGACAGAGAGAGTTAGCAAAGAGAAGGATAGAGTGAGTAAAGATAAGGATAGAAAGAGAGAGAGCAAAGAGATGTATAGAGAGAGAGGGAGGATAAAGAGAGTGAGCAGGACAGAAAGAGAGAGAGCAAAGAGATGTATAGAGAGAGAGGGAGGATAAAGAGAGTGAGCAAAGAGATGGATAGAGAGCGAGAGAGGGAGGATAAAGAGAGTGAGCAAAGATAAGGATAGAGAGAGAGGGAGGGAGAGAGAGAGAGAGAGAGAGAGAGAGAGAGAGAGAGAGAGAGAGAGAGAGGAGGAAATAGAGTGATCAAAGAGATGGATAGAGAGAGAGGAGGAAATAGAGTGAGCAAAGAGATGGATAAAGAGAGAGGAGGATATAGAGAGAGAAACATAAGGAGGATAAGAGGAAAGAGAAGGATACAAAGATAGAGGAGGATATAGAAGAGAAACAGAAGGAGGATAAGAGGAAAGAGAAGGATACAAAGAGAGAGAGTGAGCAAAGAGACAAATATATATATATATATATATATATATATATAGAGAGAGAGAGAGAGAGAGAGAGAGAGAGAGAGAGAGAGAGAGAGAGGAGAATGAGACAAGGGAGTGAGAGAGAAAAAGAGAGAGAGGGGAGAGTGAGACAAGGGAGTGAGAGAGAAAAAGAGAGCGAGGGGAGAGTGAGACAAGGGAGAGAGAGAGAAGAGCAACAAAAAGATGTGAGATGGTTAGAGAGAGGAGAGGAGAGGAAGGGAAGATGGTAATAGATAGAGAGAGAAAGGGAGGAGCAAGGTTGGTGGTGGAGGGGGCTGGGTTGGGGGGCTGGGAGGTGGAGGGCAGAGATGGTGGTGGGAATAGTTAGAGAGAGATTGTTCAAGTTGAGAGAGAGGGTAGCCAAGAAACGCTCCCTCCAAATCTCCCTCTAGTGAGCTCCCTCGGTCGGTGACCATCCCCAGTGCATAGGAGAGGATACATGGATCATGTCCTTACTCATTATTTTCCCTATCCAAAGAGGTCTCTAGGGTCTTCTTTGATATTGTCAGCCCCCTAAGGTGGCGTGGAATATAGTGTTAGTTTCATCCAATGTTTTTTGGAGCTCTTGTGCCCTCCTAAGGGGTTGGTCATAGAGATGGAGTTTGGAACCACCCCACTTCTATGAGCATGTTTAGCTTCAAGTGGGCCTTGTTTCTCATTTGATAGGGATGGAGACATCATCGAGGGTGTTTTAACTCCCATTATGTATGGTATTGGAGAAAAGAGGGCATGGTTTGACTCAAGTGTTCTGAATGAGGATGACGAAGGCTTTGAATTCCCCCTAGGAAACCCTTTTAAGTAGTATTGTTCATGTGGCTCTCTTTTAGAACTTTATCTTCCTTAAGTTTGGTAGTTTTTTTTGGCTTGTGTTATTATGTTTGCTTTTAGCACTCAAATTATCTTATAGCATAGCTAGTATATTGAATGAAGCATCAAGTATAGATCACACTTAATTTGAACTTCTTTGATAAATTCTAAATTGTGCTTTAAGTGTATTCTCACTCCAATGGAGATATAAACATAGGTGACGGGGGTACATAAGAGAATTGGTGCAAGACTAAAAGGTGCATGCACAGTAAATTAGTGAGGAAGTGTATGTGTATATACGTGTATATACACATGTGCTAGTGGGGGATATGGATAGTAAATTAGAGAGGGATTATGTGTATATACACATGTGCTAGTGGGGGATATGGATATATGTAGATTATAGTTTTTATATGTGTGTGTGATCGTATGTGCACACGAACATACCTGTAAGTATGGAAAAATTTAAATATGCTATCCTGCTCACTCTTTCTTAGCTTAATCTAGGATCTCACTCGGTTGTATTAGCTCGATGATCTGACTACCTCACAAAAATGATATCAATCAAAGGATACCACTATTATGTATCGTTCATTTGATGATCACACTAGGAAGGTGTGGATTTCATGAAAGAGAAAACCAAAGAGCTTACTTTCAAAGCTTTAGGGCTATGGTTGAGAAAGATAAAGGCATACATATAAAATGCCTAAGATTAGATGGTGGGGGAGAATATTTATCCAATGAGTTTAGTGATTATCTAATAAAGCACAAGGATAAAGATGCAATTCACATATAGGTACACTCCATAACAAAATGGGGTTGCTGAGAAAGGAAGAACAAGCACATTGCAAAGTTTCCCTTGTGTTAATGATTTGGGTTGAAGTACTAGCATAACTGCAGTTTACATTATGGCTGTATAATGCATTATTGGATACAGGAGCTCAACACAATTTGCTATCATATGGCGTGTGGTGTCAACTGGTAAAACCACCTTTAACCAAGAGTTCTATCCAAGTTCAAGGAATCAACAAGAAGAAAACCCCTGTCTCAGGAATTCTGCACACTCCGGTTGCTTATGACAAGGGAACCATAATTCAAAGCTTTTTGGTTATGCCTGCTGGTACCATGGAAGGGACTGTAATCTTAGGGTGCAAATGGATGATGGCCACCAAGTGCAATATCGATTGGGCAACCAGACAAGTCACAACGCAAGAACCAACACTAGGTCTGACCGCTCAAAATCCCGCACCTAAGTCATCCACTCAAATATTAGATAACGAAAAATCACAAAGTCCAGTGGCAAAACCATCTTCGATTGTTGGCCACCCCTCTAACGCTTCAACGCCAAGAGTGGAAACAAGCAAGGTGGTCCCCAAAGCTTCGCTTACTATGCCAAAGAGTACATACAAATGGGTCCCCATTAGGAAGTGAATGGGGTCTTCTTGGGCCCTTTAATTTGCCCAAGCCTAATCAAGGTGATTAAGGAATAGCCAAATGGGGGGTTGCCATGTGGACTGAAATGTTGGGTTTGTAAGAGAGGTGTAAGAGTGGTCAAAGGGTGCACTTTTCTCCCCAAAAAGGGGGGAGGCAATTTTACAATTTTCGGACCTCCATAACTTCTACATACAAGCTCCGATTTGAGAGGAGATTATAGATCCATGATCTACGCATCAAGAGTTTTCCATAGATATGTTACATGATATGGTTTTGTCCGCTAGATTTTAAATTCCATTTTCCCCCCAAAAATGAAATTCGAATAAAGTAGCCATTTTGAAGCTTCTAATTAGAAAACGTTTCTTCTTAAGAGAAAAGGTTTGACTCCTTAAACTGCCAAATAAAAGGGCCCAAGAAGCCTTCCATTAAGGTCCTAATGCAAAGCTTCGTTAACAGCTACTTCCCCTGCTCAATCTCGTTCAGCCACCAAGAAGCCTCGTAAAAGGAAAGCAGCTACCCACCCGAGAAAGGGTAATGTAACATCGCGATGGATCCCTAAAAAATTATTAGTAGCCCAAGGGTACTACGAGGGGAATGACCAGATTTGGGTCCCTAAACATAAGTTGAATCCCTCTACATCAGCTGTAAAACCTTACAAACCAATTGTTGCCACCCCAATGACAATTCAAGACCGTGGTAAGGGAAAGGTAATAGAGTGCTCCGCACCACTTCTTCCAGAGTTAGTTTGGATTCCCAAACGATATCGATCATTACCACGTAGCTCAGGAAGGGGGGAGCCACATGAAGCTTCTAGCTCCTCATGCCAGGCACACACTCATATAGAAGTTTCTACATGCTCTACACCTACTCTTGTCAACACCCAACAAAAAACCGATGAGTCTACGTCTCCCCTTGTAATAGTATCGTCGGAAACCATTTCCTCCATTCGTCAATGGGAGCGTACACTACCATCTCTGCAATTGGATGTGGCCAAAAAGGGTCATAAAAAGCTATCTACCCACATCACAACCTATGACCCGCTGGACAAATTGGTTCCAAGAGGCTGCAACATCATTGCAAATAATATGATCTACCCAAGGAAAGGGGGAGCATGTACTCACGCTCGACATTCTAATGCTTCCTCCTTAACCTTCTCCCCTGACCATGTAATTGCCAAATTCAAGGGGATGTATATATATAGCTTCATACATTAAAAAAAAAAAACAAACAAAAGAAAAACAAAAAATAGTAAAAAGAGCAAGAGCACAAAAACAAGAGAAATATCCGTATACAATCAAGAACTAGATTGACCTATCATAAACCTACTCATGCTATATCTGTGTTTGCAGATATGGCAGATGCCCGATCATCATACACTTCATCCACTCCTACCTTTGGTGAGAGGTATCATCTGTACCTTTCTCAGATATTCCACATGTGCTATCCTGTAATTGAAACTGAATGGGATCATATAGATGTACTAGCCAGAGAAGAAAATGTTGAGGAATTAGAATGGCTAATTCGCCTATTGACCATGACTGACCCCTACTCCGTAGAGGATATATCCCCGATAGCCCAATGCTTTCCTTTTCCACAAGATGACTATCCTCGCATGGCTACATTTTTGATGAGTTTATGTGGATGGGAAAATGAAAAGGAAATATCTGACAATGATGAATGGACGGATGAAACTCATGGCACTACTGAGGTTGACTTTATTTGTTTGGATGATGCGGATAGAGGCTTAGCCTTAGGGTTAGAGCCAGGACTCTACAACATCCTCTTACCGTATCCTCAGTAATAGTGTGGTGACTGGTAGGTAGGTTAGCATTTTCAAGTTTTTTCTAGTTTAGATTCCTTAAACAAGTCTTGAAATTTTCACACTGATGTGCCTCTCGAGGTATAGTGCTTGTTAGTTGATTGTACAGGTTGAAAAGTTTGAGGTGGGTTCGCTTTCAAGTCCTGAGACTGCCGCAACGTTCATCAAAATATATCTACATCAAATTGCAAGCTGTCTCGTCAAATTAAGGAGATCTCCAATTACAGGTGTAATTCTTCCATACCCACTCTCTTTCGTTTTTACTGTTCAATCAATTGCATAAACTATAATGCATGACCACATGGAAATTGTCAATGTACTACTTAGTTTTTGAAGTTGCTTGCATGCTAGTGTAAATCATTAATGAGCTTAACTTTATTGGAAATATTCCTAGGTAGCATGACGTCTTTAGTTAACCTTGGAATACGATTGTCTTAGGTCTAGGGTCAAACCATCTTAATGTTTGACACCTGGCCATGTGTGTGTTGACCTCTAGGACATAGCTATTACCCCTTTGTCGAAAGGATGCAAGACAAATTATAGTTCAGGAGCGAAGATAAAAAAGAAATAGATTAAAAAAAAAGAGCCTACAATAAATGGCAATACAAGTCTATGATGTGCTTTAATGTTGGCCTATCGCCTTATTGATACTTGGTAGGCGAGGAGTATTCTACTCCAGACCGATGCCTTGGTTGGTAGGGGGTAGCCTTGCCTAAAGTAAGCTAATAGATTCCTGGATAATGCCTTGTGTTAAACATGGTACCAGGATCGATGTTAGTTTTGCCTTAGGAAGGTCGCCATTGTGTGTAAAAATTGTCACGTGCATTTTAAAAAAAAAAAGAGAGAGGCAAAAAGCTCCTGTAACTTTGATGTTTCTTATGTCCCTAGGCTTGTGGTATTAACTTGTTCTTAGAGTAGACACACTGTGGTCATCTGTTTATTTATTAAGCTTGGTTATTTTCCTTGACTTAGGCCAATTATAAACCTTGATTAATCTTTGACACCTTGCTAACTCTTGATTTACTTTCAATAATTTTAAACTCCTGTTAATTTGCTACACTAGCTCATTCATGTGACCCTTAAACTAAGTTCTCATAACAACATCCATTGTGGTCTAACATGCTTGAATTTATACACTTTATATCTTTTGAATTCTAGCATACTTTCACTCTACTTCCCTGTTTTGCAGACGGTCAACAACAACCCTCTCGAGCTTACCATACCATAGCTTCCGAGGACGGAATCTACATCAGGAAGGGGGGCATGTTAACCCATGAACGGACATTGAGATGTACTATGTTTTATGTCATTAATTTAAATATTCTGAGTCATGGGCCGGGCTTGTCGACACCATATGTTAAGGATAAAGGGATTGGTTGGTCGCCGATGAGAGGCGCACCTTGAATATCAGTAGGATAAGGGTTAGGGTCGGCCGGCCATGTATGGGCGCCCAAGTGTGAACGGCCAAGTCACCTATAAGAGTCAAATGTAACCCTAAAATCCTCATTCTCATGTGTTGTGAATACAAGAGTGCTCTTGCCTTATCTCTTTGGTTTCCTTCTCCTGCGTGTGTGAGAGAGAGAGAGAGAGAGTGAGAGAGCGATCGAGCACTGTGTAGCGGCACGGCGAAGAGGCGGTAGAGCGGCGACGGCGGCTCCTCCTTCACGGCTGCGACGCAGGAATCCTTCACAAGGCGGCGGTTGAGCGGTGAGTGACACACCCTTTGGCATTCTGTTTGAGCTTCCTTCCTTGGTTGTATGCTTGCGCACAACAATCTACTTAGGCCACCTGCAAGAGGTGAGGATCATCTCTATACAAGAGAGAATATACAAGAAATGATCAATGATCCCACGTTCTTATAGAGCATGGAACTCCTGATCCTACAAAGGCGGGCTGAGGCTACTAACAACCAGGCAATGAGGAATTATTTGAACCCAGCCATGGACTCAAATTGAATAGAAGACCTTATCCAAGAAGAGAACGTGGTCTAGGTAGGGGGGGAGTAGCTCCTTGGAGGCCAATTGTGGATCCTAACCCAGATCTAAATGTAGTCACAAGGGTGGATCTACTAAATATGGCCGCAAAAATGGGCTGAGGTATGGTTAGGGAGCTAGGCATTGCTGTGGAATCTAGACCATCCCAGATGAAGCCACGTATTATTTTAAAGCTTGTGCAAAAATTCTCAGGAGATGGGGACCCGATCCAACATGTAGAGGTCTTTGAGTCTACCTGTGAAACATGTGGTCCAGTGAGTGATGTAATCATGATACATGCTTTTTCCTTGACCCTAGAAGGGAAGGCTCACCAATGGTATCAAACACAAACTCGAGGATAAAGTAAATTTCACTCGACTTAAAAATGTGTTCATACTTAGCTTTGCTTGAAGTGGTGATAGATGGAGTCATGTGGCTTAGCTCCACAAATATCAAGCAAAAGGAAAATGAGTCCATGCGGGATTATGTTTCTCGGCTCAAGCACTTAAATTCAAGATGCAAGTTGAGGGAAAGGCTAACTGAGGATCAGTTTTATTGTCTTACTCCAAGATCATAAGATGCATGATTATCTAGTGTTAGCCCGACCAGCTACTCTAGATACTTGCTGTAAGATGACAATTGAATATATGAAGACAATATGCTTGAGTTTTTGAAACCAGAAGGTGCCAAGGCAGCTTCAGTAGTGGCAACATCGTGAGTCTCCAGTCATCATCTCATCAGGACACAGAAACCAAGAACCAAGAACAAGCAAGTTGGCAATATGATAGTGGAAGAACTCAATAATGACATATTGTAAAAATTAAAAGTCAAGGATGGTAGAGAAGCATCAAGGAATGCTCATCTCCACCCCCCAGAGAGAATTGATGTGGTGCTCAATTTGCAGACAAAATCACACGAGCATCGAATGCCCTCACTTAAGACCAAGGCAATTACTCTATTGTGCTCTCTGTTAGAGATTGGGAAACCGTGACACTACCATGTTAGATATCCGAGGGTCTAGCCCTTAGCATAACTGCCATCAACAGAGTGCTGCTAGCCTTGCTAGCACCACCAGTGCAAAAACCAATGTGACTACAGGAGGGCAGCCAAATACCTACCTACCAAGAGGGATGTTCCGAATGTTAACAATCCTAAAATGGGATTGATGATGGTGATAGACATAGATTAAGCAACATAATTAAGGTGGATTATACCACACTAAGAACTCCATAAGAGAGAGAGAGAGAGAGAGAGAGAGAGAGAGAGAGAGAGAGAGAGAGAGAGATTGCACACTCAACACTTAATTCTATTGCATATCACAAATAAACCATACAATGATATAGGCTTTCTAGCCTTATCCCACTTTACACATCATCATCCATGTGGCAACTCCTTTTCCACACTTTTGGTCAACACTCACAAACCATTCAATATTACATGTGGCATTCTTATCTTGCCACAATATCTTGCACCTCTAGGGTGCTTTCACACACTCAACCAAATAACCCATTCATTTTACATTGCACATTTCAACACCCCTCCTCAATGTAAACTTGGGTGTGTGCATAAAATCTCTCTAATCAATTTGATCACTCACCTCTCACCCCCAACCAATTTGGCATTGCCAATCTCAACACTCCCCCTCAATGCAAATTGGAGTGTTTAACAAGTGTGTGTGCATGTGCCTAGCCAACCTAGACACGAAGTCCATTTTGAACCGAATCGCTCACAGTGGAACCAATGAGTCCAATTTGAACATAGAAGTTCGGGTGGGAACCAACCCATGAAGTGCCTCGCCTATGCATGCACAACTCAACGCACACTACATTACAAACTGTTTCGAGCACCCATGGGTGGGCAGGGGACCCTCATAATTTTGGGTGAGAAAAAGTACAACCGTTTTGTGTGTGTAAGCAAGGGCAGGGTACCCACAAAATCCAAGTGGTCAAAAATACCACGGCTTTTGTGTCTGTCTTTTACAGTGGCGACAATCACTACCTGCTGTTACCCGATCTTCTCTTATGTGCTTGTTCTAACCACTGTCCCCATCACCACTCATCGGCAGTGCTTCTTCTTTGGTTACCTTCGCTCCTCTTTGCCTTGTGCTTTGCAACGAGCCACTGCTCACCCAGTTACTCTGTGACCATTCACCCAACTGAGCCTCTTGCCAACCATAGGCACAAGCTTGTAGCGCTTACAAATCTACCACTACAGCCTTGTAGCTTCACGGCTAACCCTTGTTGCTACAACCATAGACTTTGCTGCCTATGCAAATTCCATAATTGATCTTGCCTTTAAGAGTGCATCCGTCTTGATGCACATATCTTTACCTCTCAATGAACCTCCATCTAGAGATTTTCCACATAGCCACCATTATGGCCTCCATGAGCTCTAAAATTGAGCTCCACGCACAATGCATGCTTCTTCATCTAGAGATTTTCCACATAGCCACCATTATGGCCTCCATGAGCTCTAAAATTGAGCTCCACGCACAATGCATGCTTCTTCATCATAGCATGCAATCTTCAAGGGTTCTTATCCAAATGGTTTCCCATAAGAAACCAAGGTACCAAACATAGTGAAAGCCCCACGACTTCCACCACTTGCTCATCTCCTTGAGAAACATTTACAAGTGCATCCTCTTCTTGATGCACACACATGTGAACTCCATTGAGTCCACCATCTAACTTTCCATCATCTTGAGAAGCATGCACCTCCACACAAGAGAATTATCCCATGCTCAATAACCAAAAACATTGAGGTAAAACTTCACAAATTACCTCCACAAACTTCTTGGCAGCTTCCTTGTTGACACCGAAGACTCCATAGCCTTCATACTTGCTAAAATCTCCATTTTCAGCTTCTTTGGGCAGCACCATAATCTCCAAATATCCATGAGCATAATGTCTCTCCAAATGCAATACTAATGACAATGAGTGTGCTAAATGTTTTTCATAATAAACTGAAAATAATGCTTAATCAAAGAACTGATAACCAAGAAACTATACATTAGTATTCACCATGAAACTATACATTAGTATTCACCATGACCAGGAGTCCACCCAATGCTTAATCAAAGAACTGATAACCAAGAAACTATACATTAGTATTCACCATGACTAGGAGTCCACCCAAGCTTCGATACCATGTTAAACAATCCTGAAATGGGATTGATCATGGTGATAGACATAGATTAAGCAACATAATTAAGGTGGATTATACCACACTAAGAACTCCATAAGAGAGAGAGAGAGATTACACACTCAACACTCAATTCTATTGCAATCACAAATGAACCATATAATGATATAGGCTTTCTTGCCTTATCCCACTTTACACATCATCATCCATGTGGCAACTCCTTTTTCACTCTTTTGGTCAACACACACACTATTAAATATTACATGTGGCATTCTTATCTTGCCATAATATCTTGCACCTCTAGGGGGCTTTCACACACTCAACCAAATAACCCATTCATTTTACATTGCACATTTCAACACCCCTCCTCAATGTAAACTTGGGTGTGTGCATAAAATCTCTCCAATCAATTTGATCACTCACCTCTCACCCCCAACCAATTTGGCATTGCCAATCTCAACACTGAATGCAAGACATGTTGCCTTTGCCACCACTTGTTCTACCCCCATAGCCACCACAGGCCAAAATCAACCAGGTGTTGATTGAGGAGCCCTTGGATGAGGGAAAAATCATGCGCAAGGTAGAAGTTAGTAATGACTACTACGAGGAGTCCATAAAGATCACACTAGAGTATTATGTATTACAGAATAGCAGGCCAATACTAGTGTTTCAAACCACATTACAAAAGAAAGAAAAAGACATAAACTCAACTATGAGAAGGGGACCTATATAATTGGAAAAAGGAAAGAACCAAGGTGGTGTTACAACCTCTAAGACTGGGAGAAGGAGAAGAGTGAAAAAAGTGGACAAGGGCGATACCATGGTCATAATTCAGGATGGATCCAAAGAAGATACCATTGACACCGAATCCACCCAATCAAAGAAAGAAGGTGACTAAGTGCCAAAACAGGATGGGCATGCCCAAGAATCTATAAGAGAGAGACTAGAAACCCCAAGGGGATTGGAGAATATCCAAATATTGAAGAAGAAGTAAGGACAATTGAAGAAGCTAAGGCCCTAGAGGAGTGTCAATGCAATCATGAAGCCAAGTTACGGCCCTAGAGGAGTGTCAACGCAATCATGAAGCCAAGTTACGGCCCTAGTTGAGGAGTGTCAACGCAATCATGAAGCCAAGTTAAGGGGGCTAACGAGGCTAGGGATACAATGTATCCAAGAACTGAGCTATTAAAGGAAAGGAGATTGGACATGCCCACTCCAATCCCAGAAGAGTCCGAGGAAGGGACTCAAAGTGACCTTATGGCAAGAATGTTTGAGGAGGCTGATTAAGATTTGTCAATCCATTCGTTCCCTAGGATTGAATATGTGTGACAAACACGTGTAAGGAGCCCTCACTTGCCAGGGAACCTAGAGACATAGGCAGTATCATAGCCATACTCTCCATAACTATCAAAATGCCGCTAGGACCATTGCTACGCAACACACTGGCATTGTAGAAAGATGTCAAGGATTGGGTAGAAGGAAGATTGAACCTAATGTACACTATAGAGGGGAGCCAGTCACCTCTAGCAGAGAAAAACCTAGTGCATGAGCAAGGAGGAACACCTAGATTCGTCAAAATACATGTCAACCAATTGGGCCACTATTATGAGAGTGATTGATATGAATGCCGTAATTCCAATCCACCATAATGGGTACCAAGCACTGGCTATCCTTGATGGTGGCATGGGTGTGAGCATTATTACCAAGTGATGTTGGGAAAACTAGGGAAAACCATAATTGGAAAGAGCAGATCTAATCGTCGAGATGGCAGATGGAACATCCTCAAGGCCAATGGGGCTGTTGAAAAACATTAGGCTTAAGGTATTTTTGTTCCGTTACCATCATACATTTGTTGTAATGGACTTTCTATGCTAGCCAGATTCATATGACATTATCTTGGCCAGACACTTCATGAGGGAAGCCAAATTGGTGCATGATTGGGTGTTAGATCAGGTGTATGTTCGAAAGGATTCATAGATTTTGAAAATCAATCTGCATATGTGGAAGGCACACCCCATGGAAGGGAAATTGTTTGGAAATGATTCGGTCACCACAGAGCGAACTACATCCTTACAAGTTTGCCAACCAGTTGAGGAGAACTCATGGGAATAGGAAGAGGCCGTAATGTGTACACGTTGCTTCCACCTCCGGATTTTAGCAAAAATTGGATGCATGTGCTTGCCACTATAGATGTGTTGCCCCCCAGAGGAACGCAGTACATAATCAAAAACATTCCTACCACCTTAGTGCGCATGGTAGATGTGCAACCAAGAGAAGAGGAAATAGAGGATGAAGCCTCCAACATAGAGGGGTTTGGGTCACAAGGCTACAATATCACCCAACGCCTCAGGAGATGGTGTAAACAAAACAGGCATATCACTCGACAAAATTCCCTACTACAAAGTAAACCCACGGACACCCATTGGCTAAGATATCTCGAGGTCACTAAGGTATACAAGGAGTTTTCTAAGAGCTGGGTGAGGAGTTGAGTAAGATAACCCTGGAAGGAAAACAAGAGAAAAAAGCTATGCCACGGGAGCCGTAAATGCCTAAACTCACTAAGGCATGACGTAGAAAACAAAATAATGCTCTGGCTGAAGCCGAGCACGAGGCAAAGAAGGCGATGTCTCAAATGAAAGATGAGGAGGAAGACAAGCCACACCTACTCTCAGTGCCAGACCATTTCAAAACATACACCATTGATGAACAAAAGGTGGTCCAATTGATGGCTAAAAGAGTAAATGAAGATGTCCAATCTAGTCTTACGATAGTCCAGGTGAAGTTAAGGAGGTTGATATTACAGAGCCAAGGGAGGAGACCAAAGTTGTCTACATTGCTAAAGACTTAACTGTGGCTAAAGAAGAAAAGCTCGTTGCTCTCTTCAAAGAATTTAAGGACTATTTTTCTTGGAAATACATGGAAATGAAGGGTGTACCACCCAAGGTGGTTTAACACACTATCTTGATCATGGAAAGATCAAGACCATCTAGGTAAAAACCGTATCAGATGAATCTGAAATATGCAGCAATTGTAAAGGAGGAAATTGATCAACTCATTGATGTGGATTTTATCTATGAAATCAAGCACATAGATTGGCTTTGATTGTGCAAAAGAAAAATGGAAAATTGAGAGTCTGTGTTGATCTCAAAAAGGTCAATGCAACCACCATGAAAGACCACTACCCATTGCCATATACAGAACATGTATTAGAATGGGTAGCAGGTGAAGAAGCCTATGGCTTCTTAGATGGGTTTTCAGGCTATAATTAGGTGTCCATAACACCAGAAGACCAACACAAGACGTCCTTCAATATGATGTGGGGGACATATGCTTATAAGGTTATGACTTTAGGCCTCACCAATGCCCCAACAACTTTCCAACAACTGATGTGCATGACCTTCAAGGACTACTTGCAAAAGTGGCTGGAGGTATTCATTGACGATCTATGTGCACACTCACGCTGGGCTGAGCACTTGGCTTGCTTGAGGAAGATGTTTGAAAGATGTCGATTATATCGTATATCCTTAAACCCTTTAAAGTGTCAATTTTGGGTCAAGCACACGGTGTAATCTTAGGACACATTGTGTCTAAAAATGGTATTTCCATTGATGAGAGAAAGGTAAAATTGATCTTGGAATTACCCCCACTAACCAACTACAAGGGTGTACACAACGATTTATGGGACGTGTTGGGTGTTATTGACGCTTCATCATATTCTATGCTGAAATTGCCAGGCCATTATATAGACTACTCATTGTCTTTGAATTGACTAAGAAATCTCAAGAGGCTTATGATAAGTTGAAGAATGCACTGGTTAGTGCACCAATCCTGAGACCACCCAACTGGGATCTTGTATTCCATGTGCACATCGATGGATCAAACTTTGCTATAGGATGCGTATAGGCGCAACCTCGAGAATTCAAACTGTATTACCCAATTTTCTTTGCCAGTCCATCAACTAAATGATGCAGAGATAAACTACACCACCACTGAGCGTGAAGGGTTGGCCATGGTTTATACTATAAAGAAATACAGACATTACCTACTGGCCAACAAATTTGTATTCTTTGTGGATCATCAGGCCCTATTATATCTGGTGAACAAGTCTTGCACCACAGGAAGAATCACATGATGGTTGCTTCTACTCATGGAATTTGACTTTATGGTCATGGTGAGAAAAGGAACACAACATGTTTTGGCGGACCATATGTCTAGAATTCCTAACGAAGAACCAGCAACATGCATTGACGATGACCTTCCAGATGCTTATCTATTCAAGCTTGACATGGTGCCTGAATGGAGTGAGGAAATATCCGACTATCGAGCTCATGGTTTCCCACAAGATCGACCCTTGAACAAAGATAAGATGTGTCGCCTTATTAAGCTAGCCACACCTTATCAATTGATTTTGCTGGAGAACTATATAAGCCAGGTAAGGACGATATCCTTAGGAGATGTGTGAGAGAAGATGAGTTTGTCAAGATCTTAGAAGAAGCACATGTAGGAATAGCTGGAGGACATTTTATGAGAGAAGTTATAGCTTGCAAAGTACTTCAAGCGGGACTGTGGTGGCCTACGTTATTCGGGGATGCCATAAAATTTGTAAAGAGATGTGAGGAATGCCAAAGATTTGATATTCCACAACAAAAGGATAGGATGCCACTCACCCCTTAGATTGTGAGACAACCCTTTGAGAAATGGGGTATTGATTTTGTTGGACCCATTAGTCTAGCAATGCATCTGTAAGCTCATTATGTGAATACTCCAAGGGAGAACGCTAACGTCAACATGGCTTCACTCACCTTGCTTGACAAGGATGACTTGGATGTTGAACCTGCATGACTCAGTGTAAAGGTGTCTACAAAGAAGGGTCACATGATAAGCATCGCACTCATTGACATGGGGTCAAGTCATAACTTGATTTGCCATGAGACATGGGTAGCCTTAAACAAACCCCCCTAGAGGTAACTAATGCACATGTTCACAGTGTGCACCTATCTGTTACACATACAATAGGGTTTATGAATATAAACATCTCAATCAGAAAAAATCCCTTGGTCGGGAAGGTGTTTGTTATGCCTACAGGAACCATGGAAGAAGAAATGCTTCTTGGATGATCCTGGATTTGCGCCAGCAACCAACTACCACATACAATGGGCAACACGAGAAGAAGTACAACTCAATGATGGCAAGGACACCATCACCATGCCATTATGGATTCAATTGGTTAAGGAAAAATAGGTAGTGGCATACGACATGGAGTCTCCAATGCCACGAAAAATAGAAGGCTTAACAGGACAAGCATCCACATCGAAAGATCATCCCTCTTCAAGGGAACCAAAGCAAAGGTAGCAAAAGTATCCAGGAAAAAAACAATGGGTTTCCAAGGCCTAGCTTCAAGCACAAGGATACTATGAGATAGACAAAGCATCATGGGTAACAAAGCAAAAAAGGCATGCGAGAAGCAAGAGATAAGGAAAGCCAAACAAGGACATGAAGCTGTATTCCAAGCAAGCCCGCATATAACTCAACATTCAACATTGGTGGGTTGGTCCAAAAGACTTCCTAGCGGCACAGGGATATTATCAAGGAAACAAAATGGTATGGGTACCAAAAACAAATCCAAAACCCATTTTTGCATATACTTCCAGAAGAACAGAAGAGTGCCATAAGCACAGACATGAGCAAGTCCTAGCTAAATCAAGTGCTAAGGAAGGCAAAAAAGTTGATATGGAAAAATAAGCAATTTCAACCAAGTAATCAAGGGAGAGCGACACCACCAATCTCATCCACCAAGGAGGAAAAGATAAACTAAGTTGTGGAATGGTAAGAGAGACGTACACTCACAAAAAAGAAAAACAGGTTCACTAGGATTCGGTGGATATACTCCTCCACTGGATGGAGTGAAAAATCAAAAGGTCTCACTCAAAACTTAAGTGGTTGCAACAACACATACCCACAAGATCCAAAGTACAACATTGGTTCCCGTGGCACTAAAATAAAGGAGGATGACAAGGGGAACCTAGCTCCAACAACAACAGGTAAGAGGGTATGCTTTTCATGCCGTGAAACATGTTCATTTGTTTCACATGTACACTTCTACTCCTCAAAATGCATAACATATTGCCTTGGAGTGAGCATATAGAAAAAAATAGGGTATCAATATTTGCATGCATAAGGGCACAAGCTATTTCACGTCGTGAACCGGTTCAGGCTAGTGCACGTTGTGAAATGCTCAGGACTATTTCATGTCATGAAGCACTTCAAAATGGTTCACGTTGTGAACCGACTCATGCTGGTTCAAGCCGTGAAACGGTAAAAAAATCTCCTCGAATTGTAGGAAGACATGTGGCATACCCAATTAAGATGGCCGCTGTCGAGGCCGATAACTAGATCATAAATACATATTTTTTTCTCGTTTTTGTCATTTTTCATCACCCAGCTTGCTATTCACAGATCAAAATTATCACATTCATGACCAGCTATTGTTTATGTAGATGGTGCAAAAAACACCCACCCAAAGGGAGGCTATACGACTATCCAAACAGATGATACGAGCCCTCCTCGCCTGGAAGATTTTGGCATATAGCCAGAATGGCTCAAGGAGTATCTGATAGTCCCAGAATATAGTTATCAGTACTAGTGCTCCCCGCCAACACAATGATGGATCCCTTATTCATGCCACTCAAAAGGCGCCTGACTCTACTGCAATTCCATGAGGCAAAGAAACGGGATTCACATGTCTGCTTCAACTTCCCCCACTTCTCGCCATCCACATTCTAGGATATAACAAGTCAACAAAGCAATTGCTCACATGGATACGACCATGGTGCAGAATTACAGATCCAGATATAGTAGCTACTGTGAGATTCATGAAGTTGATTGTAGTTCTCATCGATCAAACAAATGAAAGACATGATGGATTTGAGGTGGAGCAACTTTTCTTTGACATGAACACAGGCCTAACTAAAAGAGGCATGATGCTTTACTATCATCGCCTAAGGTGTCTTCCAGGATACATGCATGTCATGTTTGAAGACATGGTCGACACACTGGGTTCTGGACGCCCCACTCAGCATTTCGACGAACCCTTAAAAAGCTTCAATCCCACCAAAACTTCTATAGACACACGAGTTTGACGACCAGGTCTTTTGACCTGGGTAAAGGTTTTGAGGACAGAACCTACATCAGGTAGGGGGGGATGTTAATCCCATTTTGGATTCACAAAGATGCTCCTCCAATTGAGGTTAAGTGTTATATGTAATGGCACTATAAAAGTTGTACATTTTGAGATAATGGCCACCCAAAGCTTTAGTTAGTAAATTTTGGGCGCCCAAGTGTGAATAAGGGCCAGTTGTATAAAAGGAAGTAAAAGGAAAATTCTCATAATGAAAGGACACAATCCCCCTTTGTGCGATAAGAGCTTTTACTTTGTCGTGTGTGTGTGTGAGAGAGAGAGTGAGAGTGTACTCTAGTGCATGTTCCTCTTCTATGCATGTGTGTGTGTGGAAGAGTGAGAGGTAGATTGCCTTGTATTGTGGTGAGAGCGACATGGAGGCAGAGATTGGAGGAGTGGAGCTTCCAAAAGCGAGCTTGGGGAGCCTCAAGGGATGTGAGCTCGAAGCATTGGTAAGTATCCAACAATAGTTTTTGTCTATTGCTTCTTCCGATTGTGAATGGGTAGAGTTCTCTCTTGGGAGGTGCGGTAGCCCATAACAAGGATGCTTGCTAGGATACATGCATATCACTTTTGAAGACATGATTCATACCTCTATTGAGAAACCCCAGCCTTATTTTTAGATGTAACTTATGTAAGCTGCTTTAGTCACACGAAGAAATCATTATAGATTCAAGCTTGGCATGATAGGGTTTCAAGCCTTAGAGATGTTTTGAGGATGAACCATTCATCATGTAGGGGGATGTTAACCCTATTTTTGGGCTTAATCAGGGCACTCCCTTCTACTACAAAAAGTAGTTGCATAATAAGTGTTATGTAATGACACTATAAAGTGTTATATATGTTATGAGAAAACCTAGAAAATGACTAAGCTTAGTAGATTAGAGTTAAGTTTGAGTGTCCAAGTGTGAATAAGGGTCAGTTATATATAAATGACTTTCTTATTTAATTTTCCTTTATTCCAATTGAGTCTTGCCTATATCTACTCTTATTTAATTTTCCTTTATTCCAATTGAGTCTTGCCTATATCTACTTGCTCTCTTATACTCTTATACTCTTAGAGAGAGAGAGAGAGAGAGAGAGAGAGAGAGAGAGAGAGAGAGAGAGAGAGAGAGAGAGAGTAGCATGCATGAATCTAGCGCATGTGCCTCTTTTTGTTATGAGAAAGTGAGAAAGAGTGAGAGAGGCCAGTCCTTGCAGGGAGGTGAAGCACTTCTTGGAGGTGACAAGGAGGAGATTTAGGAAATTGGAGCTAGCAAACCATTGGTGGTGCTTAGAGGTCAAGAAAATCCTAAGCTGAAAGCAAGGTAAGAATCCCATGATGGTTGTAGTCTATTTTATTGTTTGCAAGAATTGGTGAGTTCCATTTTGTTATGGGACTATTTCTACTCTCTACAAAATTCTTGTAGACAATGAAATAGACTACAACCGTCAGATTCTTACCTTGCTTTTGGCTTAGGATTTTCTTGACCTCCAAGAACCCCTAGTGGGTTGCTAGCTTCAATCTCTTGAATCTCCTCCTTGTTATTACCTCCAAGAAGTTTGCTTCACCTCCTTGCAAAGAACTCACCTCTCTCACTCTTGCTCACTCTCTCACAACAAACAAGAGGCATATGCGGCAAGATTTATGCACTCTACTCTTAACTCTCTTTTTCTCTTAAGACAAGAGCATAAGAGATCAAGCAGATAGGCAAGACATACTTGGCACAAAGGGAGAAGACGTTGCCATGATACATGCACTGGAGGAATTTGACTTATTTAAAGTTTTGGGTGGAGAGTTGTGATGTCTCGTTGAATTTGTGATGGTTTACATTGCTTTGGTTGTGTCTATGATGCATGTTGCTTGAAATCATGTCTTGAACCAATTGTTTATATAGTGTATTCATGGAATATATATGTGTTGTTTGTTTGTGGAAGCCTATGAAGATACCACATTCATGGATTTCCATGTGGATGTCATCCACAAGATGCATTGCACAAAGACAGTAGTCTAAGGCCTTGACCCCTCTCGACGGAATGTGGGTGTGCTCCTAGCATCATTGTTGGCTGGCATGGTTAGTTGATGTGATGGACAAGTAAGTGGCTCTTTGGATGATTCGGAAGAGGTGGTGCCTAGTGGACTAAGTATGTGAGATAGTACTAGACATATGTGGTCCCTGACACTGGGTATCAGAGTGTGCTCGCTTCTGGGATCAGTGGTGACGGTAGAAGTGACGCCTAGAATAGCTAGAGGATAGTGGGATTTCATGAGTATGGTGGATGTGAGACATGTGAGCTCCTCCATGCACTAGTCTGCATAAATATCCATGAATAATTTGGTTAAACGATGCTTGTCCCGTTTGAGGATCATGATTTTAGTGCGTGATAGTTCCCAGTTTATACACTAGATGTTGGTCATGCATGGCTAGATGGTTGGGAGACTACTTGATACCATGCCAAGTAGGATGCATGTAAGTGTGGGCCGCTTAATTGCACACACTTTTGGGTGGAAGGGGATCGAGATACCTTGTTGTCAGGTTGTAGGGCCCACCTTGGATGGGTCTCTTCTATATTCTAATATGGTCTAAGTTAGGTGATGTGATGAGTCTAGTCTATAGTCATAGGGTGGCTAACATACGTCATAACCAACCCTGGATACTATACATAGATTAGTTTGATAGCCTACTTATTCATATTGAGATCATTGAGTTTAGATCTATCTTCACTATATTGTGCAACCTTATATGTGCATCACATCCTATCTAGAGTCTATCTAGATTGCCATCAAAGGTTCTTGTCGGAGCGCATGATGATGCATATGCAGATGCCATTAAATTGTAACTTCGGTGTGTAACAGTTGCAAACAATGGATTCTTTATCTCTCTTGCATCAAATTCCTTTATCTTACGTCATTCCTTTGTGGTAAATGTTTGCACCTTACAAATCTCAAGGTATTTTAACCTTTTTTTAATTTTATATAATCCATGATTTTAGTTATTTTATTTGTTAGATGCCCCTTTGTATGGAAGAATTTTTATTTCCCTCTCTTGAAGGCAATCAATAAGTGGTTGTAGGGGAAAGCTTAGAACGGTCTTTTTATTATTATTGCATGATATATATGCTCTCTCTCTCTCGCTCAGTCCCACCACCCTGACCACCATGCAGTAGCTCCCGAGATGAGGGATATATTAGGAGACGAGGGTAGAGAGACATACACTCTCAGTTCTAGTACCAACTTTAGCTTTTCATTTTTAGTTCGTAGCACTTTCATTTTTTATGTAACTCACACATTGTATCACATGGACTTGATGTAATTATTTTGGTCTCATCGGTCACTTTGGCCTTTTGAAGATGTTAACATGTCTTTCTTTCTATTTTTCTTTCTCTCTCTCAGTGATGTAGGGAAATTTTCTCTAGGGTTCATAAACCTTAGGCATTTTAGGGCATACCTTTCCTTCCCATAAAGTCAATGCACACAAAGCAAGCATTGATTAATTCTCCACGTTGAAGGAAAGTTATGAATATGCACATTGAACAAACTTGAAAACTATCTTGGTGTTACATGCACAAAGGCAAATTTAAAACATATTTTTAGTTTCCTTCAGTCAATGTGTACCCATACTTAATATAAATATTTATTAATCCTTCACATTAATCAATATTTATTAATCCTTAACATTAATCAATACCCACAAAGTGAGCATTAATTAAAACACACTCAAGGAAAGTTGTGAATATGCACAGTGAAGAAACTTGGAAACTATCTTTATGTTACATGGACAAGAATTTCGAGATTCTTTGAGAAAATGTGTACCCATACTTAATCACTAATTGATCCCTCATTAATCCTTGAATAAATATGGATTAGTTGTAGATGCCATAAAAATTCATTGAACTACAAGATGTATGTAATGACCATGGTGATTGGAGGATGGAGACCTCCACAAGAAAGAATGAACCCATCGTAAACATAGTATATGATTGGTTTTGTGGAAACTATAGCTAAATGGAAAAACAAAAGCTAAACTCTACCAAACTGAGACAATAATACTCTGTTATATAATGAGAATTGGGCAATTAATTAGAGTATGTTTACCTCTGACAAGATAAAGGACTGACCTCCTTTTGTGACTTTTCATATCTCCCCTCTTTCCATTTTCCATAACTCCCTTATGCCACTAGTCATTACTTTCCTCTTGCTAGTTGGCATAGCTCCCTTGTGACACTTATCACAACTTTTCTTTTGCCACTTAGCATAGCTCCCCTCATGCCATTTGTTTTAACTCCTTATATAATACATATCATAACTTCGCTCTTGCCACTTGTCATAAACCTCCTTTTTCCAATTGTTCGCATTGGTGCTAGAAACCTTTCAAACTTCTACTATGTAAAATGAAATAGCTCAAGTCAAGATGTGTAAAAAGGAAAGATGTTTATCCCAATGAAATCTACATGATAATGATGTCACATGCCCCTATATTAAGTGACCATTGTGTACATAAAATAGAAATATAAAGAGGATGAACAGATAAGGAGAGGTTTCGGATGCAACAGATTTTGCTCAACACATCACAAGAACAAGGTTGAATTAACTACTCATTTAGGACATTCCATACATAGTAAATGCATGAATGGTTATGGTTGAATGTGAAACCGTGAGTTACATTCAGGAAGAAGGATGATGAAATAGATAAGGAATAGTGTAAATATTTAAATAGCATGTACATGATTATAATGAACCTCCACCCAATGCTCTAAAACCACTAGAAGCGAGCATAAGTACGAGATGAATGGGTTGAAATAGAACACAAAGGAATTTCAAGGTGAATGAGCCTTAGTAAAGAAGTGGCCATAAGTATTGCTAAGAGCATAAAGGAGACAAGGCTCAACTATCATGAATAGAATCAAATGCCTCTGAGTTCAATTAGAACAACTTTGGTAGTGGGGTTTGGAGTTGACCATTCAAAGAACCAAGCTGGCAAACCAATATGTAAGTACATTTTGAGAAACTATCCAACCAAAGGAAAACTAAAGGCTCTCTAAATTAAATGGAAAGGTCCTTTGACTATGAGAAAAGTTCCACATCAAATGATATTCCTTCAAAATATGCACACACCTTATGGGAGAGGCAGCATTACATAGTACACCACACAATTGCATTCATCACCAATGTGTTAATAATATATGGCTAGATCTTGAAATAAGTGTATGAAGATCTTATATGAATGGGCCAATCTATTGCGAAAGGAATGACAAAGGAGTTCCTAATGCAAGAGAACATTCGATGGTAAGTTCATGCTTAAGTTCAACAAGAGGCTTGATATCTCCAATTTAATGAGTTTTTTAGTACAAGTGAACTACAATGTTGATTAAGAATGTTGGATATAAGATAAATTTAGCATAGTAGAACACTTGGATCTTGTGAGTTGCTATCAACATAGACCAATTGCTAGATTCTACCAAAGTATGAATCCTTTTTTAAAAAAAAGTATTGCTAAAAATGCCAATAAGAGTCGCCAATGGGTGTGGGTTTGTGATCAAGAAGGGTAAGGCCTAAAGTTTGAATCCCTACGGCTTCACGATAGAATCCAAACTAATTGCAACCATAATTGTACCATCTTTGGGCAAGAGACCATGTTGCCTTCCCAATAGGCACTCAAGTTGTTACTATAAAAGGATCTACTCAAGTGGAAAAAAATAAAGTGCCCACAAGGGTTCAAACTCGAGACTCGACCCACATGGACTAGAGCATATTACAATTAATAGGCAAGCTAATTGAAGCAATGCTTGGCACCTTCACTTCAAGGCTCACTTGTACCATGCACTTTTAGTCCCTTGTTCTTCACTCTATACTCGATTGATAGGTGATTACACCTTGTGTTTAGAACCTATTCACATGTCTCCACAATTCACAAGACTCTTGCCAATGAGCATCTAGGGTAAAGCAACCAATAAGGAGGCGAGTTCCAAAACCCTTAATCCCTAAACTACGTGTTTATCCCCTTGGAAAACTACTTCATATACTTGTTTTTTTAATTTCATAACTCGGACACTCTTGTGATTTCTAAAGATAATTAAAAAAACAAAGTTTCACTAGGTTTCTCCCCCCCCCCCCCCCCCCCCCCCCGCCCCCCCAAAAAAAAAAATTATTAATTAATTAAAGTCAAAATTATTGGCTAAGCAACACATGAAAACTTGGGTTAGTTGGCTAGCTAAAGCTTCTCTTAGAATCCACCCAAGAATTTTCATCTATTCCAACATATACAATTTTTTTGTCCTCCAACAAATTTATTAGAATGTCCCATTGATACCATGCCTGCATCAGGTACATATATGACTAATAACCATCCATACCATGTGCATTACGTACACATACATGATATATCCTAACTGATAAACTGTGGCCTTCCATAACCAAGATCAATGCTGACTAGCTATGAGTACATGCTATCCTGCAATCCTGCCCTATCCACCATTAGAACTCTTAAGTGCACGCATGTCTACCATGCACTGCTATGTAGTAGAATGGTTGGGTCCAAGCATCTCAATGCCTTCTGCTAAGGCCCCCAGGTATTTATGAGAGCTTCCTCCTTCCTGTACAGCTAAGGAGACTGTTTCCTTGAGCTGAACAGCTCTCCTCCTCAACTCCCTTCCCACCTCTCCTTGCATTAGTTCTGCCACCGCCGCCTCCACCACCTCCCTCTTCACCACCCCAGCTTCCTCTTGCAGCTCCAAGCCTACCCTCCACTCATCCACCAACAGCCTGGCATTGAGCCTCTGCTCTGCTACCTGCGGCCAGCATATCATAGGAATGCCCCCCATGGAAATATTCTCAGTTATAGAGTTCCACCCACAATGAGTTAGAAAACCCCCCACTGCAGGATGTGAAAGAACCTCCACTTGAGGGGCCCATGTGATAATAAGGCCCCTTTCTTTTGTTCTGTCTATGAAGGCCTCTGGCAACACCTTTGAGAGTGGCCCATCAACTGCATTAGGGCGTATAACCCATAGAAATGCCTGCCCACTAGCGTCCAAACCCTCGGCGAGCTCTCTCATCTGATCCGCACCCATGCTTGCCAAGCTGCCAAAGGAAACAAACAGAACTGAGGAAGCAGTCCTAGTGTCTAACCATTTAAGGCACTCTCTTTCTTCGGTCCACAGGCCAGGTGTCTCTCCTGCAACAACAGACTCGACAGACCCCAGCATGAGCAGCAGAGGGCCGATTGGGTAGATGGGAACTTTGTTTTCTATAAGCTCAAGAGGCTTTCTTTCAAACTCATAAACGGTGTTGAAGATGAGTCCCGCTGCTTCAGAGATATCTTTGACTATATCCACAGCAAAAGATGGGAACTCACGAACAGATTGGGGCAGGTCACCCGCACGCAGAGGGGGAAGTCCAGGTATGCAATCAATGAGCTGCTCAGGATCTGCAAAATTGAGATAAAAGCAATGTTTTGGGTGTCGAAACTCACAATGTTTAGTAGGGTCTATGAGCATACATAGACAGCAGCATCTATACATACCATGAGACACGGACCTTGTGCATAATGGTCCAAACAAAGTGCAGACTTGGCCCTGGAGATTATTACAACTACAACAGCCACTCATAGCCCCCAGAAGACTTACCTTTTCACAGCAATCATAAATCTTCACCTGTAAAAGATCAGCAGATCTGCAGAAAACAATGGATTCCCTACTCCTAGACTGCTCAAATACCATAGCTTGATTGCTAAATTTACCTACGCAATCACTTCATCAACCACATAAACTAACCACTTAATTAAGAACCTAGTAGCGAGGAGAATCTAACCTTGTACAGGAGCCAATCCTTTGGCGATAAGAGCATCCGCGTGGAGGAAAGATGCAAAGGTATGGGCGTTTGAAGTGAATAAGGCGAATCTGGGTATGTTGAACTTCTTGGCAACCTGCTGGCTCCAAGTAACAAAGCAGTCTGCGAGGATGCAAGAGACTCCGTGTGGTAGAGAGCAGAGGTTTCGCAGAAGGTTCTCGAAGCCTGGACGCAAGCTATGCATGGCCTTGATGGAGGCATTGAGGGCAAATGGGCCTGCAAACGAAGGGCCGTCGCTAGGGATGGTGGCATAGTGGATGGGTGAAGGCCCCTCGTTATTTTGAAGCTTGGCTGCGAGCTCTTCTGTGAGAGCAAAGGTGAAGGTAAAACCCCTCGGGATCAGTAATCTAGCTATGGAGAGACATGGGTTTACGTGGCCTTGCAAAGGGAAGGGCAAAACCACTATGTGCATTTTTTTGTGTGTGTGTGTGTGCGCGCGCGCCTGTCTGTGTGTGTGTGCGCACCGGAGAGAGAGAGAGAGAGAGAGAGACCCGTCAACGCGGCGGCTGGCCTCTGATAGCTCAAGTTCAAAATCTCCACGTCCACGTGCTCGTGCTCGTGTTCGTGTGTGCTTCTCTCACTACTTTCCTTGCACTTTCTCTCTCTATAAATCTTTTTTTTATATCTTTGTGCTCGTGTTTGTGTGTGCTTTTTCATGTCATCCTCAACGTCTAGCAAGTTTTAAACCCTGTGTGTGCTTTTTCATGTCACCCTCAACGTCTAGCAAGTTTTAAACCCGACACCTCATGCATGGGATTTCAACACGTTACTCGCTAGGTTGTGTCTTCATTGGCTTAATTCTTATTCCATGGTACTTGTGAGTGCTCTAGCTGTTTGGCATGTTGCTTTTTGCATGCGTTTGTGAATTTTTGAGATTTGAGATATGTGAGTGTGGTTCTCTCGAGTGGAGGAGCAAGCTGAAATCTCTCACTCGGGTAGCGTGAAGCTTGGGTATGTTGGAAGGGAGTGGAGCTAGGAAGGCTTGAGAGAGGAAAAGGACAACACATGAGGATATGCTAGGTAGAAAAGTGGGAAAGTGGAAAGGGTGAGGACATGCTTTCCATTGCATGAGGACATGCTAGGTAGAAAAGTGGAAAGGATTATGAGAGTCCAATGGTAGAGAAATCTTCCATTGCATTTTGTCTCATGTTGCTTAGAGAGAACTAGTGTGAGGGAGAAGGTAAGAGTGGTAGAGGAGACTTACAATGTTCTCCTCATGCTTGCACTCGCACTCGCACTCATACGTGAATCACCTCATGCTCATGCTCGCACTCATGTCGTCCATTTCTTTCACTTGAGTTTACAAGACATAATAAGTCTTTGAAGCTTGAAATTTGGATTCACCTTTGGGTAATGAAGAGCACTTGAGTCGAAGACTCCAAGTTGATATGGTAGAATCAGGAGAGATAGTAAGAGTAGGTGTAGGCAGGATTGTTGTGTTGACACTACCCTTGTTGGTTTGGTGCTAGCTCTTCTAGGTGTAGGTAGGATTGTGGTGTTGACACTACCCTTGTTGGTTTGGTGCTAGCTCTTCTAGGTGTAGGTAGGATTGTGCTATCGGCACTACCCTTGTTGGTTTGGTGCTAGCTCTTCTAGGTGATAGATAGAAGCAAGAGGAATGGTAAATCTAGTGGGCCTTGTCTAGCCCACCACAACGATGTAATCACCCATGTGGCAAGTAAACCTCAAAAGGATATTTGTGTGCTTTGTGTGAATCAAGTTGAAGATCATGATGTGAATGAGTAGTGGAAGAAATACCTATAGAGGCATGGGAAAGCACCACAATAGTAAAGACTTTGATCATACAAAAATGTTTGCTTATAACACATACATGTTAGACTTCCGACTCACGTGCTTCTATTGAAAAATCATTTATATATTGGTGTTTGGGGTTGGATGACACATTATAAAGATTTCTAGAGCAACTTTTCCTTCTTTCCTCACTTGTAAAAGGCAATGCCGTTAAATCTCCCTTGATTGTAGAAGAGCAACTTGTGCTCACACTTCTTTGTCAAATCTTAATAACAATTCATAGCAAAAGCCAATGTCATTAAATCTCCCTTGACTGCCAATGTCATTAAATCTCCCTTGACTGCTGTAGAGAAAGTGTATGTATGCACGAGAATGTGTGTACAGGAGAGAGGAGAGAGAGGAGGAGAGATCTAAGACCCGTCTGGCCTCTAATAACTCAAGTTCATATAAGTCAAAATCTCTAGATTTAATATACTTTTTACATGCCATTTTCAAAGTTGAGCTCTTACTCTCTTTCTTGCTTGTGTGTGCTTCTCTCACTACTTTCCTTGTACTCTCTCTCTATAATTCTTATTCCAGGGTATTTGTGAGTGCTCTAACTAGCTGTTTGTCATGTTGCTTTTTGCATGCGTTTGCTAATTTGCTTGAGATTTGAGATATGTGTGAGTGTGGGAAGTTTGCAAAGGGAAGGGCAAAACCACTATGTGCATTTTTTTGTGCATGGGAGAGAGTGTGTGTGTGAAGATAATCTCATGCCATTTCATGCTTGTTTTGAGAATGCTTGCAAAGTCTTTGAAAATTTTATGATAAAATTGATTGATGTGTAGCTTTTTGAAAATATTTATTGTTAAAGACTTTGATTTTTGGAAATATTGGTAAAGACTTTGAAAATTTTAGTGATGAAATTGATTGATTGGGGACAATCAATCAATTTTTGAAAATATTGGTATAAACTTTGAAATTTTAGTGAAGAAACTAATTGAACACTATTGCCAACCATTTTTTTTGTAATGTCAAATCTAGAACAAATGTTAACTACGTGTACCAGTGCTTCTAGTGATTTGAATCCACTCCCCAAGTGCATCTTTCAATGAATCTAGATTCCACATAGATTGATAGGAATGGTGTGCCGCAATAATTTATTACCCTGGACAGATAAGTGATTTTTCTTTAAGAACCAAACTAAAAACATTCTAATTTTAAGTTTTTGATAGAGTGTTGTTGTCTTTTTATTGCTTTACAAGTAACTTGAACTTATAATGTAAATTTGACACCTAGGTAGAGGTCCATAGCTTCATTGCATATTGTAGCACTTCATTATTAGCACAATGGCCATCCTTTGTAAATGCAAAGTGATTTAAAATCCTCATCACGATTGGCGGGCTTGGATTATTTGCAACACTTATTTCATCAAGGAATATTTGAACTAAAATAGGATCTCATAAGGGCAAGAATTAGAATCTATTAATTGAGATTGGGAAGGTTAAACAAGGGGAGTGGTGGGATTTATGGTGGACCTAGTAGACTCTATCATTTTGTGATGTTTTTTCGAGAGAGTAATGGTGATTATTTTTAATACAACATAATGCTATTCATGCTTTTTGAAAATAATAGATGTAATTTTTTCCATTATTCAAATAGATAATCATGAAAAAATGAGTATGTAGGAAACAAATAGAATGTTTCTTGTGCAAAAGTTAAGCAAATTACAAGACAAGACGTCATCTTAGTCTTTATTCATCCATAGGATAATCATAGACATCTTGTGCCAAATCTCGGAGACCCATAATGTCTATCTTGAAATCTATAGCAATAGATAGGCCCACAATTGATGTAGGAGAACATGTTATCACCCTTAAAAATTTCATCAAACAATACATCACCTTCTAGATCTCGGTTCTCTACTTCCAGTGTAGGTTGTTAAGTGTCATCATTGTCTTCCATAGCTTTATATTTATTTTGATGATGACTTAATGCATTATGTTGAGGTCCTCATGATCTAGTCCATCATGCATAGCATCCTAGTACACCCCCTAGGTCTCCATTTATAGAATTCCAGTACTACACCCCCTAGTTTTCCATTTGTAGTATTTGGCACACCCCTTAGATCCAGCTCCTCGTCTTCTAATTCTTGAAATATCCATTTACTCCTTGGATAATAACACACCACCGTTTACTCTTCTAATTCTTGAAATATATATTACTCCTTAGCGAAACTTGTATAACACACCATTTGACCATTGTGGTTGGTGAGCTATATACATACAATTATTTATATAAGTTGAGGAAAATATACATGTATGTATGTGTGTAGCATTTACATGTGGAAATCACAACCCTTGAGTACTCTCACTTCCTTTTGGTTATATCCTCTCCTAATAACGTTGCTAACCATTCCATTATCATATCCTTTAGTAGAATACAAAGATTGGTTGGAAATGCTTGGTGCTTCACCTCTTTCTTCTTTTCCTTGCTCGTCTCTATCAATGCATTTTTCATTTCACCAAAGTTATGATGAAGATACTCTCTTTGTTGCTCATCCATCCTACATGGTTTTTCTTTGCATGCTTCAAGGATCCTTGTTACTATATAGTTGGGGCATTGAAGGATGCATATTTGAGAAAGAAAATCCAATATGTAGATCAACGCCACCTGAGTAACCCATGAAACAAGGATCCTCATTACTCTATATGGGGCATTGAAGGATGCATTTGAGAAAGAAAATATGATACGTAGACCAATGATCCTCGTCGCTCTATGTTAGGGTATTGAAGGATGCATTTAAGAAAGAAAACATGATATGTAGAACAATGACACCTGAAGTAACCAACCCTTTATCCATACTTCCCTATGAATTTTCATAAACCTCTCTAGATAAAATGTTCATCTTGAATGAACTTTTTCTACTGCAGCTACCTCATTAAATGCACAAGAAGGTGCATTTCTGTGCTCAAAATACTAGAAGGGAAGTGAAGGCACATTGCTTCAATGGACTCAACGCTTGCTTTAAAATTTGAGTCTTGCTTAATCTCCTTGAAGAAATCCATATACAACCCATGAATACAACATCTTATAAGTTGTGGAAGTGTGTCATAATGAAAATGACTAATATATATGAAGAGTAATAAGCTAATATTACTACCTTACTAAAACACTATGGGTTGCATTAATTCAAATATGAAATTCAAATTTTTTTAATTAAAACAGTCGAATTGTATAAATTCTTAAAAAAATATTCCAATAATTCAAAAAAAAAACGTCATCATTTGGAGGAATTCGATTTCAGACTTACAGTTTGGTCGAAACATTGTTTTAGTGGAAATATAATTTTAGTCGAAACATTTATTTAGATCAAAAGACCTAAGTTTTTTGGATCAATCAAAACATTAAAATTTTATATAAAGCTGAAATGAGAAACCAAACGTGTATGTTTTGATCGAGGGTTCTCTCTCTCTCAAGACATCAAATAAATCAAGGAGGATTTTTAAATAAATTTTATACTTTCATTTAATTAAGCTTGCTTTTTTATTTAAAAAATATATATTCAAATTATAGTATTATAATTTATTATTTTTATTCCTAATTTTATTTGATGAAGCTTATTTTTTAATTTAAAATATGTTAACTTATTTTTATATTATTTTTAATTTTTTAATTATCTATATAAAATAATAAATAGTTATTATGCTTATATTTGATGAAACATAATTTTTTCATTTGTAATTCTTAAAAAAGAGTTTTTACTTTATTTTAATCATTGTATATTCCTTTGTTACATTCTACAAAGGTAAATAATTATTTAAAAATACTTTTTAAATATGTTATTCATTTAATAGAGGAGCAACTCAAATCAAAGAGCATCTTACTGGCTTAGGGAAGTAACGTACATAAATGTCCTAATCCATCTCATGAGGTGCAAACTGTAATTTTTAAGTATATATAACAAGCAAGTTCTTCTAGAAATAGGAAACAAAAACTTTGTATGACCTCTAATATGAATAATAATAGAATGGTTGTTGAAGAAACTGTAAGTGGTCATGTATCTCATGCATCAGAGGAAATAAATGCTATCACAATGTGATGTGGGGATGAATGCAACAAAACCTGGCAGTCAAAGTAAATTGAAAGAAGGTTTTGAGTGGCAAGGAAACTTGGAATTACATTTGAAATGGACTCAAGCCTTTGTAGGTTATGGTATTCCATTCAATGTCATTCGCAATCCTTTTTTTCAAGATGCATTGATGTGAGATTGATGTCAACAACAAAAGGTCATTTTAATTTGCCAAATTATAATAAGATGCGCATATAACACTTGGACAAAATAAAACATTCGGTAGAGAAAATTCTGAAAAGAATCGTATGTGATTATGTGCCCACATATGGATGCACCATTACAAATAGATGGATGGACAAATAATCAAGCATATCCTTTGATAAATGTCCTATGCATTTGTCATAGAGACACAATTTTTTTAGAAGCAATTGACACATCATAGAGAGAAAAAGTTACTGGTTATATTGAGAAGATTTATGAATGCTTGATTGCTTGTGTGGGTGGTAGTAAAAATATAATGCAAAAGTTTTAGATAATGCATCAAATTACAAATTAGCAAGGAAGAATCTAATGAAAAAGTATCCAAAGATAACGTGGGTTCCTCCATGTGTAGCTCATACACTTAATTTTCTCCTTAAGGATATTGGGAGGTTCATCGTCATACAATCTACTTGGTGGATGCAAATTTTATAGTAACATTTATGAGAGAGCATCAATTTACACGTGTTATTTCGTCCACACTCTTAGTTATGCCTTCAAACCTTTCTATGTTTTAGAGAGTTTGGGAAAAGTGAAGGGGAGTTTAGTAGAAACAACAAGCAAATCAAAGGTGGGAAATGTGGATGGAAAATAATCCAAAACATGTCGAATGTGCAAGGGATGTACCGACCTTGTTCATAGCATCAAATTTTGGAAAAATGGATAAAATTGTTGCTGTGGTGGTGAAGCCATTTGTAATGTGCTTATGCTTGGTTGATAAATAGAGTTTTGTTATTGGTAAATTATATTGGATGTTTTTTGATGCTATTCAAAAAGTAAAGGATAGTCAAGCTTTTTCATATATATATATATATATATATATATATATATATATATATATATATAGAGAGAGAGAGAGAGAGAGAGAGAGAGAGAGAGAGAGAGAGAGAGAGAGAGAGAGAGAGAGAGAGAGAGAGAGAGAGAGAGAGAGAGAGAGAGAGAGAGAGATGAATGATCACACGACAACAAGCAAACTTAAGGTGGAAACGAATGCATACACCGTTGCATGGTGTAGCATTTGTTTTGGATCCACCATATCAACTTTATCAATAAACAAATAATGCAGAATTCAAGACTTTAAAATGGTCTAAAGTTAGCTATTACATGGTGATCAAGGTAAAGATGTATTCATGCAATGTGTGAGATATGCAAACAGAGAGGTTATGTTTGGAGACTTATGGCACATTGAAACTATGTCTTAATGCCTATGCCAATGTGGTGGAAGGAGTTTGGTAGTTGAAACTCAATTTATTGGCACATGAGTACTATGTATTCTAGCATCTTCATGAAGCTCTAGAAATAAATCTATTTGTCTTTGACTTCATTCATTCGAAGGAGGTGCAATAGATTAAAGGCATCTCGAGTTGCTGTGACCACCTTGGGTATGTATTCTCTAATATATGCATCTTGGATAATCCTCAAAAAATACCTTTACATATGTCACAAGGTGACAATGTCAAGAAGCCACTGAGATTAACACATGAAGAAATAACAAAAAATGTATGCAGTGAAGATGTTGATGAATTGAGTTAGAGTTTGAGTGTAGTAGTGATATGGAAGAAGTTGATGAAGAGGATTGATTAAAAGATTTTCTTGACATAATTCACATAGACTATACAAAGTTATTAAAAAAACATTATATACAAAGTTATAAAATGATATATATAAAGTACAAGGCTTATCAATCATGTTATATAAAAAATATGAGGTTAACATTAAAATCTTTTGTAACATAGTGTTCATCAAAGTAGAATACTTATTTATCTACTATGTCTTGAGTTACAACATGCTGTTCATTTTGAGTTACAATAGGTTCTTTAGATGTCTCGTATACTGGGTCCTGCGATGTCTTCAATATTTTCACTCACGAGAAGGTCCTCTAGTTTTAGAAGATCAAAATCATCATTAAAATGTTATCCTTTCAATCTCTCATTCTCAACTTCAAGCTCTATAACTCTTTCTTGAAGTTGTCGAATTTGTTCTAACAAATCTTCTGCACTTCTACCGACATTGGCGAGTTGTGCTCCTTGAGTTGCCAATTGTAGCATTACTTAATGAGCTTCTATTGTCATCACAATAGGTACATTTTGTTCTATTGGGTGGCACGTTATCTCTTTGTGCTTGCACGCGAACATTTGGTCAGCCTCTTCCTATGCATGTGTTGCTTGGCTTATCATTCAATCAACTCTATGTCTAAGGATGTCATGTACATAAATTTGTTGAACAAGATAAATAGAAAGCTGTTTGTGATTTGGAACCTATCTCGATAAACCTCTTCAAACGAATTCTGGCTAGTCCAACATGTTGACAATCCATGAACTTCATTGGATTCATGCCTCTAGCATTGTTAAAAGGGTTCCATGAACAAAGTGCTTAGGACAAAGTTGATGAACCTCCTTTAAAGAAAGAGGAGGCTTGTATATGCACATTGAGTCATTTAGACCATCTAAACTCTCCAAGTTTGTTTGATGGCCCAGGTCTTGAAAAGCTTCTTCCATTATTTGTTTAGGTTTGACCTGATTCACATTAGTATTAACTTCTTGTTCAGCCATAGTCCTACAAAATAATTAATATTTAGTATTTTCACTTTCATTAAAAATCATATTTTCACTATATAACTTCTAAAACAAAATATTGACTAAAACTATAATCATTTACATACTAAAAAATATTACTTAAAAAATTAATATTAAGAAATAAGAGACGTTTAGAAAAAGATTAAAATTTGATTAAATAAAACATTAAACATTAAGATATAAGAGACAATTTTGAACAAGATCAAATTTGAGTAAACAATATTTTAAACATCAAGACATAAGAGAAACTTTAAAAGAAGATCAAAATGATTTGTATGCATGATTCATTTATCATCAGAACACAAGCCTAGGTCAATATATATTTCAATGTCATACTTTGAGGCATGCTTAAAAATGTGTAAAAAATATGAACTACTAGAACACTTATGTGGTTCTAGATCCATGGCTATATTGGAATATTTTTGAAGCAAGTCAGTAAAATATCCATGTTTCATATTCTTTGATACAAATAGCCTTAACATACACTTTAGGTAGCCAATAGAGTACCACTCTTGAGCAATATGCTAAGAAGGTGTATTTGTGTTGAAGCACTCGGAAGAAACGTGCTTGCACTTTGCATGAATTTTTTCAAGCTCTTCTGACCTATTGTTTATTGTAGGTGGATAACATTTTCTTGTTGTTTTGTCTATGCTCATGCCCCAATCAATAACACCGATGTAAACATCTTTAAACTTTTCTAAGAAGTGAAACATGATGTTTCTTGAATGGAGATCATTGTGCAACACACCACCTTTATGCACATGATACATGGTGCAACAAAAGCCATAAACCGAATGGAATATCTTTATGCACATGATACATGGTGCACATGATACATCCATGCGATGAAGTGCCACTGGACCCAGTAGTGGGGTGCTTATTACCTGAGATGTGACTCTAGTAATGTGACTTGATGTAACTTTGATTATCCTCATCTCAACTCTAGTGTTAGTGACTTGTGAAGTTGCCACCATAACCTCTCTTACTGCTGTTAGTTTGTTTGTAAGTTTGAAATAACTTTATAACTAATTTTTGAACTTCTCAATAGCAATGAGGGTATTTAGAATAGATTGAGGCAAACTTGAGAGAGGCCTTGATCAACCCTGTGAATCCTACATTGGACACTTGTATCGAGAAATTGGTGAAGCCATCTTGTCTTGGAAGGCTTCACCTGCCAAGAGCAGTCACTTGTTCTCAACACTGTTAGCATAATACTTTCAGGGTATGTAACTCTGCTTTGTCAATTCTTTCTATTTTAGATTTTATCACTTGAATATGATCCAAAGTGTTTTTTAATTTAATTTTTTAATATAAACATAAATCACATCATAAAGGCGTGAAACATAAATCACATCATAAAGATGTTTATTTAAGTTACACATAAACATAAATCACATCATAAAGACATGAAATATGTGCACAAAATAATCCACATAGTGTCAAAGTGTGTTTTTTAAATTTAATTTATTATTTTAAAAATATTTTTACTAAATTATTTTCATAAACTAAAACACTTGATAAAATAAATAATTATTATTTATTAAAATATATACACTAATGAATCAGAATGTTTTCATAAACTAAAACACTAGGTATAAAAATGGGATAAAAAATTATACCTAAAGTTGTAGACGTAAAATAAAAAATCTAGACACACTGAAGGCAAGAGCTGGTGGAGAGACTGAGGTAGGTACTGTAGCTTCTTTCGACTGAAATATGGCCCTATATACTATGGAGAGATTGAGGTAGGTACTTTAGCTTCTTTTGATTGAAATATGGCCCTATATATATATATATATATATATATATATATATATATATATATATATATATATATATATATATATATAACCTAAGTATTTCGATTGAAAAAAATTTGATCAAAATATTATTTTTTTGATTGAAAACATCTTTCAGTTAAAACATTTATTTGGATCAAAATAATTGGTAAGAATTCCTAATTCATCTACAATTCAAATAAAAGCAGAATTAGGGACCCATAATTCGTTTATAGTTTGAATAAAACCTGAATTAGGGACCCATTAATAATTAAACCAAATTAATGCAACTTAGAAAGCATTCAACTTCTCTTATCTCGTTATAGTTAAGCAACACTTTATTGATGGCTACATCATGTACGACATCTTTCATGAAGAGTATTTAGAAAAATGAAGCATAGTGTGTAATTAGAAAAGGTTTTATACTTACAAATTTGTCTATAAAAACTTGTGTTAATCGTGTAACTTCAACCTAGTTAGTTTATTGACCTTTGTGGATGCACCCTTGAAACAATTTATATGGCTCATCGGAATGCAAAAGGAAGCTATCTCATTCTTCTTCAACCTTGCTCTGTAACCATGGTGCATTTGGAAGCACTACCTTGTTGTCAATTTTTAAAGGCCATAAATGAGGCATCTTCAAGTTCTTCTTTGGTATTGATTATGCCTTTCTCACTAATCAAAAGCCCCCAAATGGAGCTTTTGATATTCTTGAATATATGAATGGGATATATTAGATGATTTATCCCCCATAAGGAAGGCAACGAAAGATAGATAGTTGTTTCATCCGGAAGGAGACCTCTCATCATTTAAAGGATGCCTCTCATCGTTTAAAGGATGCCTCTCATCACTATCATCCATGTGTGTCTCTCCAATGTGAGGTTTTCATTGACGATGGTTTCATGCCAACAAGACCTTCATGTAGAGGATGATCAAGACCCTCATGTATATAGAGGATGATCATGGGGTAAGTATCATTCATGACTCTAATAGACAACCTTCTCTTGAGGTCTTGAAGTGTACTTTGAGTATCATGCCTCAAGATGAGGTCCACAAATGGGGGAAGCATGATAACCTTGTAGTAAAACCTACACAACATGATTTAGAAAATAGAAAATGAGAGGGTTGTATTGTGTATTAAATTGTAATCTCCATTCTCAATTTATAATCTAGCTGGGCAATTTGAGTATTATAATTATGCATAGAAAATGAGAGCGTTGTATTGTGTATTAAATTGTAATCTCCATTCTCAATTTATAATCTAGTTGAGCAATTTGAGTATTATAATTATGCATAGTCCACATAAGCATGATCAATTTCTAAACGTACCTAAGAAATTTGAGTATTTTAGATAATCATGCATAGTCCACATCAAGATTCCTTTTATCTTTATGAGACTTGCTTGCTAATTTTGTGAACTTCATACCACACTATCATGCCATAATATTTCTAGCTCTTCTACTAAAGGAGCCACTCACACATCTATGTTCTTTTCTATAACAAAGTGGAATGATGGTCTCATATGAATAATGGGCCCAAGGCCAATTGACCATGCCCATGGACAACACTTATGATAGTGTGAAACGGGGGTCATGTATATAGGTCTCATACACCATATTTTTGATACCTTTTTTATAATCAAGTTACACAAGCCTTTGCTTTCTCTTCATGTTCTAATCCTAGGTTACTCTCATGTTTACCTTAATCTTAGGCTAATGAGGATCAATCTAGATTGCCACTTTCTTTCATTGGTATCAAAGCCATGTCTTTGATCTAGTTTTCTGAATTTTTTTAAAAATTCATGTATTTTCTTGGTTTTCTTGAACTTTCTTGATTTTCTTGGTTTTCTTGATCAAGAAGTGGGCAATGGTAATCTGGATTGGATGAATTTTATTTCTAATGAGCTAATTTCCAAGGTTTTGGGGTTATGGGTTGGTTGAGGACCAAATTCTGAGGTAGCCACTCCAAAATTTAAAGAGAGGACCAAAATTGGGAAAAAGATTAGTGCTAATCTTGATTACTTTCCTTACTAAAAAACATTTACTCTCTACTGCCTTCTTTGTGCTTGATCTCTTTGATATCTATGGAACCTTGCATGTGCTAAATCTCTTGCCATTACTTAAATCTTGGGATTAGCCACCATGACTAGAGCTTCCTAATGAGCATGCTCTTGCACACCGGATCATGTTTTAAACCCTAGATGCAGCTGCCAATCATGTTGTGTTTTCTCATCAATGAAGGGCGATTTCATGGCCATTGCTAGCCTGAGATTAAGCCTAAGCTTAGTCTAGGCCACATGGAGGATGAAGGCAACAATTGAAGCACGATTTGAGGGCTGTGAGGAGCCATGGAGCTGAGCGCCGTTTTGTAGAGGATAGAGCTCAAAGAAGGTTTACAATGGGAATAACTAGCTGTTGAGATATCGAGCTCATCTAGTGAGGCGGTGGACATTGATGACACGCCTGGTGGATGGGCCCCACATTTACACCACTGGCATGGTTGGTGAGATCATGGGTGATATGCGGCCAGTGGGATGACAGGCTGTGTGACATCCATTCTAGAGACTCTGGCATAGTTATAGCGCCAGCTCATTTGGTTGGGTTCACACTATAGAGAACCCTAGTATGTATTTGGTTGAGTACCATTTTATATGGTGTGTACTCTTATCTTTGTATATGGTGTGTTGAGTATTGTGTGAAGAAGAAGAAGATTTTCAGCCTCTCACCTTGTGTGTTCTCTTTTAGGGTTTTGTGAGTGTGTCTGTGCTTGCAAGAGCTCAAGCTCTCTTCCCCCCTGCATCTTTTCACTAGCTTCCTCAAAGATGTAAGACAAGCCTCAGTCCATTGATGTTGCATTTCTTCCTCCTTTTGCATAGTTGTGTGTTCTCTTTTAGGGTTTTGTGAGTGTGTCTGTGCTTGCAAGAGCTCAAGCTCTCTTCCCCCCTGCATCTTTTCACTAGCTTCCTCAAAGATGTAAGACAAGCCTCAGTCCATTGATGTTGCATTTCTTCCTCCTTTTGCATAGTTGGATTTCATGAAGAAATTAGGGTATTCTCATTAAAATTTTTAGAAATTTCTTCAATGATCCTTCCATTCATACTTGGCTACACTCACAAATAGTTCAATGCTGCTTGAGTAAGCATGAGATTTCTTCAATTTCCTTCACTTCTTGATCCCATGGGAGAATTAGGGTTTGTTACCAAAATTTTCAGAAATTTTCTCTTAATCCTCTTAATCATGCTTGGCTATATGCACATCAGTGATCAATTTGTGCATTGGTGAGGGGTTTCACAACTCACACACACTTATACTCACATCTCAATTCTTAGTAATCAAGTGATGTGTGAGGGTACCTTGGCATTTGGAGGAGAAGCTGGGGGGAGCATGTCTTGAATCCACCTTGCCCCGTGAGTGCCTTGGAAAAGTGGTAAGGTGGAGGATTAGGTACCGGTGGTGAAGAAATGGCCCCAACTTGTGCCTAGTTTTGACCTAGGTATGAGGGTGGGAAGAGCTTGGCTAGGAGATCGGCAAGTTTCAACGCTCTTCATCGACTTTCAAGTGCCTATTGTGGATGCCTTTTATTGGGCAAGGATTTGGCAAGCAGGGAATTCAGTATTGCAAGTGATTTTGTTTGATTTGATATTGAGATTTGATTGCCAAAACAAAGGAGGTGCTGCCCAAAGTTTTTCAAAACACTTATGCAAGGCACTTGGGGTTACATGTGGATGCCAAGTTGCAAATTGATGAGATTCATGCCTTCAAATAAGGTCTAAGAGATTGCCAATGTAAAAGGGAAGTGAGGATTGATTTGGAGAGAAGTTTGACAGTTTTTTTGTTGTGACACTAAATCCTAATTCAGTCCAAGGGGGTTAGGGATACTTCCAAGGTGTTTGCATAGCCCCATTTTACTCTCCAAGGAATATGTTTGGAGCCCTCAAGTGTTCGATTTGGACTCCGTTTACTTCTCCAATTGGCAAGTTTACCTGCAGGACGAGAAGGCTGTCTAGTCAAAAATAGCACATCATTTTGGCAAAGTGAGCATAGGGCTAGGTTGCCCATACCCTAAGCTTCCTATCTAGCCTTAGATCTTACCATTCGGACACTAGAGCTATCCACTTATCCATTTTTCCACTGGATACCTTGCTTTTTGTAGAAATTAGGGTTTCTAGACTGAACCTATTTTGGCATCGTAGATGGATAGTACACTCTTCCCTCATTCCAACAAGCTAAAAACTTCAAGATTTGGACCCTATTTGCTTGGTCAAAGTGGTAATCTACTCACCGGTTGACTTTTCAAAAAGAAATCAAAACAAAGAGTACTTACGCATTGATTGTGGTCAAAGTGATCATACACGGGTGTTCTACACATCATTGTCTCTCCATAGAGCTAAAGAGCTTGTAAATAGGAGTTTAGGAACATATCCAACTTGAAATTGGTCATTTTTCAATGGCATCAAGTCAAAGGCCAAGGCTACTTTTAAGGAAGTGGGTGAGCATGAGGGTGGTGTTTCAGAAACAAGGCAAGATGTTCAAGAGCATGTGCCAAGTAATGTGGACTTGCATCAAGGGTCAAACTTACCTCAAGGGTCCATGGAGAATCTAGAGATTGGGCAATTAATGGAGAAGATGTATCTTGACCAACACAACACTATGAATCAAATGCTAAAGCTTATGGAGAATCTTGGTCAAAAATCTCAAGATGTTGCAAGTGAGAGAAGTTTTTTTAACCGCTTGGATCAAAGATTTGAAGCCATGGATCAAAATTTCAGAAAGGTTAGTGACACCTTGCATGATGGATTCGTTGAGATGAAGGATTCAATAGCTTAAGAAGGCAAGAATTGGGCAAGGGAAAGGAAGTTCTCAATGACCCAATGGGATCTTGAGCATTGGGACCACAACCTGTTGGATCTACTGTGGGGAACTTCGAATGCAACTACTTCACAACTACCTCAAGCTAATCTTCATCAACTATCTCAAGCTAATCTTCATCAACTTGAATTGAGCCACGGGCCTCTTAAGATGTACCAAGGTGGAGAAAGCACATTTGGAATGCCGATGCAACAAGGTGGTTATGGGATGCCTATGCACATAATGCTCCAAATATGCCTATGCATTAAGGGAATGCTAATATGGCAAGTACATCAGGGCATGGGTTATCTCCAATGCAAGGGAGAAGTTTGGAAAGAGGAAAAGGTAGGTGAACCACCATTTGGCAATTTATGAGTCATCGAATGTTGGAGGTATGAGATGCAATTAAAGAGGTCAAAAATAAGCCTCGTATCTCAATCTAGATTATTGGAGGAAGGCCAAGCCTGAGATACTTGACACCCCCAAAAAGTATAAGCAACAACAAGAGGCATCTAGAGCATGTCTCAAACATTCGGGGCTTCTCATCTTAACAATGTGGCATTGGATGCTTTGTAAGTGAATCCCTCACATTTATTCCATGTGTTTTATGCATAGCTTGTACCATATGTGTGTTTTGTCTTTAATGAGGATTACCAAAAACTGAGCACGAAAAAACCGAGCGAGGACCCAAACCAAGCGGCAAGAGACCGAGCAAGCTCTTTTGACAATGTCATTCAGAACTCGTAGTCATATCTTAAAGTTTTAGATTCTCAAAGAAAGTACATACACAAGCCTAGAAATGGAACCTCACAAGAACAACACAGCAACAACTTATTGACATTAGCAAAAGAAACTTATATTGTCTCAATCAAGAAAGCGCAAACATAATTCAAAATGCGACTCTGTTTTAATGAACCAAAAAAGGAATGACAACATATAACCATCTATAAGACACTAGAAGAAGAAATTACAGATGTCCCAAAAGTTACTGACTTATCTATGGCGCAAACCTAATTTCTTGCTTTACATAATTTCTTACTTCCCTGCAATTTCCGCATTTCCACAATGGATCTAAAAATCCAACCAAATGCCAAACATCCCTTATACATTCCTTCTATATAACACTAGTAGAAGGAATATTGCGGTGTCCCGAGAGTGCTTGACTAAGCTCTAACTTTGTAATTGCAGCTTGGTGCATAAATTTATGTATTGCAGGTTGCAAAACAAACACCCTAATGAACACAAAATATATATGCTCACATGGCACGTACGACTCTTTTTTCAGATCCCTCAAAGTAAACTATGGACAAGAGCACCTTGGAAATTTGCATACATTAACCGCAAAGGAGATTCTAGATTTCTTTGAATCAGTTGTTGAAATCCAAAAAATGTGTGACTCTACTTGACTTACAACTGTCTCACGCACTACCTCTCCTTCCATTATAAGTGCTCTGTTGATGCAATCTTGGCTTGCCTTGCTTATCTTCTCCTTCCGTCTTACAATGCGGCCATCACCTCTGCTCGTTGGGCGAACATTGCATGGTGTTGTCTGAATAGTGGAAACATTGTGTTTTACACACTCCAAAATAAAACCCGCGTTGATGAGTTTGGTTGTCTCTTCCGTAGACAAACATGTGCCTCTAGCAACCTTCCAAAGAAGAGGAGCTGGCCCACAAGACTTCTGAATCAGCTCATCCACTCTAGCTGAATGAATTACACTCGATGGACAAAAGTAGAACATATGCCAACTCTCCTTATCCTTATACTGTCGATGTCCTTTGAAGCAAGGTGCAGGAATACCCTTCAGTGGCCCTTCCTTCTTGTCAAGAATGAAAGCTCCACAGCATTTGGCTCTCCCTTCCAAAATACCCCAGCATGTAGATTGACATTTGGGTGGTGTTCTCCAGATAGCCCATTCTTTCACATCAACCTCACTCTCTTTTGGGGTCCCATGAATGTATGAAGCACCCCCTTTTGGTCTTGGAACATGAATAGTAACGTTCTCATATTTTGGCCGATGACTATCTGTATCAAGTATAATTTTTGCATCCATTTTTCTTCTCTTGCACATCACACTTTTCAAGACTGTCCTCTGAACATCTGGAGCAACAATATCTTGTTCCTCCAACACTGTTGATGCAAGGTCCACAAGATTTTTTTTTGCTCGAACCCCTTCGTCTCCAGACATAAATCTTTTCTTAATTTCATTTAAACCCGGCCCAGACCCCTATAATGGGCACTTTACAAGACTGACATGGGTCTGCAAGCTGAAGCAGAGAACAAGCTAGCTTGTTGAGCGTATCCCAAAGCTGCTCACATGGATGCATGCTTAGACTCTGAGAGATTAACCGTAGGCACAAATGGACCTCCACCCCCTTGTGTCAATACCCATTTTGCCCAGTGAAATCCCTGCACCTCCCACCAAGATAACCATGTCTCTAATGAATGTAGCTCTGTCTCATGCGCATGTCCCAAACTCCAAAATGTAACAAGTTTGTCCTTTGCTGATGGGGCTTACACTTCACTTGGTGCATCTCTCCATCGTCGACACAAATCCTTATGCTCTTCTTGAAATTGTGGTTTGATACAAATTCGTGTATGTTCTAGCATACTCTTTTCCCAGTGAAAAGAACACGAGCGTTCCTTGAACATCATCACATTCCTTTTACCTTTATTGAAAACAGTACGCACTGCAAGCCAATTTGCTTGTACCTCATCAGCCACCATGAAACCTGCAAACTCTGCACTCTCAAATCCACAGTGCTGCAACCTTTCATGCATCAAAGTCCAAAATAAAACCTGTGCATTTGTATTCTCCACCTTGAACTCACCTACTGCAATTGTAAGCAATTCTATGACAAAAGGGTGATAAACATGTGCACTCATTGTGATCCAGCCACTTGTCCTGTGCACATGATCAAAGTCGACAAATTGTTTCTCTAATGGTCCACCTGGCCTCATTTGATTAACCAAGTCGATCCCACTTCTAGGACCCACAGAGGACATCTTAAATACATGAGGCTCCACATTGCTTGCTAGCTGGTTTGGAAATAAGAGGCTATGAAAGAAAGGGTATCACCTATTTGTTTTCTCCTTAAGATCCAGTAATGCTTCGAGCCCAAGAACCGATCCCTTCACATTTTGATGGGAAATATCCATGGATCTCTAAATCCTAATCAAATACCAAAAGCCAACCATTGCAACATGTGAGTTTCAAAAAAATGTAAACATAGTTTAGACCTAACCTTTTTCTTTGTACAAGCGGTGTAACTCTTTCCAGAAGCTGCTCGACCCCAAATCTCCCATATCAAGAGTGATATCAGTGTCATCAAAGAGCATGTCCATAATTATATCTTGAGCTACACCTGTCTCAACCTTTTTACACTTTGCATATAGGTCATGGGAAGCTCTATCTTGCACCAAAGTCTCATTTGTTTTCGACACCCCAACTGCCACTGGATGCCTGTGACTACCTTGATGTATGACACATCTTGTTATAGTAGTTCTATATGTAGGGAAGCAATAATAAATAGAAGACTCACACACAGCCAAGCATTCCGGTAAAGTAGAGCAATGTTGACAAACTAAAGTGCCGGTTTCAGAACTTAAAAACCCAATTTTGGGCACCTATTTAAGTTTTCCCTTCCATTGAGATTGATTGCTTCCCTTCATTCGCTCATAATAAGGGCACTCCACATTACAACATCTTAGATGCTCCCCACAAGAACTACGCCTAACAACACCATCAAAACATTCCTTTGTACATGTGTTATACTCCACCCACACATGACCATCATATCTTTGCTCCATCCTAGCCATTGGCTTACCTTGTGGTGCAATAAGGAGCTCAAAAACAATATCCCCATCGTATTGTGATGGAAGTTCATCAACTTTCCTAACTTCAGATGCATTCATTAAAGCATTGAGAAGAGTGTCGTTAACAGGCAATTGTCTAATCAGAGATAAGATACTGAGAACTTTATTTTCTATGGGTGTCCCTAAACTAGATAGACAGGGTTCAAGGATTGATGGAGTTCCCAAACAAGAAAAAGAGGGATTTTGTACTGATGAAAATATATGCCCACCGTCATCTCTACCATGTACAACATCCTTGGAATGTAGAGATAAAGTAGACACAGTGCATTCCCTTGGCATTGTTGCAGTAAGTTTAAATGCATAAACACCATCAGCTAGCTTGATCCTAGGCACTACACTACTTTGATTCTCCATGGATAAGTTATTAGTACCTAAGGAGAAGTACTCTTGAAGATCTCTCTCTGTCAAAATAACATCTTCTGAATCAAAATGGACGGATAAAATTTTCAAAGAGCCAAAGCAAAGAATATCAATGACGTGCACCATTCTGCTTGCGAGATGCAGGTATTGACAAATGTCTGAAAATATATCAAGAAGGCCAACATCATTCTCCCTTTTCGAGATATGAGTACTGATATTTTCTAGATATGATTGCATTTAAAACCGAATATTTGCACCACTAGTATATGTCTTTTTCAAATATCTAAAGAATGATTACGATGCATTTAATGACTATATCTCCACTATACACTTGTACAATCAATTCATAGCATTTCAATGCATAATATACAAATAAAAATAAATACATATATAAATAATACGTAATATATAAATAATACATAATATATACCAATCTCTATTTATATATTATGTATTATTTATATATTATGTATTATTTATATATGTATTTATCATCTCCAGCTCTACCTCCGCCAAGCCTCTTCTTCTTTCACCTCCGCCAAGCCTCCAGCAGCTCTTGAGGGTCTTCGTTTGCTGCAGTTTTGCTTAACAAAAGCAAAGGTTACCTGCACTACCACGAAGGTTACCTGCACTGCCGCGAACGTTTCCAGGTGAGCTGCGGCCCCTTCCTTCCCTTAACACTCCCCTTAGCCCCTTGCCACCAAGGGCAAGAAAGCCCATACGCTAGAGATATGGTTGTTAGAAGATGTAGCATGGGGCTTCAGACTGCGAGACCAGTACGAGGAGGAGGCAGGGGCTGCGAGTGTGCCTGGTTGTTTGCGTGTCCAGCGTGGGGGTCTTTCAGACTACGAGAGCGAGAAGATGTAGCGTGGGGGTCCCTTAGACTACAAGTGTGCCTGTTTGAGATTGCATGTGTGGGTCTTAGCTCCTTCCCACCAAGGGCAAGAAAGCCCATACGCCAGCGTATGGGCTTTCTTGCCCTTGGTGGGAAGGAGCCAAGACCCACACATCCTAGGCAATGGGTCAAATTATCTTGGAAAAGGCAGTAAAATCTCCCCCAGATCTCAAAGTATACTGGTATCTGCAAATGTAATGCTCTTCCATCTCGGCCTCCATAGAACAAAGTCTACAGTTCCTGTCCGCCCCTCACAATGCACTCTACTCTCCCCGTCTTCACTCTGAGGTGGTGAGATAAGACCTGGATCTGCCCCGTAGCGATCTGCATGACTAATGATATTGACTGAGGGATTAGTGAAACTAGAGAAGTACAAGGCTGTTACATGTGGGCTGCCCAACCACCTATTCAGCCTAGTTTTTTCCAGATGGTCTACCCAACTGTCCAGTTTTGTCCGTGGGTCTTAGCTCCTTCCCACCAAGGGCAAGAAAGCCCATACGCCAGCATATGGGCTTTCTTGCCTTCCCTGTGCGCTACCATTGCATGCATCACCGAGCTCCATAAAGTCACCCAAGCCCATCATGGAGCGACCAAAAGAGCACATCATGAGTTCATTATCATCAAAGGCCTGCATCAAGATGCACCGAAGGCTGCAGAGGATGCTCTTTTCCGCACATAGTTAGACTTTCAAAAAGCATCAACAAGCACTCACCGAGGCTACCATCCCCACATTGCAAGAGCAACTCGGAGATGTTGAGGCATGTGCAGCCTAGCCTCCATCCACTCCCTCGGCTCCCTCCTCAAGCACATTAGAGTAGAAGGTGGATGCCTTAATGGACACAACATCTCTCTCTTGTTGATGTAAGTGAAGAGTTTGATGTTCATACTCATTGTGGGTTGCCTAATCTATTTACTAGCAACAAAAACCACACGGATATTCAATGTCTAGTTTCAATTTTACTTGCAAATTTATGCATTGGCCAAGCACAAAATAGAAGCACAAAATACTAAGGGCATGGTTTCCTTATTGCCATCAAGGGCAAGAAAGCCCATACGCCACTGTATGGGCTTTCTTGCCCTTGGTGGCAAGTTGCTAAGGCCACAGACAATGAGACCTTAGCCCCTTGCCTCTAATCTTATGATAGGTAAATTTATTAGGAGTGAGTAGAGGAGTTTAGGATGCTTGCCACAATGACCATGATCTTGATTACCTCATGGCCATTTTGTGGCCATCATCTTAATTTTCTAAAATGTTAGGGAATAATCATGCCTCCACAAAAGAGACAACAAGCAAAAAAACATAGGGAGTTCGGGTCGCTTACATAAGATTTTACATTCAATTGTTGTAGCTTTGATTTCTTAATATTTCCATGTGAACTAATGATTTAGAATTCAGCCAACGAGCAAGGAGTGTGTGCATCTAGTCCTACAGCAGATGAGAGTGGCGGCGATGATTTCTCTCCTATCCAGGTTCTTGTTTGTATGCTTTTTCTAGGGAATATTTTATGTTGCTTATATTGAGTTTGCCAGTTTCTAAGTTCTATGTTTCAAATGTTGTTTGTTTTGTGTTTGATTAATGTCTTCCTAGGTTTCTAAAAGAAGACATAAAGAACAAGTATTGTCTCAACCCGCTAGCAGCACTATGCAGTCCATGTGTAGTGAGAAAGAAGAGCAAGGGAAAAATGAGGTGGTGGAAATTATGAAAGGTGGAGATGTATTGGCTAAATGCAGGGTTTTAGATGTTTCAAGGTGCCCACCCATTCCCCTTTGTAGGATGTTTCCATACCCTAGGGTTCGAGGTTTGAGAAGCGACACTTCGCTACTCAAAATAGCCTTAGAGGGTGAAACTTACTGTGTCCAGAGAAGGGTATTTTCATTGTCTCTGTTGTCTCCCCTTGTGGTGTTGCAATTCCGGTGACAAGTGAGATGAGGGCTTCATGGGATGCCCACTGGTGGAAGGCTATAGATAAAGAGTTTAAGAATGAGTTGAGAACCAAGAAGGGGTTGTCTTTTCTTTCCAATAAAATGTTCTATGTGTGGGAGGGGAACCATCGCACAGTGGCTTGGATGGAGCTCATTACAGAGAAATATAAAGACGATAAAGAATGGCATTTGAGGGTCTTTAGCACTGTTGTTGATCCAACTAGACTCAGTGAAGTCTCCTTGCTTACTGGCTTTCTTCGCATGAATGAGTAAGTTCCTCTCAAAACACAATGCGCATGTGATCCTTCTCATTAAATGCATTTGTATTAAATTTTTATTTTTTCGGAAGCTTGAATGAGCATGCAGTCATAGTCACAAATTTGAAGGATACATTGGTCAATGCTACAAATATTTGTGAGTGTGACATTAAATCCTATTTGCGAGAGCAACCTGCTAATGTGGCTAAAACCTTGGAAGCCAAAAAGAAGCTTGAATCAAAGACTTCACCCCCATGGTATCCGCTGGCTAGAGAGGATTTGGCCCAGCTTGTTTACCAGGTAGATATATATTTGGGCTCTTTCTTGTTATGAGAGGATTAGAAAGTATGGTATGCAATGATTTCCCCAAAATTTTGTAGGTTGAGTTTCAAAAGGAAGTAAGGACCAAAGTAGTTAAAGTGACAAAAGGTCTAAGTGCGGAGGAGAGGGCTTTAAAAGAAAAGGAGATCTCCACTGAGTTGCGACGAAAGTACACTGATCGTATGCAAAAAAATATTGCAATGTTTGATTTGTTTAAAATTATTATTGTTGTGTTTGTCTCCTACTAATATGAAATGGTTTTGGTATATTTATTAGGTTTTGAATATTATTAATCCATCCCTTGGCAAGGAATGGAGAGAAACTTTATTTTCTCTTCAATTTGATGAAACGGACACCATTGTGGGTATTGAAAAGTTGAATTTGATAGTAATCTCTTCTGTCAGTGCGGAGAAAAAGATAACTTGGTTGAGATTGCTCAAGATCTGTTCGCAATACCCATGGTATACTATCAACAAACACAGAGTTTAGAGCGTAAGAGTTTTTCACTTTTCTTGCTTTATCTCTATGCTTCATAGAAAAAAATTATCTTCGCTTTGCATGTTTTCGTGCCTTTCATTATTTCTATCATTATAGGTGCTTGTCGAGGGAACTGTTGCGGGACATGATAGAAAAGAATGCACTTCGTTCTTTGGAGCAAGAGATAAGAATAGCAGCTACCACAGAGCAACAATTTGTTCAAATTGAGGAAGAAAATGTATATTTTCATCCATTTTATGTGAAAATAGCTCTACTTGAGTAGTTTCTTCCCTTTCAATCTTAAATCCAAGCCTAACTAGCTTATAGCTCTCATATGTAATCACTCCATGGTCCAATGCTTCTTCCACATTCATCCACTCTCAGAGTGAAAGGCTTTGAGAAATCTAGACACACAATTATAGGGGTTGAAGTGAACATGCTTTTCAGCTCTTCAAATCTCTTGTTAGACATGGCATCCCAAAGGAATGCCTACCTCTTCAATTTATCCATTTAATGGGCTGAAATTTATGTATAATGAGAGACCAATGAAACCTCTTAATTGAGTAGCATTAGTAGATATTGACCAATTATTAACACATTCTACCTTCTTTGGATTCACTCTAATGCCATCTTTGCCCATAGTCTCTGACCAAGGCATTCCACCTCATATACCATGAATGTGCATTTGCTTTCCTTTGCATTAAGGTGGTTGGCTCTCATTGCTTTCCTTTGCATAAAGGTGGTTGGCTCTCATTGCATCAAATACCTCTCTCATATGCACCAAGTGTTCTTTCTCATCCTTGCTATATATACCAAGATGACATCAAAGAAAACAAGGACCGATTTGAAGGGGGGTAAGTCTCCCAATAAACCAAATCCGTGTTGGATGAAACAAGCCATGGGCTTGTGAGGAATGTGTAAGCAGAATTGGAGCCTAGCCTTGAGCAAGTGGTTGAATATAAACCACTTACCTCACCTAAGTGTATCCCATATCCTATTCCAAAGCCAATCATAGAACATATGAGGAAATCTTAGACATGCCAAAGGCCGTGACCAAACCTATAACCATTCTCATCACAAGAGGTCACAAAGAGCCCATTTTGGAATCTTTTCTTTTGGAACCAATCCACCCAAACCCCACATTACTAGATGTAATGAAGGAGGACTCAATGATGGGATGTGAAAGTTGGCCTTTCATGGGTCATCATAATCACCATAATATTTTTATTTCATCCCCTTCTGAGGAACGGGAACATAGCTAAACCATTGGGTACCCTTTAGGATGCAAAGATTAATACCTTTGGGACTCATTTGTGATGTAATGAAGAAAGATTGAAGGAGATGAAAGTTTTCCTTCCATGGGTCATCATAGTCACCACCATAATATTTCCTTTAAGATTGGTGAAGAATTTATTTTGTCTTTCAAAGGCACAATAACATAGCTAAACCATTGCGCATCCTTTAGGATGTGAAGATTAACACCATTGGGCTAAGTTTCCACCACTCATTTGTGGTGATGGATTTTGAGACAAGAGGGCCATACACTATGATCCATATAAGGCCTTACATGATAGATGAAAGGCTAGTTTATGATTGGGAAACCAATCACATTAACATATGCAACCAATCTATAACCATCGATTATGTTGAAGCAAAAATTTTCGTTAGAACTAAATCTGTGTCTTTGTGTAATTCCCACCACCAGTGCAATGAAAGAGTGCATCATCCTCACAAAATCATCCTCACAAAAGGGGATGGATTGTGGCCAATGATTGTGTAATCAGTTATTGGTGAAGAAGAACTAAAACGCTGAGGCTTCCCCACGAAATAGTTATCGTACACTCTTAATGAACAAGGACACCCCAAACCTTTCAACAACATAGGAAATCATCTTCCAATTCAAGCCATCACCTTAAGTAACCCCTAACACTCATACGACTCTTGCCTCATTACATTAACCACCCCCTCAAACCATTATGGAGATCTAGAACCTCAAAGATGCAGGCTAAGAACACCCCCCCCAATGCCAAAAAATTATGGAGATCTAAAACCTCATCCATGAAGGTGAAGAACACTCCCCAATATCAAAACATTATGGACATCTAAAACCTCATGAGGCGAAGAACACCCCCAATGTTTAGGGAGGTCACTAAGAAGAAGTGGGTATTCTAAGAGCACTCTAGCCAAGCCAAGGTAGGTACGACTCCAAAGCAAATACTTGGTATCCAAAAACCTACCCATGAGTGGAAATTTGCCAAGCGGGAGCCTCAAGTAAAGGATTTTGACCTTCAACTCGAGCCACACTAGAACCCCATTAAGGTGTTAGAAAATCAAGGCTTTTGCACCCTTTCATCTATGTTCCAAACACCTTACCATCCACACCACAACTCCCTAAGGAGAAGAGAGCCACCCCAATATCCACCAATGTTAGTCCCAACACTTTGATGGATCTCCACAATGATTGCTAGAAGCTCAAGGCTTCTATGATGAGAACCCCTACATTTGGGTTTCGAGGTCATGGAAACCCATGCCGCACAAGCCTCTACAAACACACCATCCAATGTCAAATCCAAGCCCTGAAGCCATAAGCTTAAGCAAGAATGGAGGGTATTGGCTTCCACCTTGACTCATGTTCCGACAACACCTACAAAGGAGTTGAAAGAGTCTCTGGACACTAATGGCTTTCCACCTCGACTCATGTGCCGACAACACCTACGAAGAAGTTGGAAGAGTATGTGGAAACTAATGGCTTAAGAAAGAATGGAGGGTATTGGCTTCCACCTTGACTCATGTGCCGATAACACCTATGAAAGACTTGGAAGAGTTTGTGGACACTAATGGCTTTCCACCTCAACTCATGTGCTGATAACACCTCTCATGGAGTTAGAAGAGTCCATGGACACTAGGTAGTAACAAGAGGCAGCACTGTGCCCATTAAAATAAGAGTAACAAGAGGCAACACTGTGCCCATTTGCAGTGCTTGTACCTAACTCTATTCCCATTAAAATAAGAGTAATCCATGATGACAAACCCCTAAGAAGAGAGCCATGTACACACTTCCATGGACAACCTAACAACCTCAAGGCTCAATGAGATCACCATGGTCCCAGAACCCCCCCTCCTTTGCGCCATGTCACAACACTAACTTATGAGGTGGAACTAGCAAGACAAAGCTCAATCAAGCATGCCAACAAATCCAATAGTGGTAGCATCAAAGCTTTCATCACGAATGGGCAAGCAATTTTTTATCTTTGCATAGTGAGATCAAAAGGTAAGCTGAAAGCCTTTTAACCCATTTATACATATGTAATGTACATGTACAAACACATATACCTAGGAATGATGGAAAAAGCTTAAACTTAAAAACAATAAAAAACCAAAAAGCTAAAATAAAAAAAAACCAAAAAAACACCGCTTGGGAATGATGGAAAAAACTTAAATTTAAAAACAACAAAAAACCAGAAACCATTTCATGTGCACATTCTCAAAACACATACACACACATTTACCTCCAAGCGTGAGTAGCAAGAGTCCTCCAAGCAATTAGACACCTTATCTATTCAACGTGCATGTGGAGAAGGTTGTGGACATGTGGAGAAGGTTGTGGACATGTGGATGTGTGAAGATTAAAGCAAGATCCTCACAATGTTTATAAAAACCCCAATCACCAAGGCCCAAGTGGGCTTAACATCAAGTGATCTACTCTTGCCTTTTCTTAAATAAGAAGTATATATTTGATGAGAACACTGTTGATTTCATTGGCCATGCTTTAGCATTAGCCCAGTGTAACACTTTAGCATTACATTGGGTTAATTCTTATCTCAAGGAAGTTGCTCTTACAAGGGCTAACAAAGTTGTTTGTGATCCATCATATCTTCCAAACAAGGTATGGCCACTTCACCATTGAATGGCTTGCAAGGGCTACCTTTCTCCTTAACCCTTAATAACTATTAGAATTATCAAGGGAAAAAGCGGGAGGAGGGGTGTCATGGTTCTTTTTGAAGCCTTTATCAATGAGCATATTTATCATTTGTGGGACTTTATGTGTTATATCAACTTGAGTTTTGATAACATGATTGCTTTTGTGAAGTTGAGATTGAATTGTTATTAAGACTTGCTAGGAGATGACTTGAAAATGTGAGCACAAGTTGCTCTGTAATAATCAAGGGAGATTTAATGACATTGTGTGAATTGTTATTAAGATTTGCCATAAGATGACTTGAAGTGTGAGCACAAGTTGCTCTTCTACAATCAAAGGAGATTTAATGGCATTGCCTTTTACAAATGAGGAAAGAAGGAAAAGTTTCTCTAGAAATCTTCATAATGTGTCATCCAACCCCAAACACCAATATATAAATGATTTTTCAATAGAAGCACGTGAGTCGGAAGTCTAACATGTATGTGTTATAAGCAAACATTTTTGTATGATCAAAGTCTTTACTATTGTGGTGCTTTCCTATGCCTCTATAGGTATTTCTTCCACTACTCATTCACATATGATCTTCAACTTGATTCACACAAAGCACACAAATATCCTTTTGAGGTTTACTTTCCACATGGGTGATTACATCGTTGTGGTGGGCTAGACAAGGCCCACTAGATTTACCATTCCTCTTGCTTCTATCTATCACCTAGAAGAGCTAGCACCAAACCAACAAGGGTAGTGCCAACAACACAATCCTACCTACACCTAGGAAGAGCTAGCACCAAACCAACAAGGGTAGCCAACACCACAATCCTACCTACACCTAGAAGAGCTAGTACCAAACCAATAAGGGTAGTGTCAACACCACAATCCTACCTACACCTATTCTTACTATCTCTCCTGATTCTACCATATCAACTTGGAGTCTTCGACTCAAGTGCTCTTCATTGCCCAAAGGTGAATCCAAGTTTCAAGCTTCGAAGACTTATTCTTTCTTGTGAACTCAAGTGAAAGAAATGGACGATATGAGTGTGAGTGCGAGTGCGAGTTTAAGCTTGAGGAGAACATTGTAAGTCTCCTCTACTCCTCTTACCTTCTCCCTCAAAGGCTATGCTTCCTTTGTGAGTGTGAATACTCGTTCTCTCTAAGCAACATGAAACAAAATGCAATGGAAGATTTCTCTACCATTGGACTTTCATAATCCTTTCCACTTTTGCACTTTTCTACCTAGCATGTCCTCATGTAATGGAAGATTTCTCTACCATTGGACTCTCATAATCCTTTCCACTTTGTCACTTTTCTACCAAGCATGTCCTCATCCTTTCCACTTTCTCACTTTTCTACCTAGCATGTCCTCATGTGTTCTCCTCTTCCTCTCTCAAGCCCATCTCTCCCTTCTCTTCCTACCTCCACTCCCTTCCAACATACCCGAGCTTCACTCTACCCAAGTATAAGATTTCAGCCAAGAGCTTGCTCCTCTACTCAAGAGAACCCTTTGCAAACTTCCCACACTCACACATATCTCAAATCTCAAGCAAATCCACAAAGGCATGCAAAAAGCAACATGACAAACAGCTAGAGCACTCACAACAAGTACCATGGAATAAGAATTATAGAGAGAGAGTGCAAGGAAAGTAGTGAGAGAAGCACACACAAGTGGGAAAGAGAGTAAGAGATCAACTTTGAAAATGGCATGTAAAAAGTATATTAAATCTAGAGATTTTGACTAATATGAACTTGAGTTTTTAGAGGCGAGACGGGTCTTACATCTCTCCTCCTCTCTCTCCTCTCTCCTGTACACACATTCTCGTGCATACATACACTTTCTCTGCAGCAGTCAAGGGAGATTTAATGACATTAGCTTTTGCTATGAATTGTTATTAAGATTTGACAAAGAAGTGTGAGCACAAGTTGCTCTTCTACAATCAAGGGGCATTGCCTTTTACAAGTGAGGAAAGAAGGAATTGGGTGTTGATGTCGTGCCTAAGCAGGCCGGCCTTGGAAGGGCGTGCAGTGCCGTCAAACAGGCGGCCAGGGCGGCGGCAGCTTGCTCTAGAAATCTTCATAATGTGTCATCCAACTGTTGGAATTAGGGTTGCAAGAAAGCACATAAAGCTTGGAGAAGAAGAAGCAAGAATGCACACAACACAAAGTGTATTAGATTGTGTCAATGTACAAAGATAAGTTAGCCCTAGAATGATGGGCGTATATACAAGCCGGGGGAAAAAACCTCCTAAAGAGGGAAAAAGTGCCCCGACGGTCCTAAGTGTTTTCACACACATCACTGCCTATATATATGGCAACAAATCCCCCCTGGGAGTGATGGTGTGAACGAGAGCTGGCACTCATGTATAGGGGAGTGCCATGCCCGAAGTAGATCAATCCACAAAGGGGAGCAAGCCCAAAGCTTTGAGAAAAGCTTCGAACTTCTCACGAGGAAGCGCCTTTGTGAAAAGATCGGCGAGGTTGTCCTGTGTTGGCACATAGGCCAAGCTGATCTCTCCTGCTGAGAGTCTCTCCCTAACATAGTGATAATGCACCTCAATGTGCTTTGTGCGAGCATGAAAAATTGGCTTTCTCGTAACTGCCAATGCGCTCTGACTGTCAGCGAAGATAGAGGTGGCAGACTCCTGTTCAACACCCAAGTCAGCCATAAGCCGTCTGAGCCACACACACTCAATCGTAGCTATGAAAGATGCCTTGTACTCAGCTTCACAACTAGAAGTGGCCACAGTAGGTTGCTTCTTGCTTAACCAAGATATGCATGAGCTACCGAGCATGAAACAAAAACCACTTGTGGACACTCTTGTGTCATAGTAACCAGTCCAATCTGAGTCCGAAAAAGCATGTAAATCTGGCGGCAACGATCCCCCCTTGGGATAAAACAACCCAAGATGTATGGTGCCACTCAAGTAGCGAAAGATGCGTTTAACTACTTTCCAATGCTGAGACCCTGGGCTATGCATAAACCTGCTCACCTGTGAGACTGCAAACTGAATGTCCGGCCTCATAATGCATACATAAATGAGGCAACCAACAGCTGTCTGATAGAGTGTGACATCAAAGTGATCTCCAGCATCATGAAGACTCAACTTCAAACCTGTCTCCATTGGAGTAGCAATAGGCTTGCAGTCTTCAAGGCCAAATCTCCGCAACAATGTCTCAATATACTTTGTCTGACACAAAGCAATACCTCCATCACACTGCTTAAATTGTATCCCCAAATAATGATGCAAATGCCCCAAATCTGACATCTCAAAAGAGGCATTCAAATCAGCCTTAAAATCAGCAATATGACTCTCATTTGGTCCTATGAGCAGCATGTCATCGACATAGAGAGCAATGATTAGATGTATACCATCCACACGTTTAAGGTACAAAGTGCTTTCTGTTGGACTATTCTGAAACCCATGTGTAGTCTAATATGCATGTATCTTTTCATACCAAGCTCGTGGAGCTTGCTTTAATCCATATAAAGCCTTTTTCAACCTGCACACTTTGTTTTCCTATCCTCTTTGAACAAAACCACGAGGCTACGATACATACACCTCCTCATGCAAATCTCCATTCAAGAACGCAGTCTTTATGTCCAGCTGATGTACATTCCAACCATTATGAGCTGCCAATGCATAAATGCTACGAATGGTAGTCATACGACAAGTGGGAGCAAAGGTCTCATCAAAATCAATGCCCTTTTCTTGAGCATAACCCTTTGCAACAAGTCTAGCCTTATAGCGATCAACACTGCCATCTGGCTTTCGTTTCAACTTAAAAACCCACTTACATCCAATGGCCTTTTTACCAATAGGCAAATCACACAAAGACCATGTACCATTCTTCATTATAGCATTATATTCACTTTGCATTGCAGCCAACCAATTTTCTGAATTTTGTGCCTCATCAAATGAAAGAGGTTCTTCCTCTTCACACATACTAGACATAGCCAAAGCATAACAATCTGATGTATAAGAGGCATGCTGAAAACCTGAACGAGTACGACTAGTCATAGGTGCATCAATCTTACTATCACGCAAGGTTTGCACCAGCCATTTAGGCATGCCTCTAGCCTGCTCATTTTCAGCCCTATCCTCATGAATTACATCCTGTAAATCTGCATCAGAAATAGGCTGATCTATGATGTCGTTTGAAGTCTGCATAGGCTGAATATTTGCCTCATTAGGACTTACATTTGAATTCTCACCTGTAAACAGAGGCAACAATGTATCAAATACATCCCGTGAGCTCACAGCTGTCTCTTTGGTACATGATAACACAGGCTGCACAGCATCTTCCACAAAAACAACATCTCGACTAATCAAGATACGCTTTGACTGCGGATGATACAATCTGTAACCCTTGCTCTCAGCACTATAACCAACAAAAATGCATTTGACAGCCTTATCATCCAATTTTCTGCGTTGTTGCACAGGCACTAAAGCATAGGCCAAGCAACCAAAGACATGCAAGTGACCAATAGAAGGCTTCCTGCCATGCCAAGCTTCGTATGGAGTAATAGACTGCAAGGCCTTAGTGGGACACCTGTTGAGTACATATGCAGCACACATGACAGCCTCAAGCCAAAACGCATGTGGCAAAGCTTGGCTCTTGACCATACATCGTGCCATCTCCATAAGTGACCTGTTTTTCCTCTCAGCAACACCATTCTGCTGAGGGGTATACGGCATTGTACATTGGTATTTTATTCCACGACTAGCCAGAAATGCATCAAACTCTTTAGACATGTACTCCCCCCCTCGATCAGAACGGAGGGTGCCCACAGTACAATTGGATACATTTTCAACCATAAGCATAAACTTTTTGAAGCACAAAAACACTTCAGACTTTGCCTTCAGTGGATATACCCATGCATGCCTTGAGTAATCATCAATGAAAGTCACGAAGTACAAGTGTTTACCAAATGACGGAGTTTGCATAGGCCCACATACATCACTATGTACAAGCTGCAATTTGCGAGTGGCCCGCACAGAACCATCCTTTGGAAACGCAGAACGTTGCATTTTGCCCAAAATACAGCCTTCACAAACATGTTTCAATGGTGCCTCAAGAGGGGGCAATGAAGCAACCATATCAAATTTCTGCAAACGCAGCAAACTAGCAAAGTTCAGATGACCAAAACGAGCATGCCATAGTTTTGCATCTGAAACTGCCTTTTCATCAGAAACTGCATTTGCTGAATCTTCCACACACTTGTCATAAGAATTGAGCCTATACAGCCCACGAAACAAGGTGCCAGATACAATAATCGTATCGCCAGAAGTCAAATCATGAACAGTACATCTGTCACAAGTCCAAGTCTAGCAAGCACAGAGACAGACAATAGATTCTTCTTTATCCCTGGCACATACAAAGCATCTGAAAGTGTGAAAGCGCTGCCATTTGTAGCAGTAAGCATAATTTTACCAATGCCCTTCACTGGGTAAGAAGCATTATTGGCACATGTGACAGTATTCCCATTAGGGACAGCCTCAAGAGAAGTGAACATATCACGATGCGAGGTAATGTGCTTTGTAGCACCACTGTCAAAATACCATACATTAGAGTCAACAGAAACTGCCAAACATGCATCATGTATAGATGGGTCATACTGGCAATACACACTAAATGCCCATTCTGTATCCTGCACAACATTTGCAGAATCTGAATTTGTAGAAGCATCCGCTATTGTGGCTGCATTTGACTCTTTCTTCTTTGCCTCTTTAGTCTTTAGCTTAGGGCAATTCTTAATGACATGATCATTTGCCTTACAATAGTTGCACCTGGTCTTTTTCTTGCCTTTATCAAGAGCCTTCTCAGACTTATTGTTGCTACCTGTGGAAGGAGAAGAAGTTGCAGACCTACTAATAGGAGAAGAAACAGTGGAAGGGGCTGCCTTACCACTTCTTCTCTGCTGCTGGGCAGCAATAAATGCTTGATCAACTGCACGCTGCCTGGCCTTGTTTTGTCTGGACTGCGCTTCTTGCAAGAGCTTGTTGACTAAAGTATCATACTTGACAGCATCAGGTCTGTCCTCATTAAGAAGTCTCCACGTGGAAGCAAAAGTCTGATATGTCTCAGGTAAAGCATCAAGAACAGTCTACACAAGAGAATGATCAGGAATAATCTCACCTGCAGAAATCAACTGTTCTTTGAGATCTTTAATCTCAGCAAGAAAAGCATTCATGTCATCATCTTCTTGCATAATCTTCAATTCTAGCTCTTTACGCAGGTAAGCGATTTTTGCCTCGTTACGACCTGCATATAAACCAGCTAGAATATCCCAAGCCTGTTTTGCTGTTTTAGCTGAACGAATATGTGGGGTGATGTTATGTTTACAGAAAGTGTAATCAAGGCATGAGCCTGCGCATCTTTACCATCCCAACGAGCTTGTTCAGCAGTGGGTAAAACAGCAGCAACAGTAGAGCTGCTAGATCTTGCAACATCCTCAACAGATCCTACATCCACAAAACCTGGACGTACATCCGTACCCTGCACAATGTTCCACACTCCTTCTGCAACCAAAACATGTTGCATCATGTATGCCCAAAGTGGGTAGTTGCTGTCTCCATCCAGTTTGTCTTCAGCAAACAACATGCGAAATACATCATTGCTGTTATCAGCCATGGCCACTGACTGAAACTGATGCAAAAGCTACCTGTAATGAAGCAAAGACTGAATAGAAAACAACTCGTGCTATGTAGCACGGTCCACAAAAAAGTACGTATGCCTGTTTTGCAAAAAACCGCACTGTCAAAATTTCTGCAGAAAATGAGAAAAAACACCTGTGCAGAACTTGAAATGCAAAAACGGAGCCCGAAACGACCTCAGATGCAAATTCTGAGAACGCTAAGCCTTACTGGTTTATTTGCAGAGTACAGGGACCTGAAAGCGCTCGTGAAAACTCACCTCAATCGGAGAACGTGAGTCGGAGGGTGCTGGCGGCGTAGCCCTGGGAGCCGATGCCTGCTCTGATACCAATTGTTGGAATTAGGGTTGCATGAAAGCACACAAAGCTTGGACAAGAAGAAGCAAGAATGCACACAACACAAAGTGTATTAGATTGTGTCAATGTACAAAGATAAGTTAGCCCTAGAATGATGGGCGTATATACAAGCCGGGGGAAAAAACCTCCTAAAGAGGGAAAAAGTGCCCCGGTGGTCCTAAGTGTGTTCACACACATCACTGCCTATATATATGGCAACACCAACCCCAAACACCAATATATAAATGATTTTTCAATAGAAGCACGTGAGTCGGAAGTCTAACATGTATGTGTTATAAGCGAACATTTTTGTACGATCAAAGTTTTTACTATTGTGGCGCTTTCCCATGCCTCTATAGGTATTTCTTCCACTACTCATTCACATATGATCTTCAACTTGATTCACACAAAGCACACAAATATCCTTTTGAGGTTTACTTGCCACATGGGTGATTACATCATTGTGGTGGGCTAGACAAGGCCCACTAGATTTACCATTCCTCTTGCTTCTATCACCTAGAAGAGCTAGCACCAAACCAACAAGGGTAGTACCGATAGCACAATCCTACCTACACCTAGAAGAGCTAGCATCAAATCCTACCTACACCTAGAAGAGCTAGCACCAAACCAACAAGGGTAGTGTCAACACAACAATCCTGCCTACACCTACTCTTACTATCTCTCCTGATTCTACCATATCAACTTGGAGTCTTCAACTCAAGTGCTCTTTATTACCCAAAGGTGAATCCAAATTTCAAGCTTCAAAGACTTATTCTGTCTTGTAAACTCAAGTGAAAGAAATGGACGACATGAGTGCGAGCATGAGCATGAGGTGATTCACGTATGAGTGCGAGTGCGAGTGCAAGCATGAGGAGAACATTGTAAGTCTCCTCTACCACTCTTACCTTCTCCCTCACTAGTTCTCTCTAAGCAACATGAGACAAAATGCAATGGAAGATTTCTCTACCATTGGACTCTCATAATCCTTTCCACTTTTCTACCTAGCATGTCCTCATGCAATGGAAAGCATGTCCTCATGCAATGGAAAGCATGTTCTCACCCTTTCCACTTTCCCACTTTTCTACCTAGCATATCCTCATGTGTTGTCCTTTTCCACCCTCAAGCCTTCCTAGCTCCACTCCCTTCTAACATACCCAAGCTTCACTCTACCCGAGTGAGAGATTTCAGCTTGCTCCTCCACTCGAGAGAACCACACTCACATATCTCAAATCTCAAAAATTCACAAACGCATGCAAAAAGCAACATGCCAAACAGCTAGAGCACTCACAAGTACCATGGAATAAGAATTAAGCCAATGAAGACACAACCTAGCGGTAAGGTGTTGAAATTCCATGCATGAGGTGCCAGGTTTAAAACTTGCTAGATGTTGAGGGTGACATGAAAAAGCACACACAAACACGAGCACAAAGATATAAAAAAAAAGATTTATAGAGAGAGAAAGTGCAAGGAAAGTAGTGAGAGAAGCACACATGAGCACGAGCACGAGCACCTGGACGTGGATGTGGACGTGGACGTGGACGTGGAGATTTTGAACTTGAGCTATCAGAGGCCAGCCGCCGCCGCGTTGATGGGTCTTTCCCCCCCCCCCCCCCCTCTCTCTCTCTCCCGTGCACACACACTTTTTTTTTGGTAATGTCCAGTGCAGTATATTTATATGCTCATAAATTTACAAGATGGGAAGTCTCCAAAGCGGAGAGTATCCCAAATGTCAGAAACATAAAGAGAAAAGCTCTAAACAAGAAGCATCCATATCACCCTCATGGTGGCAGGCATCATATAAGGATTGCCGCAATGAGGCTTTGAAGGATTCATATGACTGGTGATTCCTGCCGACCCAAGTATGCCAAATTATGCTCACTCCAAATTGTAAAGAGCCCAATATCTCACCCAAGAGAGAAATAGTGAGTATTGGGACAAGGACCGGATACATTTGCCAAAAAGCCAGAAATGTTTCCCAAATCTATGACTAGGGAAGCGAAGCCGAAGAAAATCTGAAATTCTCCTGAGAAGGATCTTGGAACAAGGGCAGTGCCAAAGCAGATGAAGAATAGTCTTTGAGGGAGCCTGACATCTTAGACATGTGGAAGGTGCAATGTGACGTTTAGCAAGTATGACCCCCATTGACAATGTGACGTTTAGCAAGTATGACCCCCACTGACAATGTGCCTGTCAAACATCTCCAAAGAAAAAGTCTTTGTTTCAATGGCATTTTACACTTCCACAACATCCAGAGATTCTTCCGCCACCATGAGAGGGGCTTCCTTATATGCCACAGAGAATTAGCATGTTGATGAATCCATGGGGCAGGCTGCAGAAGCCTGTAGGCTTTGATGGAGGTTAAGGCAGGAAGGGGAATAGGATGAATGCATGTAGTAGATGGCTGCAATTGCCAATCCATAAGCCTGTCTGTGTCAGCCACCACACGGGTGGAATAGATAAAAAGGGATGCAATAAATCAGCAATTTTCTTCCATATCAACCTATGATGCATTCCCAATGCATAGGTAGCAGTGGCCCAGGGAAAGGATAAGACATATCCCCGATCATCTACCACATCATGTATGTACCTAATTCCCAATTTTATAAGATTGTATGCCTGAACAGGTTCCTGTAAAGCAAGTGGAGTGTCAAAGATGGCACTCCAATGAATACTTTCTTTCCTCATCGAGTTTGTCTCCAAGCAATTATGAGGAGCCCATTTGACCTTGGAGAGAACTTGTTTCCAGTCAAGTATGAGGGCAGTAGAGAAAGGACAACCAGGTATCCTCCCTACAAATCTCCCAATCACAACCTCCCAATGATCCGTAATCCAATGACCATAAGCACAAGTCCTCATGTTGACACACATGGATGCCAACATACAAGTCCATGGCTGCTGTTGATGGAAGAAAGTATGCAACATTGTAGCCTTCCTTGCAAGTACATGATATTTTATATTGAGGACATTAAGTCCACCATGCATCCTTGGGGAGCACACCATTTCCATCTTCATCAGTCTCAATGCTTTTACAGCAGTTTTTGTCTTCCATAATATCTCCATAGCTTGAGACATAAAAGCTGAAATATCCCTGGAGGACCAATGCAGCAAGGGCAAATAGAACTGGACATAGGACATCACAATGGATTGTACTATTCTGAGCCTGACATGAAGAGGCCAAGTAGAAATCTTCCAGTATTCCAGTTTATGTTGAAGTCTTTGGAAAATCCATTTTAACTGCTG